>NC_056506.1:907628-926389 GCF_014905685.2 Nematolebias whitei | reverse complement strand
GGAATTAAAGTAATTTATTACATCTACGCAAATGTGTGTAATTAAGTGTAATATAGTGTGTGTGTGTGTGTTTAATTGCTCTTTTAGCTACTTTTGCCTGAACCTAACACTAAGTGAAACAAGGCATGTCTTGAGTTGCTGTAAATTATGATATAAAACATATTTACTCTCTCATTCCAGAAAACAACAACAAACAATGACAGCCTTCATGATGGACAGACATCATGGACACCACAGCAGCTGTCTTCACTGAAATCATCCTGAACATAATCATCACTCACATGAGGCCTCTGTCGATGGTTGAAGACGAAGGCTTCACTACAATGATCCACACTTTTAATCCAGGTTACAATATTCCACATTTTTAATCCAGGTTACAATATTCCATACTTTTAATCCAGGTTGCACTCTTCCCTCAATGACACATTTTACAAAGCAACTACATATTGTGCAGGTATAAAGACACATTTGTATATCTTTTTGTGTACATTTATTTTTTTAAGCTATTTGACTAACTTTTATTTTTTATTATTCAATATTTTACTAACACATAGTCAAATAGCAACCTGTTTTTGTGTGAATTCCTATGCCAGTCAAATGTTCAATTTTGGAATAAAGGGGTGGAAATTAAAACGTTGTTTGTTTGTTTTTGCCGATTCATCGACTAATAGACAAATAATCGGTCGATTAGTCGATTTTTTGAATGATCGTTGGTTGCAGCCCTAGCTACAACCTCTAAATGCAGAAAACTGTGAACTCCGGAGTCCTTCTGCTTTGGCTCGTCTTTTATTCACAGTGTGTGGGCGTGAAAGCAGGTTCAAGAAAGCAGTTGCATTAAGATAACAACATCAAGTTCCTCTTTTGCAAAACAACAAAGTCGGTCAGAACATCTCGTGATTTTCCATTATCCTCTTCTCAGAAACTGATGTTCCTATCAGTTTATCTCCGCCTTGCACGCACATAGCAACAAGGTCAGATAATCAACAGTGTACAATTGATAACTATATGATAAAAACGCTGTCATTTTCCCTCCTGTTTATCAATTGAAACACTTGATACATCACATAAACCAAAAACCATAAAAGTAAAAATCTTCAATATGGGTTCTTGTCGAACCAAAACAAAAGAAAAGTCAAAGAGTGAGAATGATTAAATGCTTTGCCAAATGCATAAAAACAAAACAACTTTTAATCGTGAAAATTGTGAAAGCTTAACATGTATGTACAAAGTGTGACTGATACAAGAGCAGGCATCATCACAGTACCTTTTGCTTACCACAGTTTTAGTACAGGAATCATAAGCTAATGCATAGTCATATTTACTTAAACAGCAACATCATCATCATTGTTCTGGCTGAACGTAGTTGTCTGGGTCCACCTTTTGAAGTGGAACATATTAGTCATCAGTTATTCTGGCCAGATGGAAATTTACCACCACACCAGCAAAAGTCTTCACCATCATGATTTTTAGGCAAGGCAGGATACAGGATGTGAACAAACAGAACAGAATGAGCACTGTCAGAAAAGGAGTGCAAATCTTCAGAAACAGATGCCACCGGGGTCCAGAAGTGAGCCATGAGTGGAAGCCAAAGTCCTGTGCACCTCGCGTCGCACTATCCACATACTGTTTCAGCTGTTCCAAGTCATTTAGAGCATCGTGGATATCTACACCAGTCCCAGACTCATCAGGGATGTAAGTGCAGCATGTAAATTCTTTAATCTTGCACACGCCTCCTTGGGATGCAGTGAACAGGTTCAGAATGACACGGTTCTGCAGAATCATTTCTCTCATGGCGGTCAGCTCCTTGTCTGTGCCATTTGCCAATCTGTAGGTGTCGTTGATGAGGCAAAGGAGGGCATACCTGTTGATCTCGACGTGGTTTCGAACTTCACCGATTCCTACCGATGAGAACAGGCTCTGGAAGAACTTTTCTCCTCCTCCCCAGATCCTGTATTCCCACGGGACGCCGGTGCTTGTGGTGAGCCCTCCCCATCTGCGTACTGTTGGCATTGGGGCGCGTTTTCTCCTGGATGTGGGCTTTGTTCTTTTTCTAAGCACCACCACTGGGTTGGAGAGGGGGACCAGGGCACAGAGGCCTCCCCAATTTCTAGGGAGGGCTGTGTAGGCCCGATGGCCACACAGGAAATACCAGTCGGCTAGCGTCCGAGAGCCCTTGTCCCCAGGAACTATGGCACTGCAACCAGTGGTCTCCTGGCGTTCTTTTGTTTGCATGCTGATGTTATATGTTCTGTGTAGAAGGTAACGTCCGCATTTGTGGTTTGAGTAGGTGGCACACTGGCCGCTAGTATTTCTGTTTGTCACACAGGAAAGGCATTCACGAAATTGGAGTGTGTAGTCACAGAAAGTGAGTGCGTTGTCGCATAGGTTCCACGGGACAGAGCCCATAGATCTAGTCCCATTGTTAAACACACAATGTCCAAGGGATTGTGGTTCTGCTCCTGCCAGGGTGATCAGTTCTGGTAGCTGTATCGTCATTTGAGGCAGGGGTAGAAGGTCTGCCATTGGTCTGCAGTTTTGGTTGGTTATGGGCTTTTGGGTCTCTGTTACAACCTGCATGGGTGTTGAGCAGTTTCTTTTCTTCCATTTGACATCTGTCTTTGAAGTATGATTATAGCCTGGATGTGTGCTCAGGCCATATAAACATTTCTGTTGTTCTGTTGAGATGTTTCCTGGTCTCAGTCCTGAGTTATGGGTGGCATAGGGCATGTGGGCGCATACGTAACAGTTGGTTTCATTTCGTTCGTATGCTGTTCTGTTCATCAGTTGCCACCACAGGTTAGTGCTGTAATCACGTGGGTGTGTCTCATCTCTCTTATCTCTGTAGAGGATGTTTCTGCCTGTGTACCAGGTTAGGCAACATGCTGCAGCCACTACACAGCTGAGGATCCACCTTGCATGTGAAGGCCCCATTACTGCTCAGTATACAGAAACACTGGATCTCAGAATCCTAAAACAGGGATCGTTGGTTTCTTCACTGGTTTTGAGATGCCTTCCCCTATATAGAAAGTCCCCTTTGTACACCAGGCTTCCCCACTGTTCCGGGGATCTAGCACTTTCTGCAACTTACAGTGGCTGAAATGTATCCAGCTGGGTCTTTCAGCGATCTTTACTGTGGTTGGCATGGTCAGCAGTACTTGGAATGGCCCCTCCCACCAAGGACTGGCCCAAGTTTTTGCTTGATGGCTTTGATGAAGACCCAATCTCCTGGCTGGATGAAAGTTGTTTCCTATGGGGGAGAAGAATCAGAAGGCAGTAAATTTGTCTTTAAAACTTCTTTCTGTTTTAGTGTCTTGATCATGTAATCTGCTAATGTTTGTTCTTCCTCTGCTTGTTGTAGGTCTGGTGATAACAAAGGTAAACAGTATGGCCTGCCATGAATAATTTCAAAATGAGTCAGACCATTTAATGTGGGGATAATTCTTATATAAAGTTTCACCAAGTCCAGGCACTCTGGCTAGGCTCGGTCTGTTGTCTCCATGCACTTTCTCAATCTGTTTTTTACTGTACCATTTGTTCTCTCTACTAATCCTGTGCTCTGTGGGTGGTAAGCACAGTGATTTTTTTAGCGACAGTCCTAAATGTGAGGCCATTTTCTGTACGATTTGGTTAGCAAAATGTGGACCGTTATCACTGTAGATAGTCTGTGGGATGCCATGTGTGGGAACATTGTTTTGCATATGGCTTTTGCTACAGTAATAGCATCTGCGCTTTTTGATGGGATTATTTCAACCCACTTTGAAAAGGCGTCTACCATTACCAGACAGTATTTGTAGGGTCCACTTTGAGTGAGTTCAATAAAATCCATATGCATGGTTTGAAAAGGATAAGAAGGTGTTGGGAAAGAGCCTCTCTTTGGTCTCATATTTCCTTGTGGATTGTTTTACACATACAGGACAGGCTTTACAAAAAAATAAATAAATAAGATTAAAGTCCATATGTTGTGACATGGTTCTGGATAATAGACACCATCCCTCCTATTGACACATGGCAAGGCCCATGTGCCACAATTGCTACTGATTTAAATAGGGATTTCGGCAATACTGGTTTATCATGTTGTAGATGAACATATTCTGTGATATATTCATAAATTAAACGGATTCATTCATTTTTCTGGACTGAATATCGTGCATTGAATTTGATTAAATGTAACGTGAGGCGTTAATTTTCTTTGACCCATCAAATGAATGTGGTCATTTATTTACAGAATTAAAGTTTAACATCAAACATTTACATTAATTTGGCAAAATTGAAAATAACAACATGGCTTAGCAGCAAGCTGTACAATTAGCAACCATACGGCGATGGTTTTCCGTTGCTTCACAACAGACATTTCTGAAAATATCTGGAATGATTTCTAGCAGATAGAAGAGTTTTAAAGATGGAAATGAAGTTTAGAGGGAGGGAGATGGTGTGTGAGGGAAAGTGTTGAACAGAACGGCACCCTCCATTCGAACCCAGCTTTCCTCGGTACGCTCGGTAGTAAACTCGACTCATTACCTCTCTGAAGATGAATCAGCGGATACGGAGTTCCAGTTAACGCTACCGGTCCAGCGTCTCCGTAGGATGGCAGAGAACCGTCCGGAGTGGTGGCGGTACTTCATCAACAACAGTTCACCTCACGAGTGGACTCACATGAGTTGTGAGTCCGTCAGAGTTCCACTCAGATGTGGAAGATTGCATAATTCCCACGAGACTCGGAAGAACTCCGGATCATGTCTGGACTTCTGTTCTCCCCAGCACTTCTTGTGTTCGGTTTGCTCTCCGAACCGAACTCGACCGGGCTCGACTGCTCTCGACTGAAGCTCTAGCTGGTTTGAACTAGGAAGTACCGACATTTAAAGAGTTCTATTTCCGGTTCATTTGGGAAGTTCCTGATTGGTCAAATCGACCAGACAGGGGTGTGTTTTTGTGACGTAAGAGGTCACTAGAAGTCAGAAAAACAGAAAGAATGTTTTGGTATAGACTGAAGATGTTTTAGAGACAGACGAGAGAAATGTTTAGACGAGTTGGGGGAAAACAGGTGCCTGATTATATTACGTCTGAGAGGATTTAAAAACATGACAGTTCGTTCCAACAACTTGTTTTCGACCTTTGACCAACTTCACAATTTGCTCATTTCAGACAGAAGATCAGAAAATGCATGAATTACTCCGTAACACATTCCAATTTGATTTCTACTTTGAATGAGGATTAAAAATCACTAATACTGTTTCACAGTTGAATTAAAATGAGTAGTTCACTTCAACATTTAAAAATGGTTTGAACTAAACACACTTTGATTATCAAACATTTGTAAAATAGTAATGATAATAAAAAGAGAGTGTTCTTTCAATTGATCAGTGCAGGACACTTAGAAAGTCTCTGGATGAACTTAATCTTGTGTTTCTGGACTCAAATCAATGAAATACAGTTCTTGTCCCAGGAAGTCCAGATTTGACCTGAGGCTTAGTTCACTACAATGTGCATGATAAATTTGGTCATTGTTTAGTATAGCCCTTTTGGTCTTCCACATTTGTTTTTCTTGTTTAGGGGCTGCAGTTTGCATGTGTCTTAATATTGTTTTATCAATCAGGTCAGCATTTTGTTCACAGGATAAATAGGATGTTCCATAATATCCTTTCGCCGTAGTTTTAGCAATCTGCTCAGTCAGTCTGTTTCCTTTTGATATTGAATCGATTCCTTTTGTGTGTTCTGTACATTTGCATACTGCAAGCTTCTCTGGTAGGTGTATTGAATTGAGAAGTTGTGTGAGCAGTGTTGTATGAGTTATTGGTTTGCCAGTAGAGGTCATCCATCCATCCATCCATCCATTTTCTTTACCCGCTTATTCCATTTTGGGTCACGGGGGTCGCTGGTGCCCATGTCCAGCAATCACTGTGCGAGGGGCGGGGTACACCCTGGACGGGTCGCAAGTCCATCACAGGGCCACATAGAGACAAACGAGACAAACAACCATTCACTCTCCCACTCACACCTAGGAACAATTTAGAATTACCAATCAGCCTAACATGCATGTTTTTTGGTCTGTGGGAGGAAACCGGAGTACCCGGAGAAAACCCACGCATGCACGGAGAGAACATGCAAACTCCACCCAGAAAGGCCCCTGGACCGGGGTTTGAACCAGGGACCTTCTCGCTGAGAGGCAGCATTCTACCAGTTGCGCCACCGTGCTGCCCGTAGAGGTCATCATTCCTCTTTTTTCCCATTGTTTGGCAAAGTAAAACAAAGTTGAAAGAGCATATTGGCTGTCTGTGTAAACGGTGAGCTGTTGTCCTTCGGCCAACTCACATGCTCGTGTGAGCGCTATTATTTCAGCAGCTTGTACTGAATGATGTGAGGGCAGCTGTTGTGCCTCAATGATCTCATCTGGTAACTGAACAATGGCATAATCTGTTTGGGTTTTGCCTGTGTCTGTTTTTGAGCATGATCTGTCCACAAACCACGCCAGTCCCTCAGGTAAAGGAGTGTCTGTCAGGTCTGGTCTTGGAAGTTGTATACATTCAGTCTCATCCAGACAGTTGTGGGGTGTGCCATCATCTGACAGTGGAATTAGAGTGGCAGGATTAAGAGTGGTACACCATTTTATAATTATGTGTGGTTGTGATAACAAAATTGCTGTGTACGAGAGGTGTCATGCAGGTGAGAGCATGTTCATTTTACTTTGAAGCAACAGCACGTCAACTGCGTGAGGAACTAAAAGTTCTGTTTGATGGAACAAGATGACGTCGGCTGATGCTTCCACAGCCATTGCAGCTGCACACACGGCCTGCATGCATGTAGGGAGGGCTTGTGTTACTGAGTCTAGTTTTTTAGAATAGAAGGCAAGAGGTTTTGATCTGTTGCCATGTTTTTGCACGAGAACAGAAGTCATAAAACCATTCTTACAATCTACGGTCTGAATAAATGGTTTGGTATAGTCTGATAAGATTAGACTTGTTGTTTGTAACAGTTTTTTCTTCAGATTGCTGAAAGCCGTCAGAGCAGTGTCTGTCCATTTTATTTTGTCTGTCATAGCCATGGGCACGCTGCATATTAAATCCAGCAGTGGCTGGGTTAACTCAACGTAGTGTGGGATCCATGCTCTGCAGTAATTACACAGAGCGAGAAAAGACATAATTTGTTTTTTGTTTTCTAGCTGTGTAGCGTCTGAAATAGTTTTTTTTTTTTCGATCTTGTTGGATTTGTTTTCCAGCTGCTGAAAGAGTATGACCTAAATAGTTCACTTCCTCTCTTACCCATTGGATTTTATTTTTGCTCACTTTGCTTCTTGTTTTAAAAAGGTGGTTGAGCAGAGCCAAAGAATCAGTTCTGCATGTTTGTTTGGTTTCTGCTGCAATTAAAAGGTCATTTATATAGACCAAGAGCTGGCTTTTTCCAGGGAGCGCCAAGTCTGACAGGCTGGCCATTATTGCTTGTGTGAAAATTGTGGGGCTGTCTGCAAACCCCTGGGGTAATCTGGTGTATGTGTACCCCTGGCCTTGAAAAGTGAAAGCAAACCAGAATTGTGAGTCTGGGTGTATCAGTACTGAGAAAAAGGTGTTGCTAATATCTATGACAGTATAGAATTTGTTTTCAGGTTTTAGAGAATTTAACAGTGTGTGTGGGTCTGGAACATTTGGGGCTCTGGTTTGTATGGCTTCATTCACGGCCCTTAGATCTTGGACCATCTGCCAGTCAGTTTTATTTGCTTTTTGTACTGGAAAGATTGGTGTATTACAAGGTGAATCAGAACACTTTGTAATGACCCCTCTCCTTAATAGGTCGGACACCACAGGGGCTATTCCAGCCACAGTTTTTGGTTTTAGAGGGTATTGTTTGATTCTTGGGCGCCAGTCAGTTCAAAGTTTGATTTGGACAGGGGGTATTGAGGTCAAGTGGCCCACATCAGAGGGGCCGGTTGACTACAATTTGTTTGGGATTCCTCTTAAGTCAGACTCATCTTTCTCAGTGAAGAAGATTTTGTCTTCATGTCATTTCAGGGGGTGAACTGAAGCCTCACAGGTTGCTATTTCACAGCAGATTTTTTTCCACATTCTCATCTGTGACTGTAGCTCCATCCATTCTCCAAAGGACCGTAGTCTGTGTTGGACATGGCATGTTTTATTTTGTATCCTACATCTTTCCAGTTTGCATTGTGAGGTTTGTTTAGTGAGATGCATGATACTGCATTGAGTTTATACGTGGGTTGTTCTTGTTCAGGGAGCAACACTGCTGCTCCAGCCAGGGACCTTTTATCAGTGCACAGTGCACAGTGCAGTTACTGCCACCACCACAGGGGTGTCTTTTAAAAACACAGCCACATAATCTTCAGAGGAGTGTAATAACACATTCATGGTAATGTGTAACTGGCTGGGGGGCATCTGGTCCTCTGGGTCCATAAGAACTTTACCTGCCTCTTAAAAGCAGGCCAGGTACAGTAGGATTCTGTGTGGGGCAAAGGTCATAAGAGCAATATATGTCATGTAGTTGTTAAAGATGGGAGCTGGCTGCGGGCCACCGGATGCGGAAACCCTCTCCAGCCCGCGTCTTTACCCCGGCTCGAACCTCCCTCAGAAGTGGCAACTCATGCTAACAAATAAATCAAGGAAACGTCAATTAAGTTTTATCAATTATATTTAAAAAAGGCAGGAAAAGACTACAAGTTACAACGCTGGGGTCTCCGGACTGTGACGCGTCCACAGACCCGGAAGAGCCTCGATGTCTCGTCTCATTACTCCTTTATAGGGTCCTAGGCTCTGCCTTTGCAGAAGGGGAGCTCAACCTGTCAGTGTATGAGTGGGCGTGTCTAAGTGTGGTCTTATGTGGACTGACGTGTTAGGAAAAATATGAGACGGTGCTTCAAAGCCTTTCTACGTGATGTGGCGAGCAGATTAAACTATTTGACTGATATTGAAATCCCAGGGAGACTCTCTTGAGAGCTGCTGGCCCAGTTTAACCCAGTCAGAACCAGGTCATAATTTCATTATAATCCCGTCTCTGAGCCGATCAAAACCATAGGACCAGTCTAAATAAGAAATATCTTAACAACTCCTCCTGGGCGGGGGTCCCCGAAGGGGTTCCTCTGCATAAAAACTCCCAGTTCAATACCGCCAGATAAGCAAGCAATTAATCACTTTCCTCTGGTTGGATGTGAACTACTCCTTATATGTTGGCAGGAGATGCCTACAGGCTACAGCGTGTGACCTGGCCACCTCAGGTCAAAATAAGATGTCAGAGCTGACAGCTAACATGACCTGCCAGCCTCAGGCCCTCTGACCCAGCATCTGGACTTCTGCCCAGGACTTCAGCGTCCCCCTGCTGTGGTGCAATGACATAATGGAAATTTCTAACATTGGTTTAAGTCAGTTCTCTAAATATGATTTAATAATTGTAGGAGGCGTCCTAATGCAAGAAAGCGTTTTCATCTAAAATAAAAATGTTAATCAGTTTGTAGACCCTGAATTTCTTTTTGACTCCAAAGGCAGGCCTGGTTCATCGTGTCCATCTGAAAAAGAAAACAAGAAAAAAAAACTCTGTGCCCCTTTCCCTTTTTCAATCGTGCCGTCCCTATTTTATTTGCACAGAGCGCTGCTGGTATTTTTAGCCTGTCACAGCTGAAAAATGTGTTTGCGTGAATAAAAATCTATTTTAAACATTTTAACATGTTTTAACGTGCATATGTATGTAAATAATAGAACCTCCCAACTCCCCCTGGTGATCTAATATAAAAACATTCCCAATTAACCAACAAATCAATTTACCCACGCCACCCTTTAATTTAATATCAATTTAGATTGAAAAGTGTCACCCCCTGGAAAATCTATAGTATAAAACCTCATATGTATTTATCAAAAACCTCCGGTCTCTGGTCAATGACCCAGCTGTAAAAAAAAAAGTTATTTCACAGAAAACAATGTTAATAATTAAATCTATCATCGCAATTGCACCATCTAGTGGCGTTATTTAATCATGATCAGTTTTTCAAACATTCTATGTCTTCACACATCAAATACTCATTAAATAAACAAATCATCAAGTAATCATCAAAAGGTAATATTTAGCTACGTACGATGCAAAAGTATCTTGTTCAATCATGTCAATCTTAAGGAAAAAATCATCACAACGCTCCACAATACTGTAAATAAACTGTAAACATTAATATTTAACCCACCCCATAATTAGTCAGTCCATCAATCATCTCATCTCTCAAAGTAGTTGGAGAAGATCTGTCACCCAATTAATGCTGAGTTCAACAATCAGATTAACCATAATTCTACAGTACACATCTGTACTTAATTGTTAAAAATTTATCCAGAAGTTAGCTTCATATATAATCATATCATTAACTGATTAGCATTGTAAACACAACCTGTAAATATTTGTAATTTCAAAACAGTGTTCTATAATCATTTCAGTACATGTAAAAATCCAAAAACTCTAGTCTATCAATAATCATTTATTAACTCATAGCTTAATAAAATCAGTAAGTTCACAGTTTCAAAGTGTTTGATTGGCTAACGATATATTTTAAAAAACGTTCCTCATCTATATGTTTAAAAGTAAAATCAAAAAATAGAAAACCCTTCACTGTGCTGGTAACGTTAATTAGATGTTAATAATGATAAGTGATGTCAATTTGATGTTAATAACCTGTCAGTATGAATCTTAAAAAAACCCTCATTCATGAAAAATGGTAACATTAATTTGATGTGTGATGTTCTCAGCTCAGGGAGTAGAACCGATGGCTTATTCCCCCCTGGCACTCCACTCCACTCCATTCTCCCTCATCAGGGGCATTTCCTCGGACATCTGTCCGGCCTCCATCCTTCAAACCCCTGTCATTGGACTCTCAACCTCTCTGTCAGCGACTCGTTTGAAGCTGCATTATCAGGGAAAAAAGAACAAACATCCTTCTCCCACAATATCACAAAACTCCATCAGTCCATCTATCTAAATTTCTATAATTTTCATTATCAATATATAATGATCAATTATCATTCATTATTGGTAAGTCAATGGTTCATATTGCAGGTTCATACTCACCTGACACCTCTCTGGGAACGTTGATCACAAACTCACACAGGTGACCTGTGTTCACTTTTCCCGGAGCCTCTCCAGCTTAGATAACCTGAACACACAAACAGCACAACACCCTGCTGGCAACCAGCCAGCCAGAGTCCATCCTTCTATCCATCATCCCGTCCCTGTCACGTTTTTCTGAATTGAGTCATCACATTTAGTATTTTATCTGCAACACTTAATGTCTTCATGCACCAAATTTCACAAGTCATTACAAGTGTTATACGACATCACTCTAAAATGCTATGTCTTAAATCATGTTAGTAGTTGTTAAAATTCATTATTATATATTTTCTTTTAGTATCTGTTAAGAAGAATTAAAAAAGAAGTAAAAACTAGTGTATTCCGACTCTATTAGAGCTTGTAAAAATCTGACCTGAGATAAAAACATCTATAGATTTGATTTAATCTGCCTGTAATTCTGTCACTGAACATTTTAAGTGATTTAGAAGTCAAATATCCAGCAAGGTTTTTGCTCCTTATATTATATTCAATATTCCAGCCCAATTTATCATCCAAAACAACATCTAAAATTTAGCTCATCTCATTATAGAAAATTCAATAGTCTTTACTTAAAATCATGAATTGTGTTTTTCCTGATTATCAATATTTACTGACATTCAGTCATCCATAACACTGATACCTCACTGGTTGTCCCATCTGCCCAGTTTACTGTTTCAGGTTCTCAATTCTCCTTATGGCCTCTCCTGTAGAGAGAAAAAATATTGTGTGTGTGTGTGGGTGGGAGGGGGGGGGGGGGGCATTCAGCCTAAAAAGCATTCACAGTAGTCACTTTAGTTCAGCACCGCTCCAGAGACCTGTCAAGGGTTAATGTTGTTCAAGATATACAAATCACATCAATTAAATAATCCTCAAACATAATCTTTGTTTAACCAGTAATTTTTTAAAGGACAGGCACCGTTGAAGTGAAAATTTATTTTTTGAAAACATAAAATTACCAACTTTAATCTGTATTTCTTTAATTTTACACTAAGACTATATCTTAAAACTGCAGGGCACTTGCTGTGAAATAATTCCAGCTCTCATCACGCACTTCCAAGGGAGGACATCACGACTCCTTCAAGACATTCTGTTAAATCTCATAGTTAATGTTGACTTGTAATCCCATTTAAAACTGTCCATAATTCAAAGGTGGATCCATTTATCTTGTCAATTACTTGAAGGTGAATCTTCACAGGATGCCCCGCACCTCAAAACCTAACATGCATGTGTTAATCAGTGTTGCTTTAACATGAATAGTATACATGTGTAGTGAACTAAGCCTCAGGTCAAATCCTGACCTTGAGGGCCTTCCTGGGTCAAGAACTGTTATTTCATTGATTTGAGTCCAGAAACACAAGATTAAGTTCATCCAGAGACTTTCTAAGTGTCCTGCACTGATCAATTGAAAGAACACTCTCTTTTTATTATCATTACTATTTTCTTGATAATCAAAGTGTGTTTAGTTCAAACCATTTTTAAATGTTGAAGTGAACTACTCATTTTAAATCAACTGTGAAACAGTATTAATGAATTTTTAATCCTCATTCAAAGTAGAAATCAAGTTAGAATGTGTTACAGAGTAATTATGCATTTTCTGATTTTCTGTCTGAAATGAGCAAGTGTATGTTGGTCAAAGGTCGGAGACAAACGCAAACAAGTTTGTTGGAATGAACTGTCATGTTTTTAAATCCTCTCAGACGTAAATAGAGAAGCTGGCACCTGTTTTCCCCCAACTCGCCTAAACATTTCTCTCGTCTGTTTCAAAAACATCTTCTGTCTGTTCCAAAACATTTTTTCTGTTTTTCTGACTTCTAGTGACCTCTTACGTCACAAAAACACACCCCTGATTAGCTATTTCGGCCAATCAGGACTTCCCAAATGAACCGGAAACAGAACTCTTTAAATGTCGGCACTTCCTAGTTCCAGCCAGTGCAGTGGGAGAGCAGTTCAGTTCGGAGAGCAGAACCGAACAGAAAAAGTGCTGGAGAGAACGGGAGGTTCCAGACATGATCCGCAGTTCTTCCGAGTCTTGTGGGAATTATGGAATCTTCCACCTCTGAGTGGAACTCTGACGGACTTACTCCTCTTGTGAGTCCACCAGTGGGGTGAACGTGCGTCGATCGGAATACCCGCCACTACTTCGGACGATTCACAGCTGTTCCTACGGAGACGCTGAAAGGGTGCGTTAAATGGAACTCCGTACCAGTGGAGACACCTTCTACAGGTAAAGAGTCGATTTACACTACCTAAGTGTACCGAGGAGGAAGCTGAGGTCTAATGGAGCGTGCCGTTCTGATACCGACACATATCCAATCATCCATCTTTTCCTCTCCATTTAAACTTCATTTCCATCTTTAAAACTCTTCTATCTTGCCAGTAATTCAGCCAGATATTTTCAGAAATGTCTGTTGGGTTAAAGTTGCAAGGGAAATCATGGCCGTATGGTTTCCTAATTGTAAAGCTTGCTAATTAATTATGTTGTTGTTGAAATCAATTTGCCAAATTAATGTAAATGTTTGATGTTAAACTTTGATTCTGTTAATAAATGACCGCATTCATTTGATGGGTCAAAGAAAATTAACGTCTCACGTTACATTTTATTATTCAATGCACGATATTATTCAGTCCAGAAAAATGAAAGAATCCGTTTAATTTATGAATATATCACAGATATATGTTCATCTACATCTGGTGGCCCGTAACAGGTTCATGAATGGACTGTTATTCGTGTAACAATTGAATTTATCATGTTGGCATGAAAAGTGCAGATTTTTGCTGTGTGAAACGCAGCGTGTTGCAGCTGTGATGTTTGGAGAATGTTTGCAGTTGTGGTGTTTTGAAAGCTGAAAGTAACGTCAATGTTTCATTTTAAAGCTGAAATGTACGTCTGTTGTGTGTAAAAAGCTGATGAGCTGTGAAAAACGTGGACTCTGTTTAAACGGACTGGGGGTTCTGGTCCGGCTCGGTTCTGATAAGTTCGAACGAGTGTTTTAAATAGATGGAGAGACGTTTTTAAGAACTGAGCGCCGTCTCATTAAGCGTTTGAGAGTTGATTAGTTACATTTTTAACAGAAAATAGTGCATTTCGACAGCTTTACATGACGAAAGTTGACCGGAATGTTCAGGCTAAATGCTAACACGCTAGCTGAAATAGCGAGCAGCGATTGGTCGAAAACCGTTGTTTGCAACGTCCTGATTCGCTGAGAGACGTGTCTGTCGTCACTTCCTCTGATGTCGGGTTGTAAAACCCACCCCCGTGCTACGCTATGATTGGTAGATTCAGTCACGTGACCCAGAAATGAAGCTCGTCTTCATAGGGAATTTCAATCTGCTGTTTAAAGTTGAAAAACGCTTTAAAGTTGGTTCTGATCCGCTGCTCCGTTTCTTTGAAGCCTAATCGCTGAAACTTTGCCACGTTTAAGTTTTAAATCCGTCATTAAATGGTGTTTTTGGACCACGCTAGCCGATGCTAATTTTAAGCTAACAGCTAACGACCGGATGTCACCAAAGCCACAGGAAGTCATCGTGACTCCTACTGGTCGCCACTAACAGCGTCAGGGTTAAAATATAATAAGGTTATACTGCCACCTCCTGTTGGAAACTTGAAATCACAGTTTCACTTCGTTTTTAGGATATTTTGGTGAAATTACACGTGTTTATTTCTGTCAGAAGCATTTTTGAGTTAATAAACGTTCCTCCAGCTGAATTATTACTGTTATCTTGCATTTAAAAAGTGATTAAGGTATTTATGCAAGAAAGGCATTTACCAAGACACAAAGTTTGTTTTCTCAGTCATCCAGGTATATTACAACAAAAAAGGTTGAATCATGTCATCTGGACTTCGTTTTTTTGTTAAAAAGAAACGTTTCGCCCCTCATCCAAGAGGCTTCGTCAGTCTGAGGCCTAGCCATCTGGTATTACCCAGAAGCCACCCTGACTCTTGTGTTTCAAGCCTGCCTCAGATACCCCTGAAGGCTGGCCTTTTCACTAATGGTTTCAAAAACACAAAGTTTGTTTTCTCAGTCATCCAGGTATATAACAACAAAAAAGGTTGAATCATGTCATCTGGACTTCGAAGTCCAGATGACATGAGGTGCAAAATGAAAAATTAGAAACTTTTTAAAGATACAGTCCAGATATTCACAGAGTTGATAAAGTTTACTCATTTGCTGAAAAGATAATACACGTTTAATTGCTAGAACACTAAATGAGAGTAATTATATCAGAAAAAGGAAACTTTTCTGATTTATTTTACCACCTAAAACACCACATCCTCCTATTTAATTTTTAAATAGAAGATAATGGCAGGAGAAGACGAAAACGATGACCTTTTCGACTCCCAGTCAGTAGATGACATCATCCAGGGAGCTTTATATATTTTAACAAACCCGATTATTGGCGCACAAGTAGAACAAATTGATGGAACTCAAAGAGCTGAAGAACTGAGAAGTTTAGCAAAAGGAGCCACGGTTAAAGAGAATAAAAAGCTGGGCCTTGAACGGTTAGCTAAAATTTCTCTGCTTCTCAAAGACGAATTGGATCAACAGGTTGAACGAAATGTCGTGCTGTCTAGAGCACATGCAACAGACAAGGAGAGGTTTCTCAAATTGATGGCACAGTCTAAACTTGATGAAGAGACACGTGCAGTTGAGGTACAAGGTGAGAGGGAGCTCTCAGAAAATCAGCTGTCATTACAGGCTCACTCATTTGAGGAGAAGATTAGGGATAGAGAGATTCAGTACCGAGCATTGTGTTCAGACAACGAGGTGCTACAACAACAGTTGCAGCTCGCATCAAAAGCTCTGAACGAATGCAGACTGGAAAAAGAGGCGTTACTCCTACAAGGCGTGCGTTTACAAAGTGAATGTCAAACATCACAGGAACGCTTAAAAGCCTGTGAGGAGAAACTAGCCGCGGCAACAAATAAAAGTTCTGACGTGGGGCGAATTTGTCTGGAACTCAGAGAAGACCAAGGACAAAGTCCGGGTCATCCGCCATCACCTCAGAAAGATTTTGGTGCACCTCCTGCTCTTAATCCCATTCTGCAACCTCCACATGTGTGTAGAGAAACACCTCCACCCTCATCTCAGGTGATAAAGACAGACCTGAACAAGTTTCCACTACCAACCATGCAAGAGAGACCGTTGATACTTCCTCCTTCAATAGATGATTTGCAAAAAATCTCAAAACATGTACAGCGCTTTGTACTGGGACCGATGGGTTCAACTGGAACAAAAGCGTATCTCAAAGACCTTGAATTCAGACTGGGTGGTTATCCTAATGCTACGGTTGAGGATAGAATCAGTCTGATAAGGCTCACTTCGGACAGAGAGGTGTTCACCTTCATCGAGCGTCTACCTGATGCAACGAGAAGGGATTACAACATTCTGTGTGAAGCTTTGATCAGAAAGTACGACCCCTGCACGGGACCTGCTGGTTTCCCGGCTGCTGACAAGGTCACGCAAGGCAAGCATGAACATCCAAAAGTCTATTACAAAAGAATCTTCCAAGCTTATTTTGGTTACAGAAATAAAACCGGAATGGAGGAGGAAGAAGGTTTTAAATTTGTTTTCAGCAAAAATCTCCACACTGACATACGCATGTCAGTACAAATGATGGCAAATTTCAAAGAAAAATCCATCAATGAGATTAAACAGTGTGCTGTGAATGTGTTTGAGGCATGTTCTCATGCTAAGACGCCCATAGAGGTGTTTCCTGGTGTAAAGGTTAAACCCCACTCCCTAGAACTGGAAGGAAGGCGTGCGTCGCCGCCTCCTCCTAAAAAAGGCGAGAAAAAGCAGTCTTTTCAAACTAACAAACCGCGTCATGAAGGTGTACGCTGGGACAAAAAAGCTCCTCTTTCAGAGGATGAACGTGATTATGGTAAATGGGGTGTGCGTAGGACGCAAAGATATGGGAACCAAAGTGACCCATATTATCAGGGGAAGTCCGAAAAGGAACCTCCAAAAGACGTACCTAGCCGTCTCCCACCTCGGACGAAACGAACCGAGGCGAAAAAATCACAAAAGTTCCAGAAACAAGGCCCTACACCTCTGAGCTCGGAAGAGACAGAGACATTACGCAGGTTGTTAGAAACTTTGAAACACACTGACACGGGAAACCAACCTGGAGCACTATGCAGTGATGTAATCACTATTACATCTGAGGGCGCGAATGACAACATTACAGATGTCGGTGGAACACACCAAGACATTGCTGTTGTTGCCTCCAACAACCCCTCATCGGAAGAAGGGGGGGTACACTCACACACAAACGATGACGAGTCATCGCAAGCTGAACACTCAGAAACAGCTACTGCTGTGCTGATGGTTCAGACAAACCAAGATTACACAGACAAGGCTGAACGTGTGAAGAAGCGTCAGAAAAAAACCAAAAGGTTTCTGTGTAACTTTATCAGAAGGGGGGTCGCCAAGAAGGCGTACCTGTCGGTAACACTCGAAGGTGTCCTCACACATGAAGCACTTCTGGACGGTGGGGCAGACATAACAATTATGTCAGCTAAACTGTTCAAGGAGCTGAGGACAGCCGCTGCCGGTGTTAACAGGATAATACCTCTCACTGAATGTGCTATAGAAATGAAGGGTCTCTCAGAGAAGAGGACAACCCTGACAGCTGTAGCAATGGTTCACATGCAGGTTGGCAGAATGACACTATACCACCTGGTACACGTGTCCAGTGTTGACTCATTCCCATTTTTGGTTGGCCAGGATTTTATAAATCGCTTCGACGCGATTATAGATTATGGTGATCAAACGATGTGGGCAAAGGTGAGCAAACCACTGCCAATAGATATGCCTCCGGAGTATGACACAAACTGCCTAACAGCAGGTACCGCGGAAGGCGCAAAGGACTCCTCAGCCGAGGACACGAGCCCGGTGAGTACTCCTCTGACATCATGTGAAACCAAAGAGACCCACCCGGTGGTCCAAACTCTGACCCAACAAGACAGCCTCCTCTGTGAGCTGGAACAGTCAGAGTCCACCAAACACTACCTACCACTGGTAGTTAAAGGTGTAGAGATCCAAGGATCCCACACCGACGATGCTGTTCTGTCTCTGTGGACAGATAAATCAGCAATTAACCGAGCTTTCTATGAAACCTTGGTTCACAAACACGTGGGTCTAGAACTAGTTAAAAAACCTTTCCGCTTTCCATTAGTTCCCAATAGTTCACAGGTAATGACCGCAGAAGGAGTCATTAACCTAAAACTGAACTGGAACCAACGAGAACTGGTTCACCCGTTTCTCGTGATCCAAAACTTACCACATGCAACCTACATAGGCTCTGACATTTTGGTAAGGTTGGGTGTCCACGTGGACACCATCAACAAGGTGCTGTGGTCCCTAAAACCAGCCACAAAGGATCCTCCTGTGCTAGACACAGCAAACCTTCAAGGCTGGGCAGACCATTCCAGAAGCCTGCCAGGTTGCTAGCAACCAAACCACCACAGTACCACCTCAGGTGATTAACCTAATGGTGCGAATCCACATCATAGCTGGACAAGCTATTAGCCATAAACAGGCATATTTTCAACCTTCTCCTGCATTTTTCAACTTGGGACTGTCCGTGGAAGCCACGAACCAAGTGAGTCTTGACTCCAGGACCACATCTATTGCTGTGTGTAACACAGGCATGGATGAGGTGCTGATCCCAAAAAA
>NC_056506.1:902921-907528 GCF_014905685.2 Nematolebias whitei | reverse complement strand
TGCTAAACAGGGAGAAAAATTTTGACGCTTTATTGCTGGACTTGACCATACCTCGAGCTGCGATGTCATGAGCAGGGCGTTGATACACTGGAGACTGCTCTACAGGTTGCTATACAGATTGAAACTGCTCACCACGCTAGTAGAGTGTTCACTACCACACCTCCTTTGCAATCTTTGTCTACACCACCAGTTTACCCTGCTGTCTCACCTGGGTGGTCTACTCAGGTTCCTTCACCCACTCCTCTAGGAGTCCACTCAGCTACTGCAGACGATTTAAAGACTATGGCGAAGACTATTGAAACACTGTTGGACAGAGTTAAAACAGCTGCAGCTGGCAGTTGACCGCCAGCGTGAGGACGCACATCGCCTGGATAGACGAGACTATGGATTTCGTCATCGGAGCTTCACTCCAGGTGGACGCCGGAATGACCGATATTTATCAGATGGCTACTACGGGTCTCCGCCACAACACCGAGACTCATCAAATGACCAAAACACACCTCACCACAGTTCCAGTTCATATGCAAAGAATGAACACCAACAGCATTTACGTACTCGATCTGGATCATCTGAACGATACACGCAGGGCTACAGCTCTTCAACCAGAGGCTACACTAGTCGTGGCCGCTCTCTTGACCGCTACGAAAGTGGCCGGCGTAATCACTCTCCCAGCCCGGGGCGAGTACGCTTCCAGTCTCCTTCACGTTCAAACTAGGATCAGGTAAACTATGAAATAGCTGACAATGAGGGCAAATTGCCAGCTACTGACGTCTCCCTAGCCCAGACAGACAATGACACCTACCTTGACACAGCTACTAGTGACGTTACGGGTTTGGCTGATGTAGAGAAGAGATATGTGTCCGTTGTTATTGAGGACACTGTAGTACATGCCTTTCTTGACACTGGGGCGGACGTTTCAGTCATTAGTGAGGACTTTAGAATGGCTACACCTGCTCTTCACAGAAAACCCATTGTAAAACGGTTTATTCCTCTCACGGGTGTCACAGGTGATCCCCTTGACTCTGTAGGCTCCATTTATGTGAACCTAAATATTGCAGATAAGCTCATGACACACACACTTCAAGTGGTCAGAAACTGTAAAAAAACACTCATTTTAGGTTGGGATTTTATGGTGGCAAATGACATTACAGTTGACACTCGAAACATGACATGTAACGTAGCAGGTACAGCTGTGCCACTAGTTAGTCCACATCTGTATGTTCCCTGCCTTACTGCTGTTTCGGTATCTTCCACAGTTAGCGTTCCTGCTATGTCTGAGAGAGTCATCACTGTTACTCTGGATGCACCACAGAAAGGGTTTTTACCTAGTGGCTACATTGGTGTGTTTGAACCACATTATACCGACCAGTCTTCTGCTGGTATTGCATGGACTGTGGCCAGGGTAGAACGAGGCTCTATTTGTGTTAAAGTAGCTAATGTTTCTCATAGTGACGTCATGTTACATAGTGGTACACAGGTGGGGCACTTTCATGCTGTCTTAGCAGAGGGCCAGAGTGAATTCACCATTATGGACAGTTCTATCTGTAACATTAATACTCAGACACCTGACAGTCCCAGAATAATCCCTCTTGCAGATAGTACAGACTCAGATCTGACGCCTCTGCAGGAAAAACAACTGAAAGAGACTTTGACTTCTTTTGCAGATGTTTTTAGTCAACACCCACAGGACTTTGGCAGAACTGATATAGTGACACACAAAATCACTACAACCTGTGATACCCCAATCTCACAAAGAGCCTACCGCACCTCTCCAGCCATGAAGGCAGAAATTCGCCGCCAAGTTGAAACTCTAAAATCACATGATTTAATAGAGGACAGTTCGAGCCCCTGGGCCAGCCCAGTAGTTATGGTGAAAAAGAAGGATGGCTCTTACAGGTTTTGTGTAGATTTTCGTAAACTGAACTCTGTCACCATTACGGATGCTCATCCTTTACCGAGAGTTGATGACAGTTTAGATGCGCTTTCTGGTTCACAGTACTTTTCTACCATGGACATGTCTAGCAGGTACTGGCAAGTACAAATGGATCCAGCAGACAGACAAAAGACTGCGTTTACGACAGGTGACGGCTTGTACCAATTTAAGGTCATGCCAATGGGGCTTAAGAACTCACCTCCGACCTTCCAAAGGCTCATGGAGCTTGTTCTGAGAGGACTACACTGGACAACCTGTGTCATTTATTTGGATGACATCATTTGCATGGGCAAAACCTTTGAAGATCACTTAGGTAATCTTACAGACATTCTCACTCGTTTCCGACAAGCAGGTTTAAAGTTAAACCCTAAGAAATGTGACTTTTGCAAACCTGCTGTAAAGTACATGGGGCACATTGTGTCTCGGGATGGACTGGCGTTGGACCCAGTAAACAGTGAACGCATTAGTACCTGGCCTGTTCCACGCTCACCGACGGAGGTACGGGCCTTTTTGGGACTGTGTTCATATTACAGACGTTTTGTACAGAAATATGCTTTTATTGCTCAGCCGCTGCATAGGCTTACCCAAAAACAAGTGGTGTTTGAATGGACAGATGACTGTTCTACCGCTTTTGAAGCACTTAGGAATGCACTGACTTCGCCTCCAATAATGGCATTTCCCAACTTCGATCAGCCATTCATTTTGAGTACAGATGCATCTAATTTTGCAGTTGGTGCCATACTGTCCCAGACACAACAGGGACAAGAAAGGGTTGTATCTTTTGCAAGTCATGTACTTTCAAAAACGGAGCGAAAGTGGTCTACATATGACAAAGAACTGTATGCCATTGTGTGGTCAATTAGACACTTTAAACAATATCTGAGTTGTAATCCTTTTACAATCATCACTGATCATTGTCCCTTACACAGCCTAAGGAAGATGGACGTCATGCATGATCCTACCGGACGCAGGGGTCGTTGGGCATTGGAGTTGGACCCGTATCAATGGACAATCACCCACAGAGATGGCAAGAAACACACAAATGCTGATGCCATGTCACGGATACCATTGGGGCAGGACCTAACTGAAGTAACAGTTTCAGCACTGCCTGATGGTCACTCTTCTCCTAGTGACACAGAAAAATCTGTCTCACTGGCTGAGTTGCCATGCGCAAGCACTGAACATTCAGAAATTACCAATGTTGTACCACAAGTGTGTGGTGTGGACAAGGATAGGATACAGGTAAATATGGGGTTTGCCACAATTCAACAGACATTATCTAATCATAACCTGGACATTGTATCTGCACAACTCGCTGATCCTGTTTTCTTTGAAGTGTATACCTGGGTAAAGAACAAGAAACGGCCCTACCTCAGACAGGTAAAAGGTAGAGTGCAGAGAAAATTTTGGTGGCAGTTTCCTAAGTTATTACTATGTAATGACTTGCTTTGTCGCAAAGGTCAGAGTGCACCGGGGAAATCTGAGGTTTATCAAGTGTTAATTCCATCTACACTTGTTACAGAGACAATGCATTTTCTGCATGGTAATCCTTGTTCTGGTCATTACAGTGCTGAGCGTACTTTTAAGAAAGCATTGACAGTGTGTTATTGGCCAGGAATGAGATCTGATATTGAAAACTTCTGTAATCTGTGTGAGACATGTGAAGCTTTTAGAAAAGCTATACCAAAGCACAGAGCGCCTTTGCAATCTATTCAGACTGACAGACCATTTCAGTTGGTCTGTACGGACATTACTGAACTTCCGGTTACCTCTCTTGGTCATAGATATGTACTTGTGGTACAGGACCATTTTACCAAGTATGTAAATGCCTATGCTACGTCTGACCAAAAGGCTGCTACCGTAGCACAGTTACTTTGTGAATGGTATATCCCTGAACATGGTGTTCCTGAGGAACTGTTGTCGGATCAGGGACGACAATATGAATCTGAAATTATTCACACCATTTGTCAGAGACTACAGATGACAAAGAAAAGAACCTCTCTATATCACCCAAGAGGGAATGGTATGGTTGAACGGTTTAATCGGACTCTGAAAGAGCAGTTGGCTCGACTCATTCAGGACTATGGAGGTGAATGGGACCACTACCTCCCTGCTGTGGTACTTTCGTTCAACTCTACTCCTCACTCGAGCACAGGGTACTCGCCATATTTCCTTACTCATGGACGAGAACCCCGACTACCTGCTAATGTCCATATTTCATCGCCAAAGGTTTCTGATGACCCACAAAACTATGGTTCAGAACTGGCTACACGGATGGAAGCTGCTTTTGAGACTGTGCTTCTCCATCGTGAAGAGCAAAAACAAAAACGAGAGTACTATTACAACAAAGACACAAGGTTTAGGCCTTATGCTTGTGGTGATCTGGTATGGATAGATGACCCCACCACACAGAGACAAAAGCTTTCCCCAAACTGGACCGGACCATATAAGGTTGTAACTGTGAATGAAAAAGGGCTTCTTTACAAGCTGGTGGATGTGAAATATCCTCAGGCTGCAACCAAAGTCATTCACTATGATCGTTTAAAACCTTACCGTAGCTCCACAGACACATTACCTACAGACGTCACTCAGTCTGTAGTTCCACCTAACAGGGACACACTGCCGAGGTATACTGCTTTGTCTGGTTCATTGCCCTGGCTCTTTGGCCAAACAG
>NC_056506.1:898784-902821 GCF_014905685.2 Nematolebias whitei | reverse complement strand
AATTGTGCTGTGCCTTTAAGAGGAGATGTTTTCTTCTTCGTTGTTTTTGGGGTAGGGTGACCGAGACGAGTCTGTTCTGAAGTGTTAACGGTTGAATAAAAAGTCTGGACAGCTACGCTATTCCCTCTCCGTGTTCTGCTTTCTCCACCCACGACCTCCTATGTTACGGTAACAGATTGATATCACATCATAGTGTTACACTATATTTCGCTATTCCTGCCTAACTAAGGTTCTTGTCTGTCCCTCAGCTTACAAAAACATATTTCCCTCACTGCCTATTCTAAAAAGCTATCTGTCCCTCAACTTTAATAAATCCATATCCTCATATGCAAAACTCCAATCCAGCAAAAAAGTTGTACTCTCTTTTGACCATGAAAATAATCTTTATCTGTCCCTTTCTGCCTGTTCTAAAGATTTCTAATTATCCCTATCTTAACCATCCATAAATTCTTCTTTTAGGTACCTCTTCTAGACATTTCCTAGGGATCATTCTTCTTCTAGATACTTTCTAGGGATCATTCTATAAATTGGTGTACTTTAAAGATTCTGCCGTTCAAGCTAGCGCATTTAAACCGTCAGTCACGTCGTATCCTCTGTATTTTTCAATAAACAAACGACAATTTATGTACGGGCATTTAAATCAACTGAACGAAGCATACATTTTAAAGAAAAAATTAACGTTTCGCTTGTTTATGACGCTCGCGGACCACTTCCGGTTAGCGTCGTTGCTAACGCTTCCGGCTCACTCCCCTCGCGCACAGGCGAAAAAAACGTTATGTATATAAATTGTTACATCCGATAAATACACACAAAATCACTTATTAAACTGTAATGTCCTACTGCCTTTTAGCTCACTAAACTGCGTACACCGGACCAAAAACTGAGCAGCCTGTTAGTCCTTAAGGGACGCACAGAAGTTCGATTTAACAGGTTTCTGCTTACCTCATGTTACAAGCCGGCAAGAAACAGTCTGCTCCGACTCGGTCACCTGCCGCTGTGTCTCCATTAAACAATAAAAAAGGAGAGCTGCCACTTCTACAGACGAGAGGAGGGTTTCGGCACCACCTGTTAAAGACGGGAGCTGGCTGCAGGCCACCGGATCCGGAAACCCCCTCCAGCCCACATCTTTACCCTGGCTCGAACCTCCCTCAGAAGTGGCAACTCATACTAACAAATAAATCAAGGAAACGTCAATTAAGTTTTATCAATTATATTTAAAAAAGGCAGGAAAAGACTACAAGTTACAGGGCTGGAGTCTCCGGACTGTGACGTGTCCACAGACCCGGAAGAGCCTCGATGTCTCGTCTCATTACTCCTTTATAGGGTCCTAGGCTCCGCCTTCGCAGAAGGGGGAGCTCAACCTGTCAGTGTATGAGTGGGCGTGTCTAAGTGTGGTCTTATGTGTACTGACGTGTTAGGAAAAATATGAGACGGAACTTCAAAGCCTTTCTACATGATGTGGCGAGCAGATTAAATTATTTGACTGATATTGAAATCCCAGGGAGACTCTTGAGAGCTGCTGGCCCAGTTTAACCCAGTCAGAACCGGGTCATAATTTCATTATAATCCCGTCTCTGAGCCGATCAAAACCATAGGACCATTCTAAATAAGAAATATCTTAACATCCACATAATCTTCAGAGGAGTGTAACAACACATTCATGGTAATGTGTAACTGGCTGGGGGGCATCTTGTCCTCTGGGTCCATAAGAACTTTACCTGCCTCTTAAAAGCAGGCCAGGTACAGTAGGATTCTGTGTGGGGCAAAGGTCATAAGAGCAATATATGTCATGTAGTTGTTGGTTTGCATAGACCTGTGTATTTTGTAATCTTGTTGCCCTCATGCCATCTTTGATGGGGACTACAGCAATCCCTAGTCTTGTCATTAAGTCTCGGCCTAGTAGATTTATTGGGCATTGTGGGGAGATGGCCACCGGTACCGCCAGGCTGACCCCGTTTCTTCATCTGTGATACATATTGGTTTTGAAATGTTTTGTCTGTTTGTCAGGCTATCGGAAGACTTAATCCAGATTGAGTTGCGAGAAGATGTTAGACCAGGAACTTGTGATTTTAGTACTGTTTTACATGCTCCAGTATCACAAAGAAAATCCACCTTTACTGTATTTACCCTCAGTGTAAGATAAGGTTTCTCTTTCAGAGCATTTAACAAGTCCCAGGCTGAGCATACATCCACCACTTCCTCCCCTGTTTCTGTTGTGGCTGCTGAAGCTGCAGGTGAGGTTAGTCACACTGAGAAATCTCCTCTAATGTCTGAAAAACCTCTGTGGTTAACACCTCCTCTTGGGTGTTGGAATTTCTTTTTCTGACATTCACGGGCACAATGTCCTGTCTCTCCACAGTGCCAACAACTATCTGAATCTTGGGGAGGGCCCCAACTGAAATCTCGTCCTCTGCCTCTCCCTCTAAATCCTCTAGCTTTACCCTTCCTTCGTTGTGGGCTAACAAAAAAAAAAAAATCTCTGAGTCTGGGTATTCATTCACATGAAACACTCCTGAGCTCCCTCCAGAGCCTCCACCTGACTTCCTTTTCAGTATTTTCTCTGTATGTCTTGCCCACTGTACCAACACTGTCACAGAACACGTGTCTACCTCTACAAAATGTTTTCTCACCAGGTTACCAATGTCTGGTCTGAGGGACTGCAACAAACCATTCTTCAACTGCTGTTGGTATGGTGTGTCACTTCCCTCAGCGTAGGCAATGCCACTGTGCACTCTGAATCTTACCATTCCGGTAAGATGGCGCCTGTGTACATGGCTTGCAATCCACTTCTGCTGATGGTATTCGTAGTTTTGGTGTTTTTTTCATTTCTCATCTGTGACATCAACCCTCTGCTAGTGTATGAACGTAAACAACTTTTGGATCTTCGACTTTGTGGCACCAATGTCGCTTATTTTGATCAATATGAGCGTAACTCTGGACACACACACTCCCCCCCCACCCCCCACCCCCCACTGCTGGCGTACGTGCCTGCTTACCTGCAGCGAGCCGCGCTCCTGCCTCCCCGGAGACATCGCTCCAGACGCCGTGGAAAACGCGCTGGCCGGCTGGTGAAACTTAAAGCCCTGCTTGCTGCCTCTGAAACATCCTCTCCAGCTGATGGTGAGCGTTTCCACCTCCGATCCTGGCGCTGTGCAGATCCTGTGGCGCGCTGTCTCATCCCGCTGTCGAGGTCCCATCATCACATTGGGCTTGTGCGCGGCTGGGTTTCCTGCCGGAGGCGCGCGTCTAACTCTGCAAATCTGAGGCCGCTGGACTGGACACTGCAATCATCTCCTCCTATGATGGATTCTACGAGGATGGCCCTGATAAATGCCAGATCGCTGGCTAATAAAACTTTTATTTTGAATGACTTTTTCTGCTGAAACCGACTGGACTTTCTTTTCATCACTGAGACTTGGATCTGCCCTGGTGAGTTCAGTGTTTTTCTGGAATTACTGCCTCCGGATTGCTCTTTTTTCAATGCTCCAAGGACAACTGGTCGTGGTGGAGGATTATTGGCTGTTTTTAAGAAACATTTGCACTGCAGACAGCTCCATGGTTCATCCAATTATTTGAGTTTTGAACTGCTCTGTTGTGAGCTGGGCCGCTCCAACCCAGTTCTGTGTGCTATTTTTTACAGACCCCCCGGATACCATAAACAGTTTTTAAATTAACTCTCTGACTTTCTAACTGGTGTTCTGCTCCAATATGATCGGGTTTTGATTTTAGGAGACTTTAATATCCACGTGTGCTGCCCTAATAAACCATTAGCTCAGGACTTTCTAGACCTCATCCAATCCTTTAATTTTGTTCAGAGTGTTGTTGGTCCAACTCACCAGCAGGGCCACACTCTTGACTTAGTTTTAATGCATGGTTTGTCTGTTTCTGATGTAGAAATTGGTGACACTGTTTGTTCCGACCACAAACCGGTTTTATTCAACATCTCTTTGATTTGTGAACCTGCACCTCCCCCCACACCCAAGCCTTGTAGGATTTTTAACCCTTCCACCGCCACACTCTTCTCTTCCATCTTTGCT
>NC_056506.1:894462-898684 GCF_014905685.2 Nematolebias whitei | reverse complement strand
GGATTTTTAACCCTTCCACCGCCACACTCTTCTCTTCCATCTTTGCTAGTAATTCTGTTTCAGACTCTGAACTCTCTGCGGGTCTTACTACAAAAGAGTTGCTTTGTCAGCATCAGGAGGCGTGTGTAAAGATCCTGGACTCAGTCGTCCCGTTAAAGCTCAGGAATCGAAAATGCATGCCCCACCCTTGAGTAAATGAGACCACAAGAGAGGCAAGACGCCTGTGCAGAAGAGCTGAACGTCGATGGAAAAAAGATAAACTCCAGGTTTCCTTTGATGTGTTAAAATCATGTTGGAAAGCCTATCAGACCACCGTTAAACAGGAGAAAACCAAATATTTCTCAAAAATTATCAACTTAAACAGTCACAACCCCCGCATTCTTTTCAACACCATTAACAACATTCTAAAAGTGCCTCAGTCTGCCACCAATGAGGCCTCTGTCGACACCTGTAATAAGTTTGTCAGGCATTTTGTTGAAAAGGTTGAGTCTATTAGGTCATCAATTCCACACTCCACAGCCGACTCTTCAGTTCTTGTCCCCTGCTCAGCAGTCTTCAGTCACTTTGACACCATCTCACTCACATTTTTAAATGAGGTCGTTGGTCACATGAAACCCTCAGGCTTCCCTGCTGATCCCATCCCTGCTGCATTTTTTAAACAGGTTCTACCATCAACTGGACCCTCTGTTCTTGCCATTATTAACAGCAGTTTGGCTACAGGTGTGGTTCCTGATGTTTTAAAACATGTAGTGGTAACTTTATTAATTAATAAACCCAGACTTGACCCTGCAGCTTGTTCAAACTTCAGGCCAATCTCAAAACTTCCATTTCTTTCTAAAATCTTGAAGAAAATAGTTTTTACCATACCATACCATACCACTTTATTTATAAAGCACTTAAAACAGCAACAAGGCCAACCAAAGTGCTGTACAGACAAAACAACAGGTAACACACAAAGCAAAATACAAAATGAGGTAAATCAGAATATAGACAAAAAACGATGCAGATAATGACGACAAACCAGTGTGGAGCATACAGGATCAAAACACAGATCATCTTGTGTTGAAAGCTGTTGAATAGTAGTGAGTTTTTAAACGGGACTTGAAAACCGAGAGGGAGGGGGCCTGTCTGACAAGCAGAGGTAACTCGTTCCAGAGTCTTGGTCCTGCTACAGAGAAGGCCCTGTCACCTCTGCGCTTAAGACGAGTTCCTGGAATTGTGAGTAGCAACTGGTCCGCTGACCTCAGGGAACGTGGTGGGACGTACGGTTGTAGCAAATCAGAGAGATGGGGGGCGACACTGTTCAGTGATTTGTAGACATACAGGTACATGAGTATTTTGAACTGGATTCGAAAGTGAACCGGTAACCAGTGCAGTGAGGCCAAAACTGGTGTAATGTGTTCTCTTTTGCCTGTACTGGTTAAAAATCGGGCTGCTGCATTCTGGACCAGTTGTAGTCGTGCAATGGAGGTCTGACTGATACCAAACAGGAGCGAATTGCAGTAATCAAGCCTAGATGTAATGAATGCATGTATTACTGTCTCCAGGTTCTTTTTGGACAATATGGGCTTCAGTTTAGACAGCCGCCTCAGTTGGAAGAAGCATGATTTAACAATCATGTTTACATGATTTTTTGTTTTCTCAGTCATCCTTCTGGCTTCTGGGTAATACCAGATGGCTAGGCCTCAGACTGACGAAGCCTCTTGGATGAGGGGCGAAACGTTTCTTTTTAACAAAAAAAACGAAGTCCAGATGACATGATTCAACCTTTTTTGTTGTTATATACCTGGATGACTGAGAAAACAAACTTTGTGTTTTTGAAACCATTAGTGAAAAGGCCAGACTTCAGGGGTATCTGAGGCAGGCTTGAAACACAAGAGTCAGGGTGGCTTCTGGGTAATACCAGATGGCTAGGCCTCAGACTGACGAAGCCTCTTGGATGAGGGGCGAAACGTTTCTTTTTAACAAAAAAAACGAAGTCCAGATGACATGATTCAACCTTTTTTGTTCTTTTAAATATAGTTTTAGGACACCTTGAAGGTATAAAAACCTTTGTAAGATTGCTTTTTATTGCTTTTAACTGTATTCAGCCCCACATTTTAGCAGAGAAATTACAATGTCTGTATCATCTTGACTCCGGCCTCATATGTTGGCTTGTGGACTTTTTAACTGTTCGGTCTCAGCGGGTGAGGGTTAATGGGGTCCTCTCTGTTGTCCTTCTGTCCTCTACTGGTTCCCCTCAGGGCTGTGTTCTTTCGCCTCTTTTATTTATTTTATACACAAACGATTGTCGCAGCCATTTCCCTCAGCGTCACATTGTAAAGTTTGCTGATGACTCTGTCATCCTGTCCCTTCTGAGCAGTGATGACCCAGACCCTGGGCCTGTGATTGGGAACTTCACGGAATGGTGTGAGTCTTCCTTTTTAAAGCTAAATGTTTCTAAGACAAAGGAGATTTCATTCAACCTTTATTTAAACAGATAAATCACAGTGAGCCTCTAAGACTCATTTACAAGTGAGACCTGTTTGGACAGACAAAAAACAGTGGTTAACTGGGCACATGTAGGAAATTGGAGGCGAAAAAAATTCCTATCAGACTTTTTTCTTGGATGAGAAAAACCCCTAATATTGAAAAAACACTTCGCACAAACAAGCACATATTTACGTAGACATTCTGCAGAGCAGAGCAGGAAGAAGGAGACGAGACCGGTCAACAACGCCTACAGATGCTCTCGAGGTCACTGTAATCAGTCAATGTCCTCCGGTGAGATCTATAAACATTCTCGAGGTATGTCGAGAAATGGCCAAGGATAACCTCTATAAGAATCCAGAGTCCTGAAATGATGACTTAAAGTTTATTCAGCGGGGTTTCATCTGGTTATCAGTTGGAAATTCCTCAGAGAGGGGTGGTGAGCGTCAGATCACATTTTCTCCAGGCGACTTTAGATAAGATGGTCTTCAAGGACCAAGGCGACCAAATTTAGATAAACACACAATGGTTTTGGGGACAGGCAGAACTTAATGACATCAACCTTGAGTCTGTGTCGGTCCACTCGGTTCCGAAATGTCCAAATTAACATGGCCAACACCGATGGAAACGTGTCTGAGTAAAAATCCCCAAGATCTGATCCATTCAGCCCAAAGCATTTGAGTCCGGGTACTCCAAACATGAACCCAATAAAGGCAAGCAGCGTGATCGGGTCCAAACTTGCTGCTGACAACTTCCTTGATTGTAGATAAAATCAGCACCAGCTGAATCCAAAAAGCAGGAACCAATTATCAAAAATCCAATTAAATATGTGTCCTTAAAATCCACAGATGGCAGCAGAGATAGACACATCATCAAGTTTTCCAGTCGATGAGATATCCAGCTGCGTACGTGCCAACAGGGTAAATTGGCTCGCCCAAAGCCTGTCTTCTCTTTAAGAAATGTTGTAAATTGAGATGAGGGACCAACTGGTTAAAACAAGTCCATAATTATGGTTTGGAAGAAATGCAAGAGAGTCTCACAGCAATTTCACAGACAGACAGAGCAGCAAAGCAAAGCGGAGAGGGAGGGGGAGAAGCATCCGATCTCGTGGGGAGCGAGTGGTGAAGTGAGATGGTCATTGATTTCACAAAAAAATCTTCAGTTGTAGCTCCCGTGGTCATTAATGGTGAAGCTGTGGAAATGGTGCAACAATATAAATACCTAGGAACTGTTCTTGATGATAAATTGACCTTTGACCTCCATGTGAACTCACTTTGTAAAAAGGCCCATCAAAGGATGTATTTTTATCAGAAGCTTTGTGGTTTTAATGTTGATTCAACTTTTATGAGAATGTTTTATTCATGTTTTATTGAGTCTATTTTAACCTTTACTTTCATCTGTTGGTTTGGACTTTTGACATGTAAAAACAGGAGCAAACTCTCGGGGATTGTCAGGATGTGCAGCAAAACTGCTGGCATAGACCTACGAAACCTCACTGACCTACACAAGGTGAGGTTGGTGAATAAGGCTAGGCAGATTCTGGCAGATCCTGATCATCTATTCCATGGTGAGTTCAGGTTGCTTCCATCTGGACGCAGGTTTCTGCAGCCCAGATGTAGAACAAACAGATTGAAAAACTCATTCATCCCCGTAGCAATCAGGTTTCTCAATGAACACTAATTTCAATACTGTTACTTTAATGTCTTAATGTCTTGTGTATATATGTATGTGTATGTATATATGTGTATATGTG
>NC_056506.1:881457-894362 GCF_014905685.2 Nematolebias whitei | reverse complement strand
TATATGTATGTGTATGTATATATGTGTATATGTGCATGTGTGTGTATATGTACACATCTACTGACTGTGAAACTAATTGCCCCTTGGGGATAATAAAGATACTTGATCTTGAACTTGATTCCTCCGAGAAAGGCGATGCGGCGCTGCCCCCCCTCCCTCCTGGAGAGCGTAGTGATGGAAGACAAGCAGCCGAGCAGATGCTCAGCCACCTTGGATCTTCCCACGTCGGCAACCACACCGCTCCCAGCCATCGGCGCCCTCCTCTCAGAGCTGCCCGGCATAATCCAGGAGGATGTTAACATAAGGGACTTTCTGTCCCTCGCCTCCCTCCGCCCTGATTGGATGATCTGGCAGCAAGGTTGGCTCCGCCCCGGCTCGTCGCCCTGACCCCATCTGGCCTCGCTGTCCAGCTGTGACGTCACACTGGAATGAGGCTGCAGCTGGGCCCGGCAAGCTGAAGACATCCGTCTCCACCTTCGCAGAGTGGCAGCGAGTGTCTTCCCTGAACAGATGGACGGACCGTCTCATCAGCAGGGGTTACACGCTGCAGTTCACAGCTCAACCCCCACCGTTCAGAGGGATTATAGAGACGGTTCTGTCTTCTCCAGAACAGAGCTCGTCTCTCCAGTCAGAAATTCAGGAATTTCTGACGAAAAACGTGATTTCCAGAGTTCCCAACGGAACTCATTTTCTGATCCACACAGACAACAAAGTGACAGCAGTTTACATAAACCGTCAGGGAGGTGTAGGCTCAGCCCAACTGTTACGTATCGCGAAACAGCTGTTGTGTTGGGCCCACAAAAACCTGCTCTCCATCAGAGCAGTGTACATTCCTAGCATCCTGAACAGGTGAGCGGATATCATGTTGAGGGGCGATCCCCGCCACAGAGACTGGAGTCTCCATCCTGAGCTGATTTCTCGAATTTGGAGCAGGTTTGGCCAAGCAGCAGTGGATCTGTCCGCCACATGGGAGAACGCCCAATGTCAATTATGGTTCTCACTGAGCCCACGAGACGACCCACTGTTAAGAGTAGACGCCTTCGTTCACAGCCCGTGGCCAAAAATGCTCCTTTATGCGTTCCCTCTAGTCCTGCTGATATCACGGACCCTGGACCGGGTCCGGGAGGAAGAATCGTCAGTCATCCTTGTAGCTCCCGAACGCATATGCACTCCGTGGTCCCCGAATCTGCAGCGACTGATATCGGGTCGGCCGTGGAAACTGCTGTGGGGGGGCGCTCTCCTCCAGGCACGAAGAGCGATCAGGAGTTACCCAGCAATAGGTCAGCATCTTTGGGTCTGTCCGCTGAACAGATCTGTTTAGAAAAGATGGGCCTCCCACAGGATGTGGTGCGTACGTTCAGGGCGCACGAGCTTCTTCCACTAGTACGCTGTACACATCAAGTGGACAGTTTTTCAGCGCTGGTGCGCAGAGAAAGGCGTGGAGGTGGCATGCTGTCTTTTCTGCAGCAGCTGATGGACAGAAATGTAGCATTCAACACAATTAAAACTTATGCTGCAGCTATTTCTTCCTGTCACAAGGGCTTCGGTGACAAAACAGTTCTTAATCACCCATTGATGAAGCATTTCCTGAAAGGTGTACGGAGACACAGACCGGTGTCACGTCCACTAGCTTCACAGTGAGACCTAATGATGGTCCTGCACGCTCCGATCAAAGCTCCTTCTGAGCCTTTAGATCAGGTTTCACTTAAATTTCTGTCATTTTAAACAACCCTGCTGTTAGTTCTGATTATCTGCTCTCTCTGTTGCTCCCTCATGTCTCAGAATTCAAGCTGACGGCAGTTCAGCTGTACTGCTTTTTAACCCTGCTCTGAAAAGCATCACAAGCTCATTCAGATTGAGAGTGATAACCTTGGATGGGTTTTATCCTCTTCCTCGTAATTCTGAGAAGGAAGCAACATCTCACCTCCTTCTGTCCCATGCGCGCATTTTTCATGTTACGTGGCGCACACGGCCGCACTGCGCCACTTTAGCGTATGTTTGTGCATTACTGGGACAGCTCTTATGGACATCCTCTATCCACCCAGCGCCTCGCACACTGGTTGTGTGAGGCTATTTCTGAAGCTTACAGTTCATCTGGACTGGATCCTCCAGAGAATCTCAGCGCATTCCACCAGAGGGTTTTCATCCTCCACGGCTCTGCATGGAGGGATGACAGTGGAGGATATTTGTATGGCAGCTGCCTGGTCATCGCCATGTTCAATTATTCGTTTTTATGTACATGATGTTTCTACTTTCTCCATGACCCATTCTGTTCTCAGGGTTCTGACAGAATGATTATTATTTGTTTCATGAAGCTTCATTTTTGAGCTCACACATTCAACCTTTATTTAGACAGGTAAATCCCATTGAGCCTCGAGGACTCATTTACGAGAGACCTGATTTCAACAAAGAATCATGACAACAATGGACAACAGCGACAACAATAAACAGTTATAAAAAGTTTTTTTTTTTTTTTGTTTTTTTTTTTAACAAACAGGATGGCTAAAAAAAAGTAACAAAAAACAGCTATATTCTAAGGTGAATGTAGAAAACTAAAAACAGGAACATGTCTGCATTGGTCCCTGCCAGAAGTCCAACAGATTTTTAAAGCCACTTAGAGAAGTCAAAGGTCGAGAGCTTAAAATCTTTTTGTAAGATATTCCAGGAAACGGGAGCGGAGTAGGAGAAGGTCCTTTTGTCTAGTTCAGTCCTCACTGAGGGAACACTGCAGGTAATGATGTCCTGAGAGCGCACGCTGTAGCTGCACTCACACAGAGACATGTAGGAGGAGATGTATGAAGGCAGCAGACCAGCGGTCATCAGGGATGAAGATGTGCACATCCTGGACAGAGAGGAACGATGGTTTGAGAGAGGAGTAAAGGAGGCCATCTTTGTGAAAAGAAACCGTCCATCATTAAACAGGGGCGGAGCCTCCAGGTTCAACTGTCCCCCTCTTACAATGCTGTTATTGCTAGTATCACTCAACCTCCTGTGAATAGTAAACAGCCATCAGGTGCTAATGATCCATTGTTAGGCTGATGGTCCTTCTTGATCATGTGATCAGCTGGTTTTGGTTGTCAGCAGCAAACTGGTTGATCCACTCTGAGAAGGTGCTATTTAAGAGACTGAGCTGAATACAGCACCTCAGACTGAGGAAGTCTGTCGGATGAAAGACGAAATGTTTCTCCATTTTTTTTTTGTTTTGCTTTGTTTTGTTTTTTTGAATGTCCAGAGGACCAGATTTAACTTTTTTAGATTTTTCTACTTGTATTATTGAGCATGTATCAGGATAAAATTAGGAACATCTGATCTAAAAATGATGCAGAAAAACTGGTCCATGCATTTGTCACGTCTAGACTAGACTATTGCAATGGTTTATTATCTGGGTGTCCAAATACTTCTTTAAAACATCTTCAGTTGATCCAAAATGCTGCTGCCAGAATCTTAACTGGAGTTAGTAGGGGAGATCATATCTCTCCAGTTTTAGTTTCTCTCCTTTGGCTCCCTGTCAAATCCAGAATATTATTCAAAATCTTACTTCTAACCTACAAAGCTCTCAACAACCTGGCTCCATCTTATATTACAGATCTTATTGTTCCATATTTTCTTAACAGAGCACTTCGCTCTCAGACTGCATGTTTACTTGTTGTTCCTAGAATTGACAAAAACAGAATGGGAGGCAGATCTTTCAGTTATCATGCTCCTCTCTTGTGGAACCAACTTCCAATCTCTGTCCGTGAGGCTGACACATTGTCCAGTTTTAAAACTAGGCTTAAGACTTTCCTTTTTGCTAAATCCTGTAGTTAGAGTTGGCTTGGGTTTCCTGAGCTGTCCCTTAGTTATGCTGCTATAGGCTTAGACTGCTGGAGGACAAACTGACCACAATTTTCACTCTACTACTGTCTTTACTTACTCTGCGCAACCTGTTTTGTATTTGTAATTATTTTTTCTATCCTTAACATGTGTTTTTTTGTCTTTCAGACACACCTGGACTTATACCTGGACCTGAATCTATACCTGGACCTACCATTCTGTGTTCGTCTGTCTCTCCTTCCTGTCTTCTCAACCAGCCGGTCAAAGCAGATGGCCGCTTGTCCTGAGCCTGGTTCTGCTGGAGGTTTCTTCCTGTTAAAAGGGAGTTTTTCTTTCCGCTGTTGCCACTGTGCTTGCTCAGGATGGGAGACTGCAATGAAGCCAAGATTCAACTTGTCTGCTGGATTCCTTAGATAGAGAACTTTACTAATTGGCTTTTATGTATGTGAATGTTTCTGTAAAGTGCCCTGAGACAAATTTGTTGTGATTTGGCGCTATAGAAATAAATTGAATTGAATTGAATTGAATCCTGCTTTGCCTTTAACCCACTAGCGATAGCCTTAAAGGGCGAAGCCTATACGAAATAGAACGTTGGTTACGTACTGTAACCCCAGATTCTATGAGTATAGGTGCAGCCCTTTAAGCTCTGGGCCTCACTGGTTCCTAAATGGCTGAAGAAAAAAGCTATTTGGGAGCCGATTACCCGGTCTCACCGTAATTTATACGGACCGGGGATGAGGCCCGCACAGTAAGTGGGCATGGACTAAAGTTTTCAGTGCTGCGCTGCGCGCGTAGGGATAAACCCACTAGCGATAGCCTTAAAGGGCTGCACCTATACTCATAGAATCTGGCGTTACAGTATGTAACCAACGTTTTTAATGAAACCTGTTTGGTCAGAGTTAATGATTTTTGTCATGATTATCTCCAGACATTTTGTCAACATCTTTGACAAAATCTTAACATCTGTTCAAAGCAATGAAATTGGACGGTAGTTGTTGCAGACTCGTGAATCCTTGTCTTTCTTTTAGATAAGGGAAATAGTAGCTTGTTGCATTGTGAGTGGGAGAACACCAGATTCATATGCCTCTTTAAATATGTTAAACAGAAGAAGAGATAGCTTGTCAAAAAAGACCTTGTAAAATTCTGATGGAAAGCCATCAGTTCCAGGGCATTTTCCACTCTGCATTGATAATATAGCACTTTTGACCTCAGCAAGTGTAAAAGGCTTATCTATTTCAGAGGCCATTTCCAGTCCGATTGTAGGGATGGTAAAACTATTAAAGAAACTGGCATATTGAGCTTCATCGGGTGAACACTTTGAGGTGTATAAAGTAGAAGTCTCTAAACTGATTGTTGAAAATTTGTGGATTAATATATGTCTCATTGGATATGTTTATTTCATCAATGGGTTGGGTAGAGACTCTCTGCCGAATCTGATGAGCAAGTATTTTGCTGGGATGGTCAACAAACTGATAATACAAACCGGATTCCAAAAAGTTGGGACACTAAACAAATTGTGAATAAAAACTGAATGCAATGATGTGGAGATGGCAAATGACAATATTTTATTCGTAATATAACATAGATAACAGATCAAAAGTTTAATCTGAGTAAATGTAACATTTAAAGGAAAAATATGTTGACTCAAAATTTCACCGTGTCAACAAATCCCAAAAAAGTTGGGACAAGTAGCAATAAGTGGCTGGAAAAAGGAAATTGAGCATATAACCAACAGCTGGAAGACCAATTAACACTAATTAGGTCAATTGACAACACGATTGGGTATAAAAAGAGCTCTCAGAGTGTCAGTGTCTCTCAGAAGCCAAGATGGTAATAGGATCACCAATTCCACCATTGTTGCGCAGAAAGATAGGGCAGCAATACCAGAATGGTGTTAACCAGCGTAGAATAGCAAAGACTTTTAAGTTATCATCATCAACCGTGCATAACATCATCAAAAGATTCAGAGAATCTGGAACAATCGCTGTGCGTAAGGGTCAAGGCCGTAAAACTCTACTGGATGCTCGTGATCTCCGGGCCCTTAAACATCACTGCACCTCAAACAGGAATGCCACTGTCAAGGAAATAACAGAATGGGCGCAGGAATATTTCCAGAAAGCATTGTCAGTGAACACAATCCACCGTGCCATCTGCCGTTGCCAGCTAAAACTCTACAGTGCAAAGAGGAAGCCATTTCTAAGCAAACTCCACAAGCTCAGACGTTTGCACTGGGCCAGGGGTCATTTAAAATGGAGTGTGGCAAAATGGAAGACTGTTCTGTGGTCAGATGAGTCACGATTTGAAGTTCTTTATGGAACACTGGGACGCCATGTCATCCGGACCAGAGAGGACAAGGATAGCCCAAGTTGTTATCAACGCTCCGTTCAGAAGCCTGCATCACTGATGGTATGGGGTTGCATGAGTGCTTGTGGCATGGGCAGCTTGCATGTCTGGAAAGGCACCATTAATGCAGAGAACTATGTTCAGGTTCTAGAACAACATATGCTCCCATCTAAACGTCATCTCTTTCAGGGAAGACCTTGCATTTTTCAACACGATAATGCCAGACCACATTCTGCAGCAATCACAACATCATGGCTATGTAGGAGAAGGATCCGGGTACTGAAATGGCCAGCTGCAGTCCAGATCTTTCACCTATAGAGAACATTTGGCGCATCATAAAGAGGAAGGTGCGACAAAGAAGGCCCAAGACGATTGAACAGTTAGAGGCCTGTATTAGACATGAATGGGAGAGCATTCCTATTTCTAAACTTGAGAAACTGGTCTCCTCTGTCCCCAGACGTCTGTTGAGTGTTGTAAGAAGAAGGGGGGATGCCACACAGTGGTAAAAATGGACTTGTCCCCAACTTTTTTGGGATTTGTTGTTGCCATGAAATTTGGAAACAACAGATTTTTCCCTTGCAATTAGACATTCTCTCAGTTTAAACTTTTGATCTGTGATTTGTGTTCTATTCTGAATAAAATATTAGATGTTGGCACCTCCACATCATTGCATTCAGTTTTTATTCACAATTTGTTTAGTGTCCCAACTTTTTTGGAATCCGGTTTGTAATTATAACAGGTTTTTAATAACAGTGCCACAGCTGTGTCAGAGGTAAGAGTGTCAACTTTTTATAAGGTCTGGAGCATGGGATTCTGCACATTTTATTTGCAGGTCATATATAGCACTAGATAAGGCAATACTTTTTCTGTGTGGTTGTTTTTCTATAATATGCTGAGTAAGCTATTATCTTGCCCCATAAATATGCCTTACACCAGTACATATACCGCGAGAATCGATCAACATAGGACACCATCTCCTCTGTGCTCCACACTGCTCTCACCCACCTGGAGCTGACTCCTACGTCCGTATGCTCTTTGTGGACTTCACGTCTGCCTTCAACACCATGATCCCCCATACCCTGATGGACAAACTACTCACACTAGGACTAAGCCCCTCCCTTTGTAACTGGATCCTAGACTTCTTAACAAACAGACCTCAGTCTGTGAGGATCCACAACATTTCCTTCTCCACCATAACCCTCAGCACTGGGCTGTGTGCTGAGCCCTCTCCAGTTCACTCTGCTCACATGATTCAAAGTCAAGTTAAAGTCACTTTATTGTCAAAACTGCAATATGTACAGGATATACACAGGATTGAAATTACATTACTCTCAAACCCCTGGTGCAACAATAACCATTTAACATTAAAACATTTAATAAACAAGCATAAAATGAAATAATAAAAGTATGATACTGTCTTAAATTGTAGTATGGCGTATAAAAAATATTTTAAAAGAGTATATCTTTAAAATAAAATAAAATTAAGGTCCTGACATTGACATTTGTAGTAAGTGGCAAAGCAGCATATGAAGTAAATGTACACAGTGTATGTATGAAGTCCTTGATATTGGTAAAGGTAAAGTGACATATGCAATAAGGCTAGTAAAAAAATATATCAACAGTAGTGTAATATAAACAGTAGTGTGAATATAAACAGTAGTGTGAATATAAACAGTAGTATTAATATAAACAGTAGTGCAAATTGAATGAGCACATGAGCATGTGTTGAGTGTATAACCTGTTTTTTAATGATGCAGAGTTCAGTGTTAAAAAGTTTTTGTGTTGTGTGGAAATGTGTGAAAGTTTTGTGTGTTAAGGCGGTACAAGAGGGAGGGGAGGCAGAGCAGGCAGAGAGTTCAGCATCCTGACTGCCTGATGAATAGAGCTGTCTCTCAGTCTGCTAGTTCAAGCCTGGAGACTCCAGTCTCCTCCCTGATGGCAGCAGGCTGAAGAAGCTGTGTAGTGGGTATGTGGGATCACCCACCATGCAGAGGGCTTTCCGAGTGAGGCAGATACTGTGTAAGTCATGTAATGAGGGGAAGGAGGTGCCGACCATCTTCTCGGCTGCTCTCACGATGCGCTGGAATGTGTTGCGGCAGGATGCAGTACATGCACCGAACCACACCGTGATGCAGCTGGTCAGAACACTCTCTGTGGCACAACTGTAGAAGATGCACATGATGGGGGTTGGAGCTCCAGCTCTTTTCAGCTTGCAGAGAAGGTAGAGGCACTGGTGAGCCTTCTTGGCCAGTGATGCAATGTTCCTGCTCCAGGACAGGTCCTCTGAGACGTGCACTCCCAGAAACTTGGTGCTGCTCACTCTCTCCACAGTAGTACCATTGATGGTCAGAGGAGCATGCTGGGCGTGCATCTTCCTGAAGTCCACAACAATCTCCTTTGTCTTATCCACGTTCAGAGAGAGAGATTGTTGTGTCTGCACCACAAGGCCAGGCGGCTCGCCTCGTTCCTGTAGTCTGTCTCATCATTGTTGCTGATGAAACCCATCACAGTCTATCATCTGCAAACTTGACAAAGTAGTTGGAGCTATATATATATTTTTTTTTTCATTTAGCCTTTATTTATACAGGTAGTCTCATTGAGCCACGAGAACTCATTTTCAAGAGAGACCTGTTTAGGGAGCACATGGTGGGGTTAAGGGCCTTGCTCATGGGCCCAGGGTGGGGCGAATGAGGGTGGGGGCAAGTGTGGGTGTTTCACCTACCCCACCCACAATTTTGATGTTGTCGGGGCCGGGGTGTGAACCGGCGATCTTCGGATCACAGGCCCACCTCTCTAACCTCTGCGCCACCACTCCCCATTGACCATATGATGGTGTACAGTCGTTTGTCAGAAGGGTGAATAGAAGAAGTGGGCTCAGCACACATCCTTGGGCAGCCCCTGTATTCAGTGTGATGGTGCTGGATGTGTTACTGCCGACCCGTACTGCCTGTGGTCTCCCGGTCAGGAAGTCTAGCAGCCATGAGGTGTTCAGCCCCAGACTGTCCAGTTTAACGATGAGCTGTTGGGGGATGATGGTGTTGAATGCCGAGCTGGAGTCAATGAACAGCATTCTAACATAATAGTCCTTAGTGTCCAGATGTGTAAGGGCTGTGTGGAGGGCAGAGGATATGGCGTCGTCGGTTGAACGATTTGGCCGTTATACAAACTGGAAGGGATCCAGAGAGGAAGGAAGGACAGAGTTGATGTTTTTCATGACTAGCCGTTCGAAGCACTTCATCAGGATGGGGGTGAGTGCCATCGGACGATAGTCATTGAGGCAGGAGGGCGATGCCTTCTTTGGGACAGGGATGGTGGTGGTGGCTTTGAAACAGGTGGGGACGATGGTCTGACTCAGATAGATGTTAAAGATATCCGTGAAGACCGCTGCAAGTTCCACTGCACAGTCCTTCAGCACACGACCAGGTATGTTGTCAGGACCAGAAGCTTTTCGAGCATTGATCTTGATGAATGATTGCCTTACACTGTCTGTGGACAGCGTCAGCTACTGATTGTGCAACTACCCATCCAGACTGTCACATTGTAAAGTTTTCAGATGATACAGCGGTGGTGGGATGCATCACAAACAATGATGAGTCCAGCTACAGGCAGGAGGTGGAACACCTGGAGAGAATAACCTTCACATAACCTTCACATAACCTTCACATCAATGTGAAGAAGACAAAGGAGATGATTGTGGACTTCAGAAGGAACAAACACACCTACACCCCCTGAACATAAGAGGATCTGCAATGTAAGTGGTCTCCAGCTACAAGTACACCTTACATCATACATGCCCTGGACAGCAAACAATATTGTGTTGCCCTATTTATAGACCTATCCAAGGCATTTGATACAGTTGATCACAGATTATTGACTAACATCCTGAAACACTCTGGTCTATCAAAACTAGCAGTCTCCTGGTTCACCAACTATCTAACTGACAGAACACAGTCTGTCCATGTAGCCGGATCCTCCTCTACGTTCCTAGATGTTGTGAAAGGGGTGCCACAGGGTTCTGTCTTGGGTCCCATTCTTTTCTCCTTATATATCAACGATCTATGCAGTGATCTGTCAAACGCCTCCCACATTATTATGCAGATGACACTATCATTTATTGCTGTTCATCCTCCCTCAGCCAAGCCTTCACCTCTCTTCAAGACGCTTTTAAAATTATCCAGTCACGTCTGCAAAAACTTAGACTGGTCCTAAATGCTGACAAAAGCAAGATCATGGTTTTATCCAACAGAAAGCAGCAACCAGAGAACCCACCTCAAATTGAAACCCAAGAGGGAAAACAAATAGAAATGGTCTCCACCTACAAATATCTAGGTTTCAACATTGACAATAAACTGTCATTTAAAATCCACATCTCCAAAATGGTCACTAAACTCAAATTGAAGCTAGGCTTCTACTTCAGAAATAAATCCTGCTTCTCATGTAAAGCCAGGAGAACATTAGTAGCTGCAACTTTCATGCCGATATTAGATTATGGTGACGTGCTGTACATGAGTGCTGCATCAAAATACCTACTGTCCTTAGACTCAGTTTATCATGGTGCCCTTCGATTCATTACTGATTCCAGTTATCGCACTCATCACTGTGAACTTTACGTCAAGTCTAGCTGGTCTTCTCTCAGCGCTCGCAGATACACTCACTGGATATCCTTCATCTATAAGACCCTTCTAAACCTAGTCCCGTCATACCTTACCTCCCTAATACAAACATCACACAATCATTACTCCCTGCGCTCTGTAGATGAACAGATGCTCGGATATATTCATCATTTAACACGGATTCCTCATTTTTCTGGACTGAATAAAACGTGCATTGAATTTAAGGAAATGCAAACGTGAGACGTCATTTATGTTTGACCCATCAAAATGAATGCGGTCATTTATTTACAGAATCAAAGTTTAACATCAAACATTTACATTAATTTGGCAAATTATGAAAATAACAACATAAGCAATCAATCAGGAAAAATCATACGGCCATGATTTTTCCGTTGCTTCACCACAGACATTTATGAAACTGTACAATTATGATCTTTTACCCACACGGATGTGGATGAGCACTTTACACAGACATTTCTAAAATATCTGGAAGAATTTCTACTTGAGAGAAAAGTTTCAAGATGGGAAAGAAGTTAAAGAAGAGTAAAAGATGGGGTTTGAGGGAGTGTGTTAACAGAACGGCACTCTCTGGGCTTTCTTCAGCTTCTTCCTTACGGTACACTTCGGTGGTAAAATCGACTCTTTTACCTGGAGATGTCTCAGGCGAGATTCCGTTTAACGCACCCTTCAGCGTCTCCGTAGGATGCTGTTACTCCTCCGGAGTAGCGGCGAGACTGTCCGACACACGCTCACCTCAGTGGAAAATGTTATAATCCCATGAACCTCGGAAGAGCTCTGTTGTCATGTCAGGATCATCCCGTCTCCATCAGAACTGAACAGAACTGTCCCAGAACTGTTCCAGCGCCATCCCAGAGCTTCTAACAGAACTGTGTAGTTTTCAGATCTCGAGCAGAACCAGAACCAGAACTGAGTAAACCAGGAAGTACTGACATTTTAAAGAGCTGTTTCCCGGTTCACTTTTGGGAGTATTACCATTGGTCAGAACCGACCAGACGGGGTGTGTTTTGTGACGTAGGAGGTTAGAAGACAGCAAGAATTGTTATGAAAAGATCAGAAATGTTCTCACAGACAGAGAGAGTTTTGTTTTGGCGCGTTTCAGAAACAGGTGCCAAAAACCTATATTTATGTCTGAGAGGATTCTAAAAACATGCCAACAACTTGTTTTGCGTTTGACTCCAACCTTGGACCAACTTACACTTGCTCATTCAAAAGCAGAAATCAGAAAAGGCATAATTACTCTGTAACAGCTTTGACATGAGTTCTAACTTTGCGTGAGAAAAATCATTACACAGTTAATAAAATTGATTAGTTCACTGCAACATCTAAAATGGTTTGAACTAAGACACTTTGATTATCAACATTTGTAAAATAGTAATGATAATAAAACAGAGAGTGTTCTTTTCACTTGAATCTTCAAGAGAGAAAGTCTCAGGATGGGTGAACCTGTATTTCTGGATTCAAATCAATGAAATGACAGTTCCTGTCCCACAAGGTTCTTAAGGTCAAGATTTTTGACCTTAGACTTAGTTTTTGACATGGGCCTAGTCCACTACAGTCCCCCCTTTGGAAATCATCACCTGTCCACGGGGATGAATTCCAACTATGGACTTACGCCTTCGATTGTCCTTGAAGCTTGATGTAATCCAGCAAAGAAACAAGAGTCAAGAGTAATCCAGCAAGGAAAACAAAAGTCAAGGTAATTCCACAATGTTCTTGGTAATTCCATTGTGTTGATTATAATCCCATATCGTCTCGATAATTCCATTGTAGCAATGCTTTAACCCCTTGAAAACAGAGTCTGTAATCCACTGGAAAAAGTCATATAATCCACAATGGTAAATCCACAACGATTGGAAGTGTAGATTAATCAGCATACAGAGGGGTACCCTTGGGTTGAACTGAAAAAGCGGCCACTGGATGAAGAGTGGAGACCAACGGCACGATTGCAGGTCGCCTCCAGCGAAGGTTGTCTCCAGCGACGTCCAGCCTGTGTCGTTCTGGTTCAAATGTGTCATGCAATTATGTGGTTTAAGGTGGGCTTATGAAGGTGATTTTACATAAGGCCTTAAACTATATGCACCTGGTGTGTAAGCTATTATGGTTGGGAACAGCTAC
>NC_056506.1:874894-881357 GCF_014905685.2 Nematolebias whitei | reverse complement strand
CTACATCAAATCATATTAATCAAAAAGGAAAAATAAATCATCTTACAATAACATTGTTAATGTCATGTATATTTGTTGCATGAATGATGTTGGAGTGTGAGGATCTGCTGTATGAATGATTGTATGTGTTTGTTAATGTGGAACTAATATAAGTTACTTTATAGATATTTAAGAGTGAAAACTAATATCCACAGCTGCCTAGTACAAGGTCACTTAAATAACAGCAAATGTACGCAGACTTATAAAACCTAAGGCGGAGGAATCATCGTACATCAGATAAAAATTGGTAAGTGACCTTTTTATATTAACATGATTTTATTTGTCCTTGACAGCGAACACTATATATTAGTTATTTAACAAAAGTATTGAACTTTTTCATTTTTTTTCATTTAGCCTTTATTTATACAGGTAGTCTCATTGAGCCACGAGAACTCATTTTCAAGAGAGACCTGTTTTTTTTTTTAGGGAGCACATGGTGGGGGTTAAGGGCCTTGCTCATGGGCCCAGGGTGGGTCGAATGAGGGTGGGGGCAAGTGTGGGTGTTTCATCTACCCCGCCCACAATTTTGATGTTGTCGGGCTGGGGAGTGAACCGGCGATCTTCGGATCACTGGCCCACCTCTCTAGCCTCTGCGCCACCACTCCCCCTACTTGAAAGACAAACAGTAATGAATCTAGGGTGTTGACTGAAACACATTGAATGGGGATACACTGGTGGTAAAGAACAATTTTTGTGAAAGTCCCTTAAAGACAGAAGGATTATTGAAGATGGAGAAAACTATTCCAGATTAGAGAAAACATTTTAAATGATTAATGGGGAGGATAAATTATCTAACTTGATATGAATGTTATTTGAACAATCCAGTAAACAAAAAAAAAATATATGAATGTTATGGTATGATGATATGATAAATAAGATTGACATATCTAATAAATATTAGACATATGATAATTTTTAAGTATTAGACATATGGTAATTTTCGTTATTGACTGTGGTGTCAGATAGAACAGGGATAATCATGATATTTGTGCCTTTGTTATCTGTAGGATGAGAGAGTTTGCAGGCAGTCATGACATGAACCATCATGATTTAACCTTGCATTATTAGATTGGATCATGTGCGCATAATTAATCTTCCATGGTACATTTTTATCTGTGTAAATACAAGATCATTTTTTGCAGTTTTTACTTGTGTTTCTGATTTTTATAATTATCTTCAAATTTAATTGTTTTTGTTATTGACACATGTGAAATGATCAATGTATGAATTTTCACCTGAGGTAAAATGTTGAGGTTTTCTTATTTTTATTAAATAAAATTGCAGGGTCTGTTGGAGTGTGGACAGCTCTCATCTGGACTCAGGAAGGGAGGAGAGTAGTAAATTTATATTTAAAAATTTGAATTATTCATTAAAAGCTACAAAAATAAATAACATGTGTAGATGAACATATATCTGTGATATATTCATAAATTAAACGGATTCTTTCATTTTTCTGGACTGAATAATATTGTGCATTGAATAATTAAATGTAACGTGAGACGTTAATTTTCTTTGACCCATCAAATGAATGCGGTCATTTATTAACAGAATCAAAGTTTAACATCAAACATTTACATTAATTTGGCAAATTGATTTCAACAACAACATAATTAATTAGCAAGCTTTACAATTAGGAAACCATACGGCCATGATTTCCCTTGCAACTTTAACCCAACAGACATTTCTGAAAATATCTGGCTGAATTACTGGCAAGATAGAAGAGTTTTAAAGATGGAAATGAAGTTTAAATGGAGAGGAAAAGATGGATGAGTGGATATGTGTCGGTATCAGAACGGCACGCTCCATTAGACCTCAGCTTCCTCCTCGGTACACTTAGGTAGTGTAAATCGACTCTTTACCTGTAGAAGGTGTCTCCACTGGTACGGAGTTCCATTTAACGCACCCTTTCAGCGTCTCCGTAGGAACAGCTGTGAATCGTCCGAAGTAGTGACGGTATTCCGATCGACGCACGTTCACCCCACTGGTGGACTCACAAGAGGAGTAAGTCCGTCAGAGTTCCACTCAGAGGTGGAAGATTCCATAATTCCCACAAGACTCGGAAGAACTGCGGATCATGTCTGGAACCTCCCGTTCTCTCCAGCACTTTTTCTGTTCGGTTCTGCTCTCCGAACTGAACTGCTCTCCCACCGCACTGGCTGGAACTAGGAAGTGCCGACATTTAAAGAGTTCTGTTTCCTGTTCATTTGGGAAGTCCTGATTGGCCGAAATAGCTAATCAGGGGTGTGTTTTTGTGACGTAAGAGGTCACTAGAAGTCAGAAAAACAGAAAAAATGTTTTGGAACAGACAGAAGATGTTTTTGAAACAGACGAGAGAAATGTTTAGGCGAGTTGGGGGAAAACAGGTGCCAGCTTCTCTATTTACGTCTGAGAGGATTTAAAAACATGACAGTTCATTCCAACAAACTTGTTTGCGTTTGTCTCCGACCTTTGACCAACATACACTTGCTCATTTCAGACAGAAAATCAGAAAATGCATAATTACTCTGTAACACATTCTAACTTGAATTCTACTTTGAATGAGGATTAAAAATTCATTAATACTGTTTCACAGTTGATTTAAAATGAGTAGTTCACTTCAACATTTAAAAATGGTTTGAACTAAACACACTTTGATTATCAAGAAAATAGTAATGATAATAAAAAGAGAGTGTTCTTTCAATTGATCAGTGCAGGACACTTAGAAAGTCTCTGGATGAACTTAATCTTGTGTTTCTGGACTCAAATCAATGAAATAACAGTTCTTGACCCAGGAAGGCCCTCAAGGTCAGGATTTGACCTGAGGCTTAGTTCACTACAGTCCCCCCTTTGGAAATCATCGCCTGTCCATGGGGATGAATTCCAACATGAACTTACGCCTTCGAATGTCCTTGAGCTTGATGTAATCCAGCAAGGAAAACAAAAGTCAAAGGAGGTAATCCCACAATGTTTTTGGTAATTCCATTGTGTTGATGGTAATTCCATAATGTTGTTGGTAATTCCATTGTAGCAATGCTTTAACCCCTTGGAAACAGAGTCTGTAATCCATTGGAAAAAGTCATATAATCCACAACGGTAAATCCACAACGAATGGAGGTGTTGATTGATCAGCATACAGAGGGGTTCCCTTGGATTGAACTGAAGATGCGGCCACTGGATGAAGAGTGGAGACCAACGTCAGGATTGCAGGTCTCCTCCAGCGAAGGTCGTCGCTGGGTGGCGTCCAGTCAGTGCCATTCTGGTTCAATGTGACATGCAATTATGTGGTTTAAGGTGGGCTTATGAAGGGGATTTTACATAAGGCCTTAACCTATATGCACCTGGTATGTAAGCTATTATGATTGGGAACAGCTACAGCTACCAGTTAAAGGGTGGAATATGCTGAAAAGGGTAGTTATAGGGATTTATACCTATAGAATAGTGTTCCAAACTATTTTTCCATTCCTAACTTGGTTTAAGTTAGATTTACATGGTAAAATATAGTTTGGTTCAATTGTCTGTTGTCTTTTAGACGAACGACTTGAGATTGGGTGTTTGGTTTCCCCATAAATGTTTTTGGAGTCTATGGCGAGACTCATCAAAAAGAATTAGCTATCCCCCCGAATAGAATTGTTCGAGTAGGTTCGGCTTAAGCGTTGTGAGACCAATGTAGATTATGGTACTTAAGGTAGCATTAATCTACATCGACTCCGTAAAGATTAGGTTTTAACAAATGAACTGCATGTTGGCATAGTTAAAGGCCTCTTAGTCTCTAACTTAACTTACACACAAAATTCATTCTTACCTCAGAAACAATACCAAAACCAATTAAACAACGTTTCAACATTGACAAGAGTAGTGACTAAGCAACTAGAAACATCGTTTCACTGCTTCACCTCACCCTGGTTGTCAGATTCAGTCACGCTGTCCCGTTTGTTTGTTTCTTTGCACACCTTGTGTGGTTTAACCTGGTTTCGATGTACCCATTTAACAATTGGCTCTTTTTGGCCTTTACTGATTTTTATCTGATAGACAACTGGAGACAGTTTGTCTGTTATCAGATGGGGTCCAGTCCATCTGGGCATCAGTTTACGGGCGAGAGTTCCGGTCCCGGACTCTCTTCTCCCAGTTGTGGGGGCAAACGTGTAGTACCAGACCCTGTCTCCCACTTGGAGTTCCTCGTGAGAGGCCTTTTGGTCGTAGTACGCCTTGCGTCCTTCAGCTGATTTTTCCAGGTTTTTCTGTGCGAAAGCAAAAGTGTTTTTAAGGTGTTTTTCCAAGTCTTTCATGTATTGTTGTGTAGTGTAGGCTGTTGCCATGGCAGCATCGCCTGGTTGGTACAACAGGTGTAGAGGGAGAGTCATTTGTCGACCCGTCATCATCTCGAAAGGAGAGATGCCAGTCGACGTGTGTGGAGTGGCCCTTATGGCCATGAGGACCAGAGGGAGTTTCACGTCCCAGTCCTTGTGGTTTGCGGCTACGTATTTCTTCAAAATACTCACCACAGTCCTGTTTGCTCTCTCAACCTGGCCTGAAGCCTGTGGATGGTAGCCAATATGGAAGTTGGCTTTGACGCCTAACGTCTTCCACAGTTCCTTCATTACTTCACCTGTGAAGTGTGTACCTTGGTCTGAGTTCACCCTGAGGGGAAGTCCAAACCTTGAGAATACATGATTCATTAATAACATAGCAGTGGTTTGTGCTGTGTCATTAGGGGCTGGTAGACATTCAACCCATTTGGTAAACGCGCAGGTTACCGTGAGAAAATATTTATTTCCTCTAGAGGTCTTAGTGAGTGGTCCGATCCAGTCAATCTGGAGGTCTGACCATGGAAATGCAATGCCTCTACTATGCAGTGGTGCTCTGTGGAGTGGTCTGGATGGCTGAAACTGGCCACAGACCAGGCACCCTTTTATGTAGTCTTTGACATCCTTTTTCATTCCAGGCCAATAAGCAATCTGTTTTAATGCTTTCAGCGTGGCATTGTCACCCTTATGTCCTGCAGACGGAAGGTCATGTGCATGAACTAACATCACCCCCCTGTGGTCATGGGGGGCCACGAACACAGGTGAGGACGTCCGTCCATGAGCAAAAGTTAGGATGCCCTTAAGTAGTTTTAGCTGTTTGCGCAGCTGAAAGAGGACTCTAAGGTCTGGATTGGAATCCAGGTCGCCTTTCGATGGAGTGTATTTGTCTGGGTCAGTCAGATACAGCATCATCGAGTTAATTGCAGGATCCAACTTCTGAAGTTGGATGATGTCTGGGTCAGTCAGCATTGGGCGTACAGAAACTGTGTTATCAGCAGGTTTAGCTGCAGCTTGTGCACGTGTGACTGCCATTACCTCAGTTGTAGATTGTGACGACTGAGTGTTGAGTAGCCATGAGGGGTCAAAGGACCACGTGGGTCCGTCAACGGCTCCTTCCTTGGCTAGGGAGTCTGCAAGGTCATTGTAGTGCTTGTCATCGCCTGGGACTCTGGAGTGTCCTGGAACTTTCTTCCAGAAGATCTGCAGATCATGTGATGTCACTAAGTGATCACATGTCATGAAAAGCTCTTTGTGTTTTACCACCTTTTTGTTGCTTGTGAGAAAACCGTTCAGTTTCCACAGAGCGAGATGACACAAGAAACTGAGTCGAGCATAGTTAGAGTCAGTGCAGATGACCAGCGTCTGGATGGAGCGTTCCACCGCCATCTGTAGGCCTATTAGGATTCCAGCTATCTCAGCGTACTGAGAAGACTGAGAGCCCAATTTATAGCCAAATGTGACCTGTTCTAGGTCTTGGAGGAGAACTCCTCCAACACCTGCTTTGCAGATTTTCTCGTGGTGGAACAAGCATCCATCCACGTACAATGTCGCCATATCTTTACAGATATTGCTATCAAAGAAGTGGTGATTTGGGTCCTCAGCTACTGAGGGTTTGCTCACAACCGGCTGTTGGGTGGCTGGTACATCCTGTGTACATTCCTGGCAGATTGCCAAATCAGTGCCCAAATGTGACTTCTTATTTTGATCGTAGCGATGTCTAGGTTAAAACTTTGAAGTGCCATAAGCCATGTGGCTACACGCGAGTTTGTCACCACACCATCTCTGATGCGTTGGCTGTTTAGAAACGTTACTGGCTGGTGTTGTGTCTCAACAATAATCTTCTGTCCACCAATATAGCAGGAGAAATGTTTCACTGCCCACACAGTGGTCAATAGAGCCTTCTCACAGTCTGACTACCTTAATTCAGGGCCTGCCATTGTTTTGCTGGCGTAGGCCACAACACGCTTGTCTTTGTCGTGTATTTGGTATAGACCTGCACTCATGCAGTAAGTTGAGAAGCCCACTTCCAAGTAGAACTCTTTGTTATAGTCTGGGTAGACTAGACATGGGGCTAACTTGAGCCTGTCTTTAAGAGCGTTCATTGCCTGCTGCTGTGTATCAGTCCAGACAAAAGGAACGTC
>NC_056506.1:872674-874794 GCF_014905685.2 Nematolebias whitei | reverse complement strand
AAAGTGAGGATAATCGCCGTATTGTTCCCACTTCCTGTGAAACTAGCCATGTTATTGTTTTCATATTTTGCCAAATTAATGTAAATGTTTGATGTTAAACTTTGATTCTGCAAATAAATGACCGCATTCATTTTGATGGGTCAAAGATAAATAACGTCTCTCGTTACATTTCTGTTAAACTCAATGCACGCATGCTACACAGTCAGAAAAATGAAGAACCCGTGAAATGTATGAATATATCCTGCATATGTCATACTACACTGTTTACATCAGAGATTCTTTGGTTGCTAGTCTTGTGTCTTCTAAAACAATTCCAAACCAGTTTGAAGCCTTAGCTATAAACATCACCTTGAATGGAGGCCAGATATTATCTGTAGTCTGCTGTTACCGCCCCCCCACAGCATCACCTGAGGCTCTGTCTGCCCTGATGGAATTTCTTGGTAATTTAAAATTCAAATAGATCCTTTTGGCTGGAGACCTCAACATTGATTGGTGTAAGTCGACCCCACTCAGTGATAAATTCAAGGAATGTTGCCTGTCTCTCAATCTTACCCAATTGATCGACTCTCCCACTAGATTAAACAAAAACCATCCTGAAAATTCCTCCATCTTAGACCTGTTTCTAACTAATATGCCTCACAAATTCCCTGGTACAGGTGTATTCGCTGATCTTTTGAGTGATCATTGTGTGACAGCTGTTTTGAGAGATATTAAACTTCCACCTTCTAAGCCCAGATTAATTCAAAAAAGGGATTTGAAACGTTTTTGTGAACAGTCATTCCTCTGGGATCTGTCTCACTTTGACTGGCATCGTATTCTGTTAACTGATGACATGAACTCCCTTGGAACTATTTTCATAATAGTTTCATTTATTTTGTGAACATACATGCTCCTTTTCGTCAGTTCAGAATAAAGGGACGAGACAGCCCCTGGTTTACTCCAGAGCTAGCTGACCTCCTGCACAGGAGAGATCATCTTTGGGCTGCAGCGAGAAAATCTGACTCAGACACTGATTGGTTGAGTTTTCAACAGATGAGGAATAAATGCACAACTACTGTCAAAGCAGCAAAACTCAACTATTTCTTATCTCAGACCTCCAAAAATCTAAATGACCCTAACAGATTCTGGAAAACCATCAAATCTCTCTCAGGCAGCCCCCAATCCTCTGACCTCCCAACACAACTTCTCGTTAATTCTGTTCCTGTGTCAAATAAGCACGAGATCCTGAACTGTTTCAACAAACATTTTGTTGCTTCTAGTTCTTTATTTGACACAGTTACTAATGGAAAATCAGCCACTTCACTTAATAACCAAACTTCTACAAATCAAATCCCTCCTACAAGTCAATCCTCAGTTAATCACACCTTCTCTTTTTCTCCATTCTCAGTCAGTGAGGTCAATAAACTGTTAAAAGATCTTGACCCTAAAAAATCTGCAGGTCCAGATGAACTTCCACTTTACTTCTTAAGGCTGGCTGCTCATATCATCACAGTCCCTGTGACTCACATCTTCAATCTCTCCATAAGACAAAACTCCATCCCAGACACTTGGAAAACAGCCTTTGTTCTTCCTTTGCTGAAGGGAGGTGACCCCACCTCACTGAACAACTATGGACCAATCTCTAAACTCTGCATTTTAGCCAAGGTTCTAGAAAAACTGATAAACTCTCAAATCAAAAATTACCTGGACTCATTTAACATCTTACCTCCACATCAATCTGGTTTCAGGAAACAACACAGCACAACCACTGTTTCACTGAAGGTTCTTAATGAAGTTGTTGAAGCACTGGATGCTAAAGATTATTGTGCTGCACTTTTCTTAGACCTGTCTAAAGATTCTGACACTGTGGATCATAACATCTTGTGTCATAAACTCTCAGAAATTGGTTTCTCAGAACACACCATTGGTTGGTTCTCTAACTATCTTTCAGACCGGAGGCAATGTGTTCAACATAATGGTACTTCCTCCAGTTATTTAATAGTCAACAATGGTGTACCACAAGGCTCAGTCTTAGGACCCACCCTCTTTAAAATCTACATGCATAATGTAGGTAAAAACATCCCTAATGCATCCATACATTTCTATGCTGATGACAGTTGTTTATTGTCGAGCTAAAACTG
>NC_056506.1:868368-872574 GCF_014905685.2 Nematolebias whitei | reverse complement strand
GTCCTTGGTCGACGTCATTGGTTGAGAAAAGAGCTATGGCCTGTGATGGTTTCGTGAAACATACTGGCCCAGCTTCTTGACTCGGTACCAGGTTATCTGGGAGTCCTCCCAGAACTGGAGTGCCTAGTTCAAAATCATGAAAATCAGTTTCTGAGTTTTCAGTTTGCGATGACTCATCGTCGTTTGTGTGTGAGTTTATCCCCCCTTCGTCCGATGAGGGGTTCTTGGAGGCAGCAGCAATGTCTTGGTGTGTTTCACCGACATCTGTAATGTTGTCATTCGCGCCGTCAGAGTTAGTAGCGATTGCATCACTACACAGTGCTCCTGGTCGGGTTCCCATTTCAGCGTGTATCAAAGTGTCTAAAAACCTTTGTATTTCCTCTGTCTCTTCCGAGCCCAGAGGTTTAGGGCCTTGTTCCTGGGACCTTTGTGATTTTATCGCCTCGGTACGTTTCGTCCGAGGTGGGTGGCGGCTAGGTACGTCTTTTGGGGGTTCCTCTTTGGATTTCCCCTGATAATATGGGTCCTCTTGGATCCCATATTCTTGCGTCCTACGCATGTCCCATATACGATAATCACGTTCATCCTCTGAGAGAGGAGCTTTTTTGTCCCAGCGTGCACCTTCATTACGTGGTTTGTTAGTTTGAAAATACTGCCTTTTCTCGCCTGTTTTAGGAGGAGGTGTCAACGCACTCCGTCCTCCCACTTCTAGGCAGTGGGGTTTAACCTTTACACCAGGAAACACCTCAATGGGCGTCTTATCATGAGAACATGCCTCAAACACATTCACAGCACACTGTTTAATCTCATTTATGGATTTTTCTCTGAAATTTGCCATAATTTGTACTGACATGCGTATGTCAGTGTGGAGATTTTTGATGAAAACAAATTTAAAAATTTCTTCTTCCTCCATTCCGGTTTCATTTCTGTAACCAAAATAAGCTTGGAAGATTCTTTTGTAATAAACTCTTGGATGTTCATTTTTACCCTGCGTGACCTTGTCTGCGGCTGGGTATCCAGCTGGTCCTGTGCAGGAGTCGTACTCTCTGATCAAAGCTTCACACAGAAGGTTGTAATCCCTTCTCGTTGCATCAGGTAGACGCTCGATGAAGGTAAACACCTCTCTGTCCGAAGTGAGCCGTATCAGACTGATCTTATCCTCTACCGTAGCATTAGGATAAGATCTCAATCTGAACTCCAGATCTTTCAGGTACGCTTTTGTTCCAGTTGAACCCATCGGTCCAGGTACAAAGCGTTGTACATATTTTGAGAGTTTTAGCAGAACATCCATTGAAAGAGGAAGTTTCCATGCACTCTGTTGCATGTTTTGTGGAGGAGACCTGTTCAGGTCTGTTCCTACCGCCCAAGATGGGGGTGAATAAAAAGCAGGATGTGCAACAACGTCTTTCTGAGGTGTTTGTGGGTGACCTGAACTCTGTCCACGGTCTTCTCTGAGTTCCGGACAAACTCGCCCCACGTCAGAACTTTTATTTGTTGCTGCGGCCAGTTCCTCCTCACAAGCCTTCAGGCGTTCCTGCGATGACCGACATTCATGTCGTGAACGCACAACTTTTTCCAGTAATATCTGTTTATGCACTTCGAGTCTGTGCAGATCTTTGTTAAGCACATCTATTTTGCTATTCAGCGAATCAATTTCTGCATTTGCATTTTGCTGTGATTGAAACATCTGTTCAGAATGTTTTTTTGTGAGGACTTCGTGTTCACTTTTAAATTGAAGGAAGTGTTCTTCAATTTTCTGAACCACCTCTTTTTCACTGTCTAACCTTATTGCAAGGTAATCAGCTTTCTCAACAACTGTATAGAATGATTCTTTCAGCAATATTGCAATTTTAGCCAGCTGATCATAACTTGACTTTGTAATTTCTGTAGAGGTCACACTTTCTGCAACCTCCTTCAGATTGTCCAATAACTCTTTTGGGTTCATGCTCTCTGCCTGTTTATCATATGGATGTAAGGAATCTGTCAGAAGCGCTAACGCATTCTCTAAACAGTCCCTTATCCCATAAGGGTCAAAGTCTTTTTCTAACACACCTGTCATGTTCATTCACTGTGTAGCACTTTATCTGTTTAAAAACAGTTGCAAGCTTCAGATATTTTTACAGGTAAATAATTGTATTCAAATGTCAATGAGTGTCACACTATTTTTGCCTTGGGTTTACACTAAAGTACTGTTATAAGTCACCTTATTCAAATGTGGGTACCTTTTTGTAGGTTTTACCCCAATTCATGAATATTTAAGTAAATGCTTCTGGCAGTGTTACTTGTATGTGCTTATTTTTCAACAGATACCAGTTACCAAGCTCTTTTAGTGTATTTTACTCTAAAGCACTGAATTTTAATAAACCTGCAATTTTTCTAAAAAGTCTCACAACAATCATCAGTTTAAAACGTTTTTTAAACCGTTCTGTTCCAGAAATTTGCTATTTTAACAGTTACTCATAGAACCAAGTGGTGAAAAGAAAAAGAAAAATTGATGATGTGTCAAGATTAATCAGTCTTTCTTCAGAAAAACTGTTATCACTCCTGTCCTCCTACAAATCTTCTATTTAAAATTAAATAGGAAGATGTATTTTTAGGTGGCAACTTAAACAGAAAAGTTTCTTTTTCCTGATAAGTTTACTCTTATTTAGTGATTTTGCAATTAAACGTGTATTATCTTTCAAGCAAAATGAGTAAACTTTTCAACTCTGTGAATGTTTGAACCGTATCTTTTAAAAAGTTTCTAATTTTTCATTTTGTCCCTCCTTGTTTGAGGAATTCAGTGAATGAAAATGTCCTGGTAAATGCCTTTTTTTGCATAAATACCTCTTACTTTTTAAGTGCAAGATAACAGTGATTATTCAGCTAGAGGAAGTTTGTTAACTCAAAGTTCGTCTTACAGAGAAAAAAAAACGTTTAATTTCACTAAAATACCTAAAACTGAAGTGAAACCGTGAATTCAAGTTTCTCCAGGAGGTGGCAGTGTTTAGCTTTCTACCAGCAGGAGTCTATGACGACTTCCTGTGACGTTCGGTTGACATCCTGTTTTTAGCCGCTTAGCTTAAAGTTAGCTTCGGCTAAACTCGGTTAAAATCAACATTTCTGAACGAATTTAAGCGTAAACGTGGCGTTCTTTCAACAAGCACGACTTTTTAGCATGAAACATGAGTTTTTTGGGACATATGGCAGCTTTATTTAGTGATTTTAAGCACGGCAAAGCTCATTTCCGACATGGAGGAAGTGACGTGACACGTCACTCATCCGGTCGTTAGCTGTTAGCTTAAAATTAGCATCGCTAGCGTTGTTCAAAAACATCATTTAATGACGGATTTTAAACTCTAACGTGGCAAAATTTCAGCGAGTATGCTTCGAAGAACTTAACCAGCGTATCAAAATACACTTTAAAGCGCTTTTCAGCTTTAAAAAGCAGATTTTATTTCCCTATGAAAACAAGTTTTATTTCCGGGTCACGTGACTGAAATCACCAATGACAGAGCGGCACGGGGGTGAGAGGAAATGAAGTAGGCACGTCATTCAACTTCTCAGCGAATCAGAGCGCTCCACAGCAGCAAATCCAACCAATCACGAAGCGTTTTTTCCAACTAGCATGTTAGATTAGCCTGAAATAAGTTCGTCAACTTTTCGTCTTTTAAACTGTCAAAATGCACTTTTTCTGTTAAAAACTGTAACGAATCAATTCTGAGTTGCACGGAGTCTGCTACTCCCGTCTCAAAAACGTCTTTCTAGCTATTTAAACAACTCGTCCGAACCTTTTCAGAACCGAGCCGGACCAGAACCGCGTCTGGACCGTCTTTAAACAGAATGAAGCGTTTCCACCCAAACCCAGCTTTTAGTTACCATAACAGGCGTACAATTTCAGCTTTCATAAAGACTCAATGACACTATTTCAGCTTTCATAACATCGCCAGCGTAACACAGCGTAAACATGCAGAGCCAAGCTCCAAGCGGCGCAGCTTCAGAGGCGTTTCAGCACAGCTGACAAACTGTTATTTTTCATGCCAACATGTAAAATCAATTTTTACACGAATACACAGTCATTTATGAACCGTTACGGGCCACCAGATGTAGTATAAACAGAATAAAGCGTTTTACAGCACACTGTTTATATTAATTTGGTGGAATAGTAAATAACAGCATAGCTAGTTTCACAGGAAGTGGGAACAATACGGCGATTATCCTCACTTT
>NC_056506.1:854675-868268 GCF_014905685.2 Nematolebias whitei | reverse complement strand
TCTGGGAGTCCTCCCAGAAATGGAATGCCTAGTTCAAAATCATGAAAGTCGGTTGAAATCAACCATCCTAGCATAGTCTTTTTTGGGATCAGCACCTCATCCATGCCAGTGTTACACACAGCAATAGATGTGGTTCTGGAGTCAAGACTCACCTGGTTCGTGGCTTCCACGGACAGTCCCAAGTTGAAAAATGCAGGAGAGGGTTGAAAATATGCCTGTTTATGGCTAATAGCTTGTCCAGCTATTATGTGGATTCGCACCATTAGGTTAATCACCTGTGGTGGTACTGTGGTGGTTTGGTTGCTAGCAACTTGGCAGGCCTCTGGAATGGTCTGCCCAGCCTTAAGGTTTGCCGCGTCTAGCACAGGCGCATCCTTTGTGGCTGGTTTCAGGGACCACAGCACCTTGTTGATGGTGTCCACATGGACACCTAACCTTACCAAAATGTCAGAGCCTATGTAGGATGCATGTGGTAAGTTTTGGATAACGAGAAACGGGTGAACCAGTTCTCGTTGATTCCAGTTCAGTTTTAGGTTAATGACTCCTTCTGCGGTCATTACCTGTGAACTATTGGGAACTAATGGAAAGCGGAAAGCTTTTTTAATTAGTTCTAGACCAACGTGTTTGTGAACCAAGGTTTCGTAGAAAGCTCGGTTAATTGCTGATTTATCTGTCCACAGAGACAGAACAGCATCGTTGGTGTGGGACCCTTGGATCTCTACACCCTTAACTACCAGTGGTAGGTAGTGTTTGGTGGACTCTGACTGCTCCAGCTCACAGAGGAGGCTGTCTTGTTGAGTCAGAGTTTGGACCTCTTGGGTTTCTTTGGTTTCACATGGTGTCAGAGGAGTACACACCGGGCTCGTGTCCTCGGCTGAGGAGTCCTTTGTGCCTTCCGCGGTACCTGCTGTTGGGCAGTCTGTGTCACACTCCGGAGGCGTATCGATTGGCAGTGGCTTGCTCACTGTTGTCCACATTGTTTGATCACCATAATCTATAATCGCGCCGAAGCGATTTATAAAATCCTGGCCAACCAAAAATGGGAATGAGTCAACATGGGTCACGTGTACCGGGTGGTACAGTGTCATATTGCCAATCTGCATGTGAACCATTGCTATAGCTGTCAGGGTCGTTTTCTTTTCTGAGAGACCCTGCATTTCTATAGCACATTCAGAGAGAGGTATTATCCTGTTAACACTGGCAGCGGCCGTCCTCAGCTCCTCGAACAGTTTAGCTGACATGATTGTTATGTCTGCTCCACCGTCCAAGAGTGCTTCGTGTGTGAGGACGCCTTCGAGTGTTACTGACAGGTACGCCTTTTTGGCGACCCCCCTTCTGATAAAGTTACACAGAAACCTTTTAGGTTTTTTCTGACGCTTCTTCACGCGTCCAGCCTTATCTGTGTAATTGTGGTTTGCCTGAACCGTCAGCACAGCAGAAGCTGTTTCTGAGTGTTCAGCCTGCGATGACTCGTCATCGCTCGTGTGTGCGTTTACCCCCCCTTCTTCCGATGAGGGGTTGTTTGAGGCAACAACAGCAATGTCTTGGTGTGTTCCACCGACATCTGTTATGTCGTCATTCGCGCCCTCAGATGTAATAGGAATCACATTACTGCAAAGTGCTCCTGGTTGGGTTCCCGTGTCAGTGTGTTTCAAAGTTTCTAACAACCTGCGTAGTTTCTCTGTCTCTTCCGAGCTCAGAGGTGTAGGGCCTTGTTTCTGGAACTTTTGTGATTTTTTCGCCTCGGTTCGTTTCATCCGAGGTGGGGGACGGTCAGGTACGTCTTGCGGGGTTTCCTTTACGTACTGCCCCTGCTGATATGGTTTCTCATATCGTTGCGTCCTGCGCCCACCCCTTTTTCGATAATCACTGTCTTCCTCTGAAAGAGGAGCCTTTTTGTCCCAGCGTGCACCTTCAGGACGCGGTTTGTTAGCTTGAACAGACTGTTTTCTCTCTTTCTTCTTAGGAGGAGGCGGCGAAGCACGTCGTCCTTCTAGTTCAAGAGGGAGGGGTTTAACCTTTACACTAGGAAACACTTCTATGGGCGTCTTAGCATGAGAACATGCTTCAAACACATTCACAGCACACTGCTTAATCTCACTGATGGATTTTTCTCTGAAATTTGCCATCATTTGTACTGATTTTTTAAAATCAGAGTGGAGATTTTTGCTGAAAACAAACTTAAAACCATCATCTTCTTCCATTCCGGTCTCATTTCTGTTACCAAAATAAGCTTGGAAGATTCTTTTGTAATAAACTTTTGGATGTTCAGTTTTACCCTGCGTGACCTTGTCTGCAGCTGGGAAACCAGCAGGTCCCGTGCAGGGGTCGTACTCTCTGATCAAAGCTTCACACAGAAGGTTGTAATCCCTCTTCGTTGCATCAGGTAGACGCTCGATGAAGGTGAACACCTCTCTGTCCGAAGTGAGCCGTATCAGACTGATCTTATCCTCTGTCGTAGCATTAGGATAAGAGCCCAATCTGAACTCCAGATCTTTGAGATACGCTTTTGTTCCAGCTGACCCCATGGGACTGGGAACGAAGCGTTGTACATATTTTGAGATCTTCTGCAAATCATCCATTGAAGGAGACTGTATCACCGGTCTAACTTGTGTGACTGGTGGTGCAGACTGGTCAAGGCCTGCCCCTACCGCCCATGGTGGGGGTGGGGGTGGCTGATAAGGGTTGGTAGGAGGAGGTGCATATTGGTGCAGGTCTGTCCCCACCCTCCGAGATGGGGGTGGAGAGGACTGCATGGTGTCAGGAGGAAGAGGTGCAAGTGGTTGCAGGTCTGTCCCTACCACCCGTGGTGGGGATGGAGATGACTGCATGGTGTATACCGATTCAGTGAGTTGATATCGGTGCAGGTCCATCCCCGCCGCCCGAGATGGGGTTGGGGGTGGCCGCATGGCGTTAGGAGGAAGAGGTGCAAGTGGGTGCAGACCCGTCCTTATCCCCTGGGTTGGGGGTGTTGAAACGGGGCTAAGGGGAGGAGGTGCAACAGCACCTGTCTGGGGCGGTTGTGGCTGACCCTGTTCGTTTCTGAGTCTCAAACCAGCTTGCTCCATGTCAGAAATCAGGTTTGTAGCTGTAGCAAGCCTCTCCTCACAAGCTGTTAGGCGCGCCTGTATTGACTGATTTTCACCTTGTAAATTCAGCCATTGTCGGAGTATTATCTCCTTGTCTGCCTTGCAATCGTCCAGCTCCTTTAATCCGGCCTGCAATCGTGCTTGTAACATATTGTTATCTGCACACGCGGCTTGGTACGCTCGTTCCTTATCCGCAATCTTCACCTCATATGATTGAGCCTGTTCTGACAGCTCAGTCTTTGAGAGGTCCCTATCAGTCTGAATTTGTTGTTTCAGCAACTCAGATGCATTCAACAATTCGTCACACCTCTCCTTTTCAGACTGATATCCGTTGAACAGCAAGGTATTTCGTTCAACCAGACGGTCCAGTTCCGCCTTCAGAAGCAGAGCAATTTTTGCCAACCGTTCACGGCTGGATTTTGTGTCCTCCTTCACTTTAGCTGCTTTTGACAACGTCTGCAGCTCCTCATATCTTTGATCATCATCAAGGTCTAGCAATTGCTCTAATTGTTTACCAACAATTGAAGTTGTTAAAATATGTAACGCTGTCTGGACAGCATCTCCGGGTTGTAAGGGGTCAGTGTTTACCTCTACGTCCGCCATTATCTGCTATTTCGAAATTAAATAGGAGATGTAAATGTTTAGGTGGTAAAAGAAAATCAGAAAAATCTCTTTTTCCTGATAAGTTCACTCTTATTTAGTGATTTATCAATTAAACGTGCGTAGTCTTCTAGCAAATGAGTAAACTTTTTCCAACCTTGTGAACATCTGTAACTGTATCTTATTTAAAAGTTTCTAAATTTTTATTTTGTATCTGTTTCTCAAGGATTTATCAGTGAATAAAAATTTGTTCGGTAAATGCTCTCTGCATAAATACCTTCATAACTTTTAAACTGCAAGATAACAGAGTTTATTCAACATTGAGGAACAGTTAATAACTCAAAAATGCCTTTTACAAAGAAAACACGTTTAATTTCACTAAAATAACCTAAAACGCAGTGAAACCTGTGATCCCACGTCTTCTCCAGAAGATGTCAGTACAACCTCAACAATTTTAACTCCGACACTGTTTGTGTTGTCCACTAGGGGAGCTATAACTTCCTGTGGCGTTCGGTTGACATCCTGTTGTTAGCCGCTTAGCTTAAAGTTAGCTTCGGCTAAACCCGGTTAAAATCAACGTTTCTGAACGAATTTTTTACACAAACGTGGCAAAATTTTAGCGATTAGACTTCGAAGACTTAAACAGCGTTTCAGAACACAGCTTTAAAGCTCTTTTCAGCTTAAAAAAGCAGATTTTATTCCCTATGAAAACGAGTTTCCATTTCCGGGTCACGTGACTGAAATCACCAATGAAAAAGCAGCGCAGGGTTGAGAGGAAGTTACGTAGGCACGCATTCACCCTCCTCAGCAAATCAGAGCGCTCCACAACAGCGAATTCAACCAATCATAAAAGTTAGCAACAACCAGCATGCTAGATTAGCATAAAATCAGTTCGTCACTTTTTTCGTCTTTTAAACTGTCAAAATGCACTTTTTCTGTTAAAAATTGTAACGAATCAACTCCCTGAGCTGCACGGAGACGGCGCTCCGTGACAAAACGTCATTCTAGCTATTTAAACAACTCGTCCGAATTTTCCAGAACCGAGCCGGTCCAGAACCGAACCTCCCGTCCGTTTGGACCTCAGTTTAAACAGAACGCAGCGTTTTGCACAGCTCATCAGCTCTTAGTTAACATAACAGGCGTACAATGTCAGCTTTCACAAGACTCAATGACACAATTTCAGCTTCTAACATCACTAGCCCAACGCTTAGAACATGCAGCGTTTGCTTGAAAGGCGCAGCTCCAGCTGCGTTTCAGCACAGCTGACAAACTGTTACTTTTTAACATACATGCCAACACGTAAAATCAATGTTTACACGGTTACAGTCCATTTATGAGCACGTCGGGCCACCAATATGTAGATGAACAGATGCTCGGATATATTCATCATTTAACACGGATTCCTCATTTTTCTGGACTTAATAAAACGTGCATTGAATTTAAGGAAATGCAAACGTGAGACGTCATTTATGTTTGACCCATCAAAATGAATGCGGTCATTTATTTACAGAATCAAAGTTTAACATCAAACATTTACATTAATTTGGCAAATTATGAAAATAACAACATAAGCAATCAATCAGGAAAAATCATACGGCCATGATTTTTCCGTTGCTTCACCACAGACATTTATGAAACTGTACAATTATGATCTTTTACCCACACGGATGTGGATGAGCACTTTACACAGACATTTCTAAAATATCTGGAAGAATTTCTACTTGAGAGAAAAGTTTCAAGATGGGAAAGAAGTTAAAGAAGAGTAAAAGATGGGGTTTGAGGGAGTGTGTTAACAGAACGGCACTCTCTGGGCTTTCTTCAGCTTCTTCCTTACGGTACACTTCGGTGGTAAAATCGACTCTTTTACCTGGAGATGTCTCAGGCGAGATTCCGTTTAACGCACCCTTCAGCGTCTCCGTAGGATGCTGTTACTCCTCCGGAGTAGCGGCGAGACTGTCCGACACACGCTCACCTCAGTGGAAAATGTTATAATCCCATGAACCTCGGAAGAGCTCTGTTGTCATGTCAGGATCATCCCGTCTCCATCAGAACTGAACAGAACTGTCCCAGAACTGTTCCAGCACCATCCCAGAGCTTCTAACAGAACTGTGTAGTTTTCAGATCTCGAGCAGAACCAGAACCAGAACTGGAACTAGGAAGTACTGACATTTTAAAGAGCTGTTTCCCGGTTCACTTTTGGGAGTATTACCATTGGTCAGAACAGACCAGACGGGGTGTGTTTTGTGACGTAAGAGGTTAGAAGACAGCAAGAATTGTTATGAAAAGATCAGAAATGTTCTCACAGACAGAGAGAGTTTTGTTTTGGCGCGTTTCAGAAACAGGTGCCAAAAACCTCTATATTTATGTCTGAGAGGATTCTAAAAACATGCCAACAACTTGTTTTGCGTTTGACTCCAACCTTGGACCAACTTACACTTGCTCATTCAAAAGCAGAAATCAGAAAAGGCATAATTACTCTGTAACAGCTTTGACATGAGTTCTAACTTTGCGTGAGAAAAATCATTACACAGTTAATAAAATTGATTAGTTCACTGCAACATCTAAAATGGTTTGAACTAAGACACTTTGATTATCAACATTTGTAAAATAGTAATGATAATAAAACAGAGAGTGTTCTTTTAACTTGAATCTTCAAGAGAGAAAGTCTCAGGATGGGTGAACCTGTATTTCTGGATTCAAATCAATGAAATGACAGTTCCTGTCCCACAAGGTTCTTAAGGTCAAGATTTTTGACCTTAGACTTAGTTTTTGACATGGGCCTAGTCCACTACAGTCCCCCCTTTGGAAATCATCACCTGTCCACGGGGATGAATTCCAACTATGGACTTACGCCTTACTTAATCCTCCTGTCAGTTCCTCTGGTCAGAACTGAACTAGGAAAAAGAGCATTCAGCTTCGCCGTCCCCTCAGCCTGGAACAACTTACAGACAGATTTGAAACTATCAACACTCATCTCGCCTAGATCCTTCATGTCAACCGTATCAGAAAATGTTATCAAAAATATGGACCATTGCAGATGTTTCTAAAACACTACTTATCAAATATACATGTCTTTGTTCACTTTTAACTCTGTCTACTTAACCTGATGTCTGTTCTACATTTAATGTCTACAGAAGTCTGTCTTATCCGGATGGTTTCAAACTGTTAACATTTATTTATCGTGATAGTAGTTTCTTTTTTCTTTTGATAAATGTAAATGCTTATTGTCAATTACCCTGTGACGTGTGCTGATGACCACTTGGCCAGGTCACCCTTGTGAAAGAGATCTCGAGCTCAACGGGCTCTACCTGGTAAAATAAAGGTGATTGATTGATTGATTGATTGACACCTGAACAACAACCTCAGCTGGAGCAACAACACCACCATCCTGATCAAGAAAGCTCATCAGAGACTCTACTTCCTCAGGCGGCTGAGACGAGCTGGTCTGGGAAGCTCAGTCCTCACCTCCTTCTACTGGTGTGCAGTGGAGAGCATCCTGTGCTCCAGCATCAACATGTGGCATGGAGGCTGCACAGCTGCAGAAAGAAAAGCTTTGCAGAGAACGCTCTCCACCACACTGTGATAGAAGCTCCTCAGGACAGAGCTCCCAAGTCCAGCTCTCCGCAACTTCCTGAGGAAGTAGAGATGCTGGTGGGCCTTCTTGACCAGGCAAGAAGTGTTTACTATCCAGGTGAGGTCACAGGATATATGCACCTCCAGGTACCTGTAGCAGGAGACCACCTCCACAGCTGCTCCTCTTATGTGTAGGGGATGAAGAGGATCCTTGTCCCTTCTGTAATTCACCACAATCTCCTTGGTCTTCTTCACATTGCTACAAAGATTATTGTCTCTGCACCAGGTGTTCTGCCTCCTCTCTGTATTTGGACTCATCATTGTCCGTGATGCATCCCACTACTGCTGTGTCGTCAGTAAACTTCACTACTATATGGCAGTTGGGGTGTCTAGCAGAGCAGTCATATATCCGCAGAGTGAACAAGAGGATATATAAATTCATACATATTCAGACCCATGCATCCATCCATTTTCTTCCGCTTATCTGGGGTCGGGTCGCGGGGGGTAGCAGCTTAAGTAGGGAGGCCCAGACTTCCCTCTCCCCAGCCTCTTAGTCCAGCTCCTCCGGGGGAATCCTGAGGCGTTCCCAGGCCAGCCGAGAAACATAGTCCCTCCAGCGTGTCCTGGGTCTTCCTCTAGGTCTCCTCCCAGTGGGACGTGTCCGGAACACCTCACCAGGGAGGCGTCCAGGAGGCATCCTAACCAGATGCCCGAGCCACCTCAACTGGCTCCTCTCGACGTAGAGAAGCAGTGGCTCTACTCTGAGTCCCTCCCAGATGATCGAGCTTCTCACCCTATCTCCAAGGGAGAGCCCAGACACCCTGCGGAGAAAACTCATTTCGGCCGCTTGTATCTGAGATCTCATTCTTTCGGTCACAACCCAAAGCTCATGACCATAGATGAGGGTAGGAACGTAGATGGATCGTAAATTGAGAGCTTCGCCTTTTGACTCGGCTATCTCTTCACCACGACAGACCTGTACAGCTCCTGCTTCATTGCAGACGCTGCATCTATCCGCCTATCGATCTCACGCTCCATTTTTCCCTCATTTTTGAACAAGACCCCGAGATACTTGAACTTCTCCACTTGGGGCAGGACCTCCTCCCTGACCCGGAGAGGGCACTCTACCCTTTTCCGGCTCAAGACCATGGCGTCGGATTTGGAGGAACTGATCTTCATCCCGGCCGTGTCCCACTCGGCTGCGAACCGCTCCAGCGAAAGCTGTAAATCACGATCTGATGAAGCCAATAAGACCATATCATCAGCAAAAAGCAGAGACGCAATCCTAAGGCCACCAAAACGGATCCCCTCAACACCTTGGCTGCGCCTAGAAATTCTGTCCATAAAAGTTATGAACAGAATCTGTGACAAAGGGCAACCTTGGTGGAGTCCAACTCTCACCGGGAACAAGCCCGACTTACTGCCGGCAATGCAGACCAAACCCTTTCCAAAAAATTTGAATATCATGAAAAAGTTGTTTAACTTCCATAATTCCATTCAAAAAGTTAATCGTTAATAGATTATCGGTTCAGGGCCCACAGTTTAAATGATTTCAGGTATTTATTTGTTTATTTTTACATAATTTGGACTTAATAATAATAATAATAATAACGAATTTAATTTGTAACGCACTTTTCATTAACAAATTGAATCCAGCTCATGAAACCCACAAAAACAGGATTTAAAAAATTAGAACACTGTGGAGAAATCAGATCTATCTTAGGAGGGGAGTGCATCTTGGCCGAAGACTTCAGCCAAAAGCTGAGAGAAGAACAAGGATAGACAGGGACCTTGTATGTCTTCTGGTAAGCCAACTATGCAAATATTTTGGCGTCTGCTGTGTCCCTCCAGGTCCACTACTTTGGCTCTTAGCGACTCATTATCTTTTTGAAGATTAGCACACGCCTTCTCTACCTGCAGCAAACGTGTCAAAGGCAGCTGTGCTGTCTTCCAAAGAGCAAATATGCTGCCCATGGTCTGTCAAAGAAGAATTAATGCTGTCCAGCGTGGAATTCGGACTCAAAAGATAGCTTGAATTCTACAGACAAGGCCTCCTTATGACTGCTCAGGAGCGAGCTAATATCCGCCATTGTTATGCAAGCAGTAGCAGGTGACGTGTCCTTTTCTTTTTCGAAGGATTTTCCTTTGACCTTGGACATGACAAAGTGACTATACAAGAGATATTGGCTCCAGAAAATAAAATACATTAAACTTTACCAAGGAAACGGTGCTTCAAGAGAGTATAGAAAGCACAAATGCATTAGCAGTTCAACCGTGTGTCTACTCCTCACGTATCCACGACCCAAGTGCTGCCTTTGACCCCATCCTCAATGACAGTCTTTCACACATTCAGACAGACCCCTTAACTGGTTTATTTTGTATCTTTCTGACTGCCGTTTGTTAAAATGAGTCATTTACCTCTCATCCATCCCCTCTGTTCCAGTGTTCCACAAGGTTCTGTCCTTGGTTCTCTCCTTTTTATAATCTACCTCCTTCTGCTTGGCGATGTCTTTCGAAAACATAACGTTCAATTCCACTGTTCCACTGTTCAACTGATCTTCCTTGATTGTTTTTTTGTTCCCAGTTGTGGCGATTTACGACTACATGAAGGACAAGGAGGACGAGCTGTCTTTCATGGAGGGAGCCATCATCTATATCATCAAGAAGAACGATGACGGCTGGTTCGAGGGCGTCTGTAATGGCATCACGGGACTCTTCCCTGGAAACTACGTCGAGTCAATCATGCACTACACTGACTAAAAAAAAAAAAAACAGGAGGAGGAATAAAACACAAGCTGGCGCTCAGTTTTTACCACAGGGGAAGATGTAAACATGTGGTACCTGCTCTCATTTGAACAAAGTGCCAGTGAATTTTTTAACGGTTTTCTTTTAGGTGTGTGGTGGGGTGCTTGTGTCAATTTGGTCTGCGTATAAACAAACATTGCACAAAGAGGGGAGGGAAGCGGGAGGTTACAATGAAAGAGAAAACATGGAGGCACTTCTGACGGCTGTCACATACTCAGCATTTAAAGTTCAATAATCACATTTATCTCTAAAATAACTGCAGTTGATCAAAAAGGAGCCACAGAAGAAGCTATGTAGAAGAAGTATTGGGGGGGGGGGGGGGGTCTGCAACCTGAATTTTCATTTCCCGGTGTGTAGAAGAATCAGGCTGAAGACATGCAGAAGGCAGAGTATTGAATTAAAATATACTTTAGTTTGTTTATTTGCACTGCAGACTGACTTTTCCTCCACTGAGAAGGACTAAAAGACCAGCAATGAGCGTGACTGACCATTCCTCACGCTTGATGTCCAAAATAAAGAAAAGGTTTAAATCTGCTCTCCTGTGTTTTTGGAGACGCCGTTGCAAACAGCAAAATTCCGTGTACAGAAGTGGTAAGAAACAAGAAAAAGCTGTTTCTTCAGTCCGGTGGTGTTCCTGTTCTCACGTGTAAATAACCTGTGATGTGACAAACTGCCAGTCCAGTCCACGTGTTGGTGCTTCCATCGTGCCAACACCATCTCTACTTGAAGATCACTTTTCATCATCAGTGACTTCATCCAGGTAAAGTCATTGTGTACAACTGGTTTCTTTTTATTTTATTTTTTTAATGAAGTCACAGTGATGTGGTTTGGTCCTGGTAAGTTTTTTTTTATCCATGCTGTTGGGCTCCGGCAGCAGAGCGCTGAGACTCAGCACCTCAAAGCCGAAGGTTTTTCATTTTTAGTGTTGTAGCTGATCCTTATCAACTGTGTTGAGTTTGATTTTTTTGAGCTGTCCCGCTCCTTGAATGGTTGCAGTTGTGGTGCTTTACAGCGGTGCTCAAAAACCAGAACACGAACAACCTCAAGAACAGAACCGCTCTGGTTAGAGTCGTAGCAAAGGACCGGATGTCCTGATTCTCAACCAGGAGGTGATCGTTTTGATTGTTAAAACTCCTTAATCTTCTCTGCGCCATGAATGTAGGCGACTACAGCAGCCAGTCCAGATTCTGCTACACACGACGGGCTCCTACATACTGTGAAAAGGAAACCGTTTGAATCCATGGGGACGTTCTAACCCTACACAAAAATTATTGGTCCAAGTAAAACTCACAAATACCTGCCTCAGACACTGGAACACATCAGGCATCATGTTGCACATCTCAGCCCTTGGAAGGGGAAAAATCAGCCACTCATTTATTTTGTCCATGTTCTAATTTATTAGTTTTGGTGTAGTCAATAAACATTTTTTCTCACAAAGCCTAAAAACTTTGAAAAAAAAATTTAAAGTTTTTTTTCCAGTTCTCTCATAACCTCATGGTAACTTTACTTTCATGTTCCTGAGGGGAAAATATCCACATTAGAATAAACTGTAAATCCAGCTTTTAGTCCCATATTTATCAGATCATAAAACAATGCATTCCTCTCAGTAATGTTCATTATTTTTATTTTACCTTTACCCCAGTACTTTAGATTTTTATATTAGTTCTCTATGTGGTGCTCTGCTTTACATTTAAGAGCCTGTGAGTAAATATTCGGTCGCTCTGAAGGAAGGAGGCTGGACTTCCTGTAGAGTCCTGCCTCCCGTCTCCTCTGGCAAAATGGTTTTAGTTTGGAAAGAGCAAAAACACACTTGCAAATTTGCACAAGTTATGTTTAGTAAAAAATAAATTAATCTGTTCCACATGCATGCAGGCTGCATCATGGGACATTCCACAGCTCAGACCGGCTGAATCCCGTTAGCGTCCCCCAAAGCAGGACGTCATTAGTGGGTGCATCATTTTCAGTAAAAGCGAAACAGAAATCCAAAACTAGCGTTTCTACCACGGGTAGAGAAAAATATATACATATATATTTTTAAATATAAAAAACAACAAAAAAAGTCATTTTTTGACTACCGAGTGATCCGTTTGACATAAAGCCTCAGTTTCAGCTTCTGGTTCTGAAGGATCTGGTTGGCTGGAGGATGTTCACAAAGTTCGACTGCTATTTTTAAATAATTATCCAAAAATCATTTTGGGCATACTAATGTGGGAAAAAGCCCTTTTTGGTAACAATTGACTAAAAATAAATATTTTGTTGATTTATTTATTTGTATTCTGAAAGGTGGACATTTTATTTATTTTTCAACAAAAGACCCTTAAAGAGTTTAACTTAAAATTCATTTAATTTTTATTTTAGGCTGGGGGTGCTAAAATACTGACTAGTCATTCATGGAAAAAGTATTAAAATGTATTTTGAAGCAGTTAAATAACGTGGAGGATTTTTCCTTAGAGGAGTTAAAGGGGCTTCCAGGGGTTAAAGGGATGTTCTGGTCATTTTTAAGTGAGGTTCTGTGGAAGAGTTTATTGCCTGCTGGAGAACAACACGAGTTAAATTCTGATCAAATTGATGATCTAACAATGATTACTGACCATCTACAACAGATAAGATATTCATTATTCATAACAGTCATTCAGAATTCCAATTCATAATTGGTAAAATATTCATTTGAATCATTTCCTGTGAACTTTGACCTTGAAAAGGAATGTTTTTGACCCCAAAATGTGAGAAGTATTTATTGTTTTTTTTCATGGATTTGCCACTTGATTGTATTTTCCATCTTGAGGCCATTTTTTGTGAGGAAAAAAACAAAAACCTTTCTACCTGAAGTGTTTCTAACTTTGCATTCAGCTTCTTTTTATGTCCAAGACTGCAGACGTTTCTCTAGCAGTTTGTATGTCTGCATTTTTTAATCATTAAAAAAAAGAAAATCATGAGACGACCACTGATGTGCCAAATTTTATTTAATGTTTTTCTGAGTAACGTCTGGCAACAAACTTACTCTGTGTGTTTTTTTAAGATCAAATGTGTAATAATGAAGAAAAAAAATCTCTGTAACTAAATGTTGATGGGAACAGAATGTGATGTTTGTCCTCAGTTTGCACAGACTGTGTGTTCATTCAGATTTATGTACAGTCTTTTTGTAATAAACAGCTTGTTGAACCAACAACCAAACTGATGTCTGTGCAAAACAAATATTGTATGGAAGAAAACCACACGAAGGTCAAAACACTTGAAACTAATAAAAGCAACAACAAAAATAAACTAAAACTCCTCATTAAAATCAAGCATTGCTTTTGAGTTTTGGTTCAACAGAAATATAAAGCATATAGAGAGATTTAGACACTGTGTGTATATTTATACTGTGTGTGTGTGTATATATATATATATATATACTGTGTGTGTATATATATATATATACATTTATATACAGTGTGTGTAAATATATATATACACCATGTGTGTAAATATATATATACACCATGTGTGTAAATATATATATACACCATGTGTGTAAATATATATA
>NC_056506.1:852316-854665 GCF_014905685.2 Nematolebias whitei | reverse complement strand
CATGTGTGTAAATATATATATACACCATGTGTGTAAATATATATATATACTGTGTGTGTATATATATATATATATATATACACATACTTGTATATATGTATATGTATATATATATATATGTCCGGACAAGAACCGGGCCAGGGGCATCTTCAGCCTCTTCGTCTCTCGTGCTGTGGAGCGCCGGAGCTGGACTGGAGCAGAATCAGACCGGACCAGTGTCGACTTCAGCCTCTCCGGTCAGTCTTGTTTTTCACCGGTGGTGCCTCTCGTGCTGTCAGGTGCGGAGGTGTCGTGCAGAGGAGCAGCGCTGCGTGGTGCTCGAGAGAAGTTCGGAGTTTGTATCGGAGTTGCTGCAGGCCTCCATCCAAACTCACCTGGATAATAATTAATTTTATTCCGGATCACACTGTTGGCCCCTGTTAACCTGAAACGAGCTAGGATCATGCCTTTCACTTCAGGAGGATTTTCTGACAGCTCGCTCTGCTATTTGCTACGAATTATCTGTTTCTGTTTCGGCCTGTTGATTCTGGACCCAGCTTCTGTTTCCCATGGGAGCATCCATCCAGCCTCACTGGGGGGCCAGAGCCCCCCTCAGCCCAACTCAAACTGCAGTTGGGCCACCTCATCGGGTTTGTTTGCACATTTGAACTGTGGCGTTTTATGGTCTGAAACTTTTCTGCATCATTCATATTATTGTCACTATTTTCAGTTCTCAGATTATCTGGAGTCACTGAATCTGTCCATCACTGCAACTTTCACTGTTTTTGGGTTCTGAATGATCGCGTCTTCATTAATGTTTCTCATGGTTCGATTATTGGGGCTAATTGTCACACTGTTAACTCCTGTAATTACACATCAGTCACAAAAAACTCAAGAAAATGTCTGATAATAATGTTGTTACTGCTCTCAGGGATTCAGCCCAACCCTGGACCCCCCACTATTTATATGACACCAAATGACTTTAAGAACGTGTCTGGGCTTCATTTTCTGCATGTAAACGCTCGTAGCCTTCTGAAAAAACTTGATGCTTTGAAAATTCTGGTCAGTTCTTCTGGGGCAGATGTAATCTTCATCTCTGAAACCTGGCTCAATAAATCTGTACTCAATAATAACCTGGCAATCAATGGATTTAACATCTACCGCTGTGATCGTCAAAAAAAAAAGGGGGGGGGGGGGGGGTCGCTGTTGTAGTGAACTTGACCTGATGTCAAATCTGACCAGATGGACAGAAACTGTTATTTCATTGATCTGTATCCAGAAATACAGTTTGACCCATCCTGAGACTTTCTTTCTTGAATTAATCAAGTAGAAAAGACAATTCTCTATGATCATTACTATTTTACAAATGTTTTGATAATCAAATTGTGTTAGTTCAAACAATGTTTACAGGTTGAAGAGAACTACTCATTTTTATTTACATAAACAGTAAGTAATGATTTTTATTCCTCATTCAAAGAAGAAATCAGGGTAATATGCATTTCTTGATTTTTCTGTCTTCAATAAGCAAGTTTGTAAGTGTGTGTTAAAGTTCAGGTTTCGGTCAACTAAAAAGTTTACTGAAAAGAAATGTCATGTTTAACTTTTACAGAAGATATAGGAGAGTTTGACTCCACGAAGTCTGGTTTTCTCCAATAATCTTTCTGTCTGTTTTAAACAATCTTAATCTCTATCCTTGAATTTTCATAACACCTTACATCACAAACCACACCTCTGTTCTGGTCCATCCACCAATTAGAAAGCTCTCAAATGAATCGGAAGTCGACCCATTTAAATGTGGCAACTTCCCAGTTCAATGCTCTCGGATGCAGCTCATGGAGAAGTGTCAAAAAAAGGTCTGATGTCTGTGTCGAGTCTCTGTCGAAGAGAGACGCGACGAGATGAAAAGAGCTTAAAGGAGTAGAGCTCTGAAGGAGTTCAGAGTTCTTGAATCCAGAATGCAGGGACGATTTTGGGAATTATAACTTCTGTTTGGATAACCTCGCACGACTCTCGAGGCATTTTAGCTGTTCTCAACGGAGACGCTGAAAGAGTCAAAAGAAGGACTTCACGCCGACCTGATCTATCATCACGCAAGGTAAAGGTTCTATTTCGACCAAGCGTACCGTGGCTAAGCTGAGATCTGAAGGAGCGTGCACGTTCTGGTTACCACGGATGAATTCCCTCACACATCTCTCTGTAAGATAAATCTCCATTTTCCATCTTTAAACTCTCCTTTCTCCTAAAATCATTACAGATATTTTAGAAATGTCTGAAGCAAAGTTCTCAATCACCGCCGTGTGATTGATGTCTGCTGTTCTGCTAAAAAGTGAGGATAATCGCCGTATTGTTCCCACTTCCTGTGAAACTAGC
>NC_056506.1:827143-842316 GCF_014905685.2 Nematolebias whitei | reverse complement strand
CTCAAATGGTGTCCCCATTGAGTTTGTTGATTCCTATAAATATGTGGTTATCTTGGTCGACTCACATCTCTCTTTTAAGCTCCATGTGGAAAACTTGGTAAAGAAACTGAAAGTTAAACTGGGTTTCTTTTTCAGAAACAAATCCTGTCTAACCCTGAATGCTAGAAAACGCCTTGTATCTGTGACTTTCCTTCCCTCCATTGATTACGGTGACATTATTTACATGAATGCTCCTACAAGAACCTGCAGATGTTGGATGCTGCAGATGTTGGATGCTGTCTATCATGGTGCACTAAGATTCATAACTGGCTGTGATTATCATACCCACCACTGCACCCAGTATTCACTGGTTAACTGGACATCATTAACTTCACACAGACTCTCTCACTGGTACATTTTCATCTTTAAATCACTTCTTGGTCTGCTGCCTTCATACATCTCCTCCTACATGTCTCTGCGTGAGTGCAGCTACAGCTTGCGCTCTCAGGACATTATTACCTGCAGTGTTCCCTCAATGAGGACTGAACTAGGCAAAAGGACCTTCTCCTACTCCGCTCCTGTTTCCTGGAATATCTTGCAAAAAGATTTGAAGCTCTCGACCTTGACCTTTCTAAGTGGCTTTAAGAATCTGTTGGACTCCTGGCAGGGACCAATGCAGACATGTTCCTGTTTTTAGTTTTCTACATTCACCTTAGAATCTAGCTGGGTTTTTTTTGTTTGTTTTTTTGTTTTTTGTTTTGTTACCTTTTCCTTTTAGCCATCCTATTTGTAAAAAAAAAAAAAAAAAAACCCTACAGTATGTTACGATTACGCGGGGAACCCAGATAGTATGAGACCCAGAACGAGGCAGACACAGGGGAAATACAAAAGAACAGTGTTTATTATGTACAGTGATTATTCACAAGCTGGAACTCAGCACTCCTGGAAAGAGGGACGACAGGTTAGTGTTGGTCCAGAGGGGAAGACCTGAGTGGTTGTTTGAAGGAGGTTTTGTCCTAACAGTCCAAACCCGAAGGAGGAGAGCTGGTCCTTCAGTCTAGGGAGAGAGCAGCAGAGGGGAATCCAACGAGGGTCTAAGGGAACGAGGAAGGCTGGCAACTGGAGGCAAAAATGGCACGAGGAATACCTGACAGGCCGAGGGATCCAGGTCAGGTCACGAGGAGAATCCAAAAACACGAGGAACCAGGAAACTGGAAAAGAGAACACAGGTGAACAAATTCTTTTCACCTAGACATATCTAGCTCAACAGTACTATACCATGAGAGGCGATATGCTCCAGCGATGAGTCACACTGGGCTGCAGCTTTTTGTAGATGGAGAGGCTCATCAGGCTGATAGCCGCCAGGTGTTGGTAATCAGCAGCCATCAGCAAGGCAGGCTGCAGGCAGTGGGACCCTTACAGTACCCCCCTCCTCAAGAATCGCCTCCAGGCGACCTGAGGCACTTCTCGGGGTGGTCTCTGAAAAACCTGGAGATGAGGCTGGGGTCGAGGATGAAAGACCTGGGGATCCATGACCTCTCCTCAGGACCGTACCCCTCCCAATCGACCAGGTACTGGAAACCCCTACCCCTGCGTCGCACGTCCAAGATGGATCGGACGGTGAACGCAGGGTGGTTGTCGATCAGGTGGGGTGGTGGAGGGAGTTCAGAAGGGGGACACAAGGGACTGAGGGAAACGGGCTTCACCTGGGACACATGGAAGGTCGGGTGAATCCTCATGGCCCTGGGGAGTTGGAGACGGACCGCAGAGAGGTTAATGATGCGGGTAATGGGGAAGGGACCAATGAAGCGGGGGGCCATTTTACGTGTGGTGTCCCACAATTTGATGTCCCTGGTGGACAACCAAACCTGCTGGCCGACCTGGTAGGCGGGTGTCTCTGAACGGTGGCGGTCAGCGAACCGTTTAGCCTGGGCTGCGGTCCTAAGGAGGGCCGCCTTGGCCTGGCGCCAGATGCGACGACACCGCCGAAAGTGGTGCTGCACGGATGGGACCGAGCAGTCGGACTCAGAGCTGGGAAAAAGAGGAGGGAGGTAACTGAGGGAATCTTAGAAGGGGGACATACCGGTGGCAGAGGAACGGAGAGAGTTGTGGGCGTATTCCACCCAAACCAAGTGTTGGCTCCAGGATGACGGATTGGATTCGACCAGGCAACGCAGGGTGGACTCCAACTCCTGATTGCAGCGCTCAGCTTGTCCATTAGCCTGAGGATGGTAGCCGAAGGTAAGGCTAACGGACGCCCCGAGCGACTTGCAGAAGGAGTGCCAGACCTGGGAGATGATCTGCGGGCCTCGGTCAGAGACAATGTCCGAAGGAATCCCATGGAGCCTGAAAACATGGAGGGTGAGAAGGTGAGCAGTTTCAAGGGCAGAGGGGAGCTTAGGGAGGGGGACAAAGTGAGCAGCCTTGGAGAAACGGTCAACAACCGTGAGGATGGTGGTGTTGCCGTCAGATGGGGGAAGACCGGTCACAAAATCGAGGGCGATGTGGAACCAAGGGCGACTAGGGGTCGAGAGGGGAAGCAGAGGGCCAGCCGGAGGTTGTGTACCAGACTTGTTTCTGGCACAGACGGGACAGGCCGAAACAAAGTCCTTAATGTCTCTGGACATGGAGGACCACCAGAAATGAGTTTTTGTGAGGGCGAGCATGCGGTTGACTCCAGGGTGGCAGGAAAGCTTGTTCAAGTAGAGACACTGGAGCACATCGGACCGCACACTGGAAGGAACAAAGAGGGTACCGGGGGGACCACCACCAGGATCGGGTTTGGAGAGAAGGGCCTCCTGAACGGTAGCAGTGACGGGCCAGGAGAGGGAGCCGACAATACAGGTGGGAGGAACAATGTTATTAGAGACCTCAGGCGAGTCAGGAGGGGCAAACTGCCTGGACAGGGCATCAGGCTTAACGTTCTTTGAGCCTGGGCGAAAAGTTAGGACGAAATTGAAACGATTAAAGAAAAGCGACCAACGGGCCTGACGGGGGGTCAGACACTTGGCGTTCCTAAGATAGGTCAAGTTCTTATGGTCCGTCCAAATCAAAAAAGGGGTCTCAGTGCCTTCCAACCAGTGCCGCCATTCCTCTAATGCTAGCTTGACCGCCAACAGCTCGCGGTCGCCCACGTCGTAATTGTGCTCCGCTTGGGAGAGACGTCGAGAAAAAAAGCGCAGGGATGAACCTTATTGTCCGAGAGTGATCGCTGGGAAAGGACCGCCCCTACCCCAGTGTCGGAGGCGTCCACCTCCAGAATGAACTGGTGCGTAGGGTCTGGGTGGCAGAGGATGGGCGCGGAGGAAAAGAGAGACGAGTTTCTTGAAGGCGGCCTCGGCCTCTGGGGTCCAGTGAAAGGCTTGGGCGGTGGAAGTGAGCTGAGACAGGGGGGCGGCGACACAACTATAATTCTTTATAAATCGCCTGTAGAAATTTGCGAAGCCCAGGAAACGTTGTAACTGTGTAATGAACAGATACCTGTCTGATATTATTCATAATTTAAACGGATTCTTTCATTTTTCTGGACTGAGTACTCTCGTGCCTTGAATGATTAAATGTGGACGGAAACGTGTTTTAATTTCTGACTCACCAACAACAGTGAGCCGTTTAATTAAAAATGATTTAAAACAACATCACACATTTACATTAATTGACAGATTGATTACAATTAACACAGCTTAATTAATGAGCTTTACAATGAGAAAATCATACGGCCATGATTTTCACTTGCAACTGAAATGCAACAGACATTTCTGAAAATATCTGGATTCATTACTGGCAGATAGAAGAGTTTTAAAGATGGGAAAATTAAGTTTAAATGGAGAGAGATAGGTGAGGGAATATGTCTGTTATAACCAGAAACAACACGCTCCTTTGGACCCAGCTTAACCCACGGTACACTTCGCAGTTGAAGATCGACTCTTTACCTTTGCAGACGATAGTTCGGCCTCGGTGTAGAGTTGCCTTTCAACGCTTTTCAGCGTCTCCGTAAGGATAGCAGAGACCTCAGGAGTCATGAGATCATCACTGAACAGACTTCCTCATTGTTCAGAGCTTCCGTCGGGTAGAGCCACAGCGAGACGTCGTGGCATCGACGGACTCTCGTCACTGCATTAGAAACTGCCCTGAACTTCTGTTCCTCTGAGCTTCTCATTCGAGGTTCTCCCTGGAACTCTGGTTCTTCTTTGGAACTTGTTCTGCTCAGAACTTTGTTCTGCGTAGTTCCCGTTGCTCTGCTGGAACTAGGAAGTGTCGACCCTTTTAATGAGGTCACTTCCGGTTCCTCTGAGAACTTCCTGATTGGTTGAAAGAACCAACAGGGGTGTGGTTTTAGTGACATCAGAGGTTATTACAAGTCAGAAAAACAGCGGAATGTTTTTGGAACAGACGGAGAAATGTTTTTGGAACAGACAGAGAAATGTTTTGAAGAGCAGAGACATTTAGGAGCCAGTCTCCTTCTATCTATCTGAAAAAGTTAAACATGACATTTCGTTCCGATAAACATGTTTTTGACCGTTCCTTGACTTTTGACCGACTCACAACTTGCTCATTTCAGACAGAAGATCAAAAAAAATGCATAATTACTCTTGTAACAGACATTAACTTGATTTCTACTTTGAATGAGGATTAAAAATCATTTATACTGTTTCACAGTTGATTTAAAATGAGTAGTTCACTTCAACATTTAAAATGGTTTGAACTAAACACACTTTGATTATCAAGACATTTGTAAAATAGTAATGATAATATGAAAGAGAGTGTTCTTTTAATTGATCCGTGCAGGACACACTTAGAAAGTCTCTGGATGGAACTTAATCTGTGTTTCTGGACTCAAATCAATGAAATAACAGTTCCTGTCCCAGGAAGGTCCAGGTTTTGACCTGAGGCTTAGTTCACTACAACTGTTTCCTGGACTCGGGGGTCGGCCAGTCGACTTCCGCCCTAGTCTTCTCGGGGTCGGTTCGACAACGTCCGCCCTCAAAAATAAAACCTAAGAATGAGACGGTGGAGGTATTAAACTCACACTTCTCTGCCTTAACGAATAACTGATTCTCCAGCAGCCGCTGAAGAACCGTGCGGACGTGAGCCATGTGCTGAGAGGAGTCGCGAGAAAAGATAAGGATGTCATCGAGGCAGACGAAAACAAAATTACCAATAAGGTTGCGCAGGACGTCATTGACGAGCGCCTGAAAAACTGCGGGGGCATTGGTCAACCCAAAAGGCATAACTAAATATTCAAAATGACCCAAAGTGAGTCAATGAGGGGGAGCGGATACTTATTTTTAACAGTTATGATGTTTAAGCCGCGGTAATCAATACATGGCCTGAGAGTTTTATCCTTTTTAGAAACGAAAAAGAAACCGGCTCCCAAAGGGGAGGTCGAGGGTCTAATAATACCAGAGGCAAGGGATTCATTAATGTAATTGGACATAGACTCCCTTTCGGGACCAGAAAGATTATAAAGTCTACTTGACGGCAAGGGGGCTCCAGATAATAAGTCAATTGAGCAGTCATAGGGACGATGAGGAGGAAGAGACAAGGCGCGTTGCTTGCTAAAGACGGCCGCCAGGTCGCGGTATTCAGCAGGAACAGAGGTGAGGTCGATCTCCTCTAGAGGAGGCGCGTTCCGAGGGAACTCTTTAATGGCGGAGCGAAGACAATTACTGAGACACTTGTCGCTCCATTTGTCAACGCAGCCGCGCTCCCAATTAATAACTGGGTTATGGTTTCAGAGCCAGGGGAAACCTAAAATTATTTGGGGCGTACGGGAATTAAACACGAAGAAATCGGTCATTTCGTGATGATTTCCTGAGATTATGACATGCAAATCGGTAGTCTTAAGGTTTATACGAGTCAAAGTGTCTCCGGTTAAGCCGGCGACAGAAATCGGAGGAATCTCGCGAGTGGGCAAAGAATGTTCTTTAACTAAATCGGCGCTGATCAGGATTTGTTCAGCACCCGAGTCGATGAGAGCAGAAAACGAAAAGCGATGGTCAGGTGTCTGAATGACCATGGGAAGTAATAGTTTGAATGGGGAGGTTAACGCAGACGTTCCCACCAGTAACTCCCGCTTTACTGGTGGAAGTTCTTGTTTTCCTCGAAACGGGCAGTGGGGCAGAAAATGACCGGGGTTACCACAATAAATGCAGAGACGGGCAGATACACGCCGCTGTCTCTCTGCAGGAGTCAGCCGTGCGCGCCCCACCTGCATGGGCTCGGGGGAGCGATCCCGTGGGGAGAAAGAAGATGATTGGTTGAAACCAGGAAGCATGGAAGACTGGGAGTTGTAGTTCAAGGGGGACTGCTTGGGTGAAGCGGACTCATGGCGAGGGGTCGTGAACCCGGAAGTGGGAGGATTCTGAGAAACGTAGTACAAAGGTGCAGACTTGGGCTCACCTGGAGAAGTCGGAAACCCGGAAGTCGAGGGTCGATGGGAATTGTAGTTTGCCTCTCTCCTCCTTTCCCGGAAACGGTCATCGATGGAGATGGCAAGGTCTATTAACTTGTCGAAAGTCTCGGGCTCGTCTCGCGTGGCCATCTGGTCTTTGAGAAAATCAGTGCGTTTAAGAAAATACCTTGGAGGGCGGGCTCGTCCCATCCTGTTTGGGCAGCAAGGATCCGAAACTCCAGGGCGAACTCCGAGGAGTTACGACGGCCCTGTCATAAATTCAGCAAACGCTTGTTTATTGTTGTTGCTGTTGTCCATTGTTGTCATCTTTCTTTGTTGAAATCAGGTCTCTCTTGTAAATGAGTCCTCGAGGCTCAATGGGATTGACCTGTCCAAATAAAGGTTGATTGATGTGTATATATACTAAGCATACAGCGAGACTTGACTGGATGTTCTGGCGATGACAAGTCCAGGAGCCCCTCTGGACATAGTTTCATAAAAGTTCTGGTATGGCACATATTTCAGTTTGTTGCTTGGCCGACAGTTCTTTGCTGTCGTTTCAGTAGTGCAGTTTTCAGAAAAGTCATGTTGGTCAGACCCAGTTTCAGTGTCAACCTGTACACACATGACATCTGATTTGGCAACCAAGACCAGAGGCTCAAGATGCAAAACTCTGATGCTGTTTGATTCTGCTTTGGCTGACTTCTGGCTTAGTGGAGGCTCTCTGTATGTATTCTGTGGGCCCAGCCAGACTCACCTCCCCAATCCATGAACTCCGTCTTCTCAGGCTGCTGAGAAGGAAAAAAATAATCAAATACAAATATTAAAAACCAAACTCAAAGTTAATAGTTAATCATCTGTTAGCAAGTTCTATTTTGGGACATCAGCATTTACCTTCAACAGAGTCATCCTGCTTACTGGTTTGTACAACGGATTTAACAAACAAACACTTAATTACATAAAAAGTGAAAACACTCAACACAGAAACCAAAATCCAAGCCAAAATTCCCTATACCCTATTAGACATTGTAAAATCTTCTAAACACATCTTCAATTTCTCTTCTTAGAATACTTGTTTCGACTCACCTCCTGTCAGTGTGGACCACTCTCTGGTCTCCCGTATCCACTTCCTGGGACTCCATAAGGGTTGAGGCAGTATTTATTTTTTTTTTTTTCATTTAGCCTTTATTTATACAGGTAGTCTCATTGAGCCACGAGAACTCGTTTTCAAGAGAGACCTGTTTAGGGAGCACATGGTGGGGTTAAGGGCCTTGCTCATGGGCTCAGAGTGGGGCGAATGAGGGTGGGGGCAAGTGTGGGTGTTTCACCTACCCCACCCACAATTTTGATGTTGTCGGGGCCGGGGCGTGAAGTGTGATTAGATGTACCAACTGCTTGCTATACACCAAATTTTCACATTCTTGTATTTCATAACTATATGCTTGTCCGCTGCATCCTAAATAGAATCCCTTTAATTCATTTCAATTAAAACTATGTACAGTATATTAGCACAAAGTCACCACAGAAATCATAAGCACTGCACAAACAACATCCACATGCACCTTTATTCACAAAGCATAACATCTTCAACTCATAATATTTTTAACTCTGTTTTCCTTACATACTCGTAGGACATGTGTGAAATCTGAAGATGTTTAAGGAAATTTTTCATTTAGCAATTTAGCCCTGGTGCTTTCATACAAATATTGTAGTTCTTATTTATGTAGCTCTTAAAGATAATTTAGACTTTGATAGCTTGTAACCTCCCTCAGGAGCCTGGATTAGTTACCATTTCATTTTATTCTGTATTTCGATTTATCTTTTTGATTCTTTTTTGGATTTAGTTTTGGTTTAAAACAGACCAAATAGGTGAGGACACAAATTATAATCTTGATAATTTATGCCAAAATCTAATAATCTCTTTCCATGTGTCTGCGTAAGTCTGCATATCTCAGCACAGCTTGACTGTGCATGTGTGTGTGAGTGTGTGTTTGTGTGTGTGTGTGTGCGTGCGCGCGTCCCCAGATGTCCCAGTCCACAGCAGCTGGCGACACGCATCCCAAACAACCTCTCAGCCTCGGCATCCCTCATTCACCTACACAACACACTGCTCCACACAACTTCCTCCCAAAGCTCCTCTCTACCAACATACCTCTTTCACCTTTTCTCTGCCAACCTGCGACTCTCCCCCTGAGCTGCTTTCATCCTGACTTTTTTCTGCCCTCCAAAATCCGACAATGTACCAGCCACTTCCACCACAGCTTCTCTCTTCCTGTGTTGCTCCAGTTCTCGTGCGCTGTCCAACCTCCTGTCCAAAATTGTCAATACCTGCTGCTGACCCAACTCCTCTGCTCCACGCTGTCGATAAACAAACGGCTTCATATAACAGCATATGACATCAAACAACATTCTTTTTCCTCCTCTAACTTTAAGTTCTATTTCATATAGGCTTTGCCATTTAAGGCTCTGACAAACAAAACTTTCATCCTGCGGGACTTTTTCAGTTCCCGTCATTTGGATTTGCTCTGCATCACAGAGACCTGGGTTGAGGCTGATGAGTCCAGTGTTTTTGTTGAACTTCTACCAGACGGCTGCTCTTATCTAAGCTCCCCTCGGATGTCAGGCCGTGGAGGAGGAACGGCGGTGGTTTATAAAAACAACTTTAAATGCAAGCAATGCTCTGCACCATCTTCATTCTCCAGCTTCGAGGTGACTTTATTTGAGGTGGGTCGCTCACACCCCGTGCTGTGCGCTGTCATCTACAGAACCCCTAAATATAATAAGGATTTCTTGAATGACTTTTCTGATTTCCTGACTGGAATAATGATAAACTATGATCGAGTGCTTATTGTTGGGGATTTTAACATACATGTATGCTGCCCAGAGAAACCACTGGTGAAGGACTTTCTCAGCCTCACTGACTCATTTAACCTGGTCCAGTGGGTGGCTGGTCCCACACATGAATATGGACACACGTTGGACCTGGTTCTCTCTCACGGCTTGTCTGTGAACGACCTGGAACTATATGATAATGTGATTTCTGACCATAGGCCTGTTTTATTTGATGTTGGTTTGTCCTGTGCTCCAGTTAAATCCTGCGCTCTTGCCCAGCGACGTAGAGTTTTTAACCCTTCCACTGCTGGCCAGTTCTCTGCTGCCTTTGAACAGCTCCGTGCTCCCTCTGGCTCTGCTGCTGACACCGAACAGCTGAGCTCCTGGTTTGACTCCTCCTGTCAAACCATTTTGGACTGTGTAGCTCCATCTAAACTGGTGCGGCCTAAAGCCAGATCTGAACCCTGGTTTATTGAAAAAACTATTGCAGCCAGACAGGAGTGCCGCAGAGCTGAACGGAGGTGGAAAAAGGATAAACTGGAGGTTTCATTTTACATTTTAAAGGACTGTCAACGTCAGTACCAGAACACTGTTAAAGAGGCCAAAAAACAACACTTGTCAGATATTATTGTGTCCAATCATAATAATCCACGTGTCCTTTTTAAAACTATTGACTCTGTCCTGAAGGCCCCACAACCTGTCTGTCTGGAAGCCTCTACTGAACTTTGTAATGACTTCCTGTAGTTTTTTATAAATAAGGTTGTTACCACAAGGGCCCTTATTTCAGCCCCTGCTTTTGACCCCTCCTGCTTGGTCCCCTGCCTGGCTGTGTTTGATAGATTTGAACCAGTGACCCTGACCCTTTTAGAGGATGTAGTCGGCCATATTAGACCATCAGGTTCTCCTCGTGACCTTGTCCCCCCTCGTCTTTTAAAAGAGGTGTTTTCCAGCATCAGGCAGATGATTCTTGCTGTTATCAATGGCAGTCTGTCCTCAGGTGTTGTCCCAATAAGTTTTAAACATGCTGTGGTGCAGCCCCTGCTTAAAAAGCCTAGCCTAGACCAAACTGTCTTGGCTAATTTTAGGCCCATCTCCAAGCTGCCTTTTATTTCAAAAATTTTAGAAAAAATTGTATATTCACAGGTCAAATGTTTTCTGGATGAGCACAATATCCTGGAGGTTTTTCAGTCTGGCTTCAAAACTCACCACAGCACAGAATCAGCTCTAGTCAGAGTTTTTAATGATATTTTTATGGCTAATGATTCTGGTGAACATGTGGTTCTTGTCCTGCTCGACCTAACAGCTGCCTTTGATACCGTGGACCATAACATTTTAATATCACGCTTACAGCACCAAGTGGGTATTTGTGGTACTGCACTGAGCTGGTTTAGGTCCTATCTGGCAGACAGAACCATGTCTGTCAACATAGCTGGGTCTGAATCCTCCACTGCTCCTCTGTGTTTTGGGGTTCCACAGGGCTCTATTTTAGGTCCCCTGCTTTTCTCCCTTTACCTGCTTCCATTGGGATCAATCCTTAGAAAGCATGGGATCTTTTTTCATTGTTACACTGACGACAGTCAGATCTATATGCCACTTAAAAAGAAAGATGCCCCCTCAATTAGGCCACTTCTGTTGTGTCTTGAAGACATCAAAGCCTGGATGTCTTTAAACTTCTTAAATTTCAATGAAAAGAAAACAGAAGTGATGGTGTTTGGTCCTAGTGGCTCTTGTGAACCTTGCCCTGTTGATCTGGGCCCTCTGGCACCACATGTAAAGAAAACTATTTCTAACTTGGGTTTTAAAATGGACAGTGATTTTAAATTAGAGTCCCAGATTGGAGCGGTGGTCAAGACCAGTTTTTATCACCTCAGACAGCTGGCTAAGGTAAAGACCATCCTTACAAAACAGCAGCTGGAAACAGTAATCCATGCCTTCGTCACCTCTCGGCTGGATTACTGTAACGCTCTTTACCTTGGAGTCAGCCAGTCCTCCCTCAGACGCCTCCAGTTGGTCCAGAACGCTGCTGCTCGGCTTCTAACTGGAGTTCAAAAAAGGGAGCACATCACCCCCACTCTTGCTTCACTCCACTGGCTGCCTGTTCATTTTAGAGTTCATTTTAAGATTCTTTTATTTGTTTTTAAAAGTTTAAATGGTCTTGCTCCATCCTACCTCTCTGAGCTGCTTCACCCATACTCTCCTGCTCGGTGCCTCAGATCAGCTGATCAGCTGCTCCTGGAGGTGCCGAGGTCTAAGCGGAGGCTCAGAGGGGACAGAGCTTTTTCTGTTGCTGCTCCAAGACTGTGGAACGATCTCCCTCTTCCCATCAGACAAGCCCCTTCACTGTCCAGTTTTAAAACTCTTTTAAAAACACATTTTTACTCCCTGGCTTTTAGCACACACTGAATTTGATCTGCACTGTTTTTATTACTTTTATTGATCTTAATGTTTTAACAACTGTTTTTATGTGTTTAAATGTTCTTGATTTTATATGTACAGCACTTTGTGGCAGCTGTGGTTGTTTTAAAGGGCTTTATAAATAAAGTATTATTATTATTATTAAGGCTGTCTCTGGTGGGTTTATCCCATCATGCAAAGCATCACACTGAAAAAATTAGTCCACGCTTACCTGTTGTGTGGGCCCCACCCGGTCCGTATAAATTACATTAAGAGCAGGTAATCGGCTCCCATTTTTCTTCAGTAAGCTAATAGCACTGTCAGAAGAACGAAGGGAAGTTGTCCAGCTTGACCGGCACAACTTTTGTTAAGGCTGCTTGGGGTCCTGCCATGCCAACCTCCTGCCATCCCGGTGAGTTCTCCTCCCCGAGGAGAAGCAGACGAGCAGCCTTGTTTCAAGGTAAGTGCTGAGGAATATTTTTCAGTGGCGGGTCGCTACCCGCTGGACGACGCAATCAACCCTTTTTTCCTTTTAACACCGACTCTCGGAGCAAATCGGATGATTCCTCCGGGACAGGCGACGTCAGTAGCAGCCCCCGCTGCTCACTCCCTCCTGGAGAGCGTAGTGTCGGAACAAGGGGGGCTGAGCGGATGCTCACCCCCCCCCCCCCCGGACCTTTTCGCATCGGCGACCACACCGCTCCCAACTATCGGTGCCCTCCTCTCGGAGCTGCCCGGCATAATCCAGGAGGCGGCTGACATGAAGGGACTTTTTTCCGTCCCTCTCCTTCCCCCGCCCAGATCGGATGATCTAGCGGGAAGGTTTTTTGGCTCCACCCCAGCTCGCCGTCCTGATCCCATCTGGCCTCGATTTCCCAGCAGTGATGTCCTACTGGAACGAGGCTGCAGCGGGACCTGGTAGACTGAGAGCGCCGGTTTCCACATTTGCGCCCATCACCAGAGTGGAGGGTTTTTTCTGAGCGGAAATTCCCTCGATGACCCCCTGAAGCCAAGCCTGGCGGAGGCTCTCGGAGCAAAGATGTCCAGGTTGGACCAGCGTCCTGCGCCTCCGGGGAGGCCTGACCAGACGGCGACATTGCTCTCCAACCGAGCTCACCAGTATGCGTTCCAGGCAGCCGCAGCAAACAATAACGTTGCACCGCTGACGTACAGCATCTCAGAGGCTGGAGGGACAGACCTGCCTCAGGAGACTAACAGCTCCCTCTGCAAGGCGTCTGACATCACCCTTAACCCGTGTGCCTCATCTGCTGTCTGCCTGTCTCCCATTACAGCCTGGATGACAATGGTTCAGAGGTCCACCTGGCTTGTCACTCCCCCTCCCTGTCGGAGAAGCTGCAGATGGACTCGCTGAAAAGCCCCATCATGACCGACGCACTGTTCGGAGCCAATATTCAAGGACATGCTCAAGAAATCGAAGAAGCCGGAGGAGGTGTCGGAGACTGTGCACCATCTGATCAAGCCGCATCCCTCCTCTCGCCCCCCCCCCCCACCGCCTGCTTGAGAGAGTGCCGTGGCCGAGACAGCAGAGACGCACCACAGCTGCAGCAGCGTCTTCTTGCTCCACTCCGCCACCAGCCCCTCCCATCAGAGTACAGCCCTCCTCATCCCGACAAGCCACAGGGCTCACGGGAGAGAAGATTCAAAAATGATTCATTGCGGAGGAGGTGTCGGAGACTGTGCACCATCTGATCAAGCCGCACTCCTCCTCTCGCCCCCCCGCCCGTTGGAGAGAGTGCCATGGCAGAGACGCGCCACAGCTGCAGCATCGTCTTCTCGCTCCGCTCCGCTGCCAGCCCCTCCCATCAGAGTACAGCCCTCCTCATCCCAACAAGCCGCAGGGCTCACAGGGGAGAAGATTAAAAAATGATTCATTGCGGAGGATGTGTCGGAGACTGTGCACCATCTGATCAAGCCGCACCCCTCCTTTCGCCCCCCCGCCCGCTGGAGAGAGTGCCGTGGCCGAGACAGCAGAGATGCGCCACAGCTGCAGCAGCATTTTCTCACTCCGCTCTGTCGCCAGCCCCTCCCGTCAGAGTACAGCCCTCCTCATCCCGACAAGCCGCAGGGCTCACAGGGAGAAGATTCAAAAATGATTAATTGCAGAGGATGTGTGTGTGCATAATGATGGTTTGAGTTTTGGAATAAAATGTAAACATCATTCAGGAACTAAAGTGTCTGATTTCAGCCTGACTGTCAGTTCGTATGATTTCACAGCGGCTTTTCCTCAAACATCCTCCACACAAGTGAGCCAGTGTCCTACAAACAGGTTTTAAATCACCGCAGCCCGAGAAAACACACAAAATGCGCGCGTGAGTGACACAGCAGCCAAAGTGAATGTTTTCAGCAGACCAATTCCAGTGGGAAACCTCGCTCTCAGCCCAAGCTATGCACTACCTCCTCAGCGCACACCAGCCCACATCAGCACAGATATGAGCCCGTAGCCTGAGCACGGCACAGAAGTGCCGCGCCCCCGTGGCAGCGGCAGCTCTCACCTACACGGTTCCGCATGCTCAGGGGCGCACGTGCCTTCCGTCAGCGCACACCAGCTCACATCAGCACAGATGTGAGCCCGCAGCCTGAGTGCTACGCACATGATGGCAGTGGTTGGTGTCTGTAAATAACGTGATGCAGCATAAACGCGTGCCCGCTTCCTAAATGTTAGGCGGAGTGGCAGCGAGCGTGCGCTCTAGACAGATGGTTGAACCGTTTTATCAGAAGGGATACACGGTACAGTTACTGTTCAAACCCCCCATTTGGAGGAACTTTAGAGACGTTTCTGTCATCTCCATAACAGATCTTGTCCCTCCAAGAAAGAAGTTCAGGAAATTATGATAAAAAATGTAATTTCCAGGGTTCCAGAAGGAGAGGAAAACACAGGATTCTACTCTCGTCACTTCCTGGTCCCAAAACGGACCAGAGGGATGAGACCCATCTTAGATTTGTCAATTTTCAACTGTGAGACAACATTTCCATTCAAAATGCGTCGAGTCAGTTCTGCAGTCGCTACACAGAGCAGGGAGGAGAATTCTGTTTTATCTGGACGATCTATTGCTGCTGACCCATTTTTCCAGACAGGTGGCAGCAGTGCAACTCACGTGAAACCGGCAGAGTGATAACAGCTGTTTCCCGTCATGAAGTTATTAAGGACATGTCGCCTGCTCACATGGTGCGACGCCTCCAGAGGTGGTTCGCTCGTTTGCGTGTGAATCCGGTGAGGCAGAAGAGACAGTTGATCGCTGTACCCCCCTCCATGAGAATTGATCAGAGACACTGGGAAACCCTCTTGTTCTATCGGAGGGAGTTCCCGTCTGCAGACCTATGTCACACGTGTCAGTTTTCACAGACGCGTCCCTGTTAGATTGGAGAGGCATATGCATGTCTCGAGCTGTGGGGGCGCTGTGGCCACCCCATACAGCAGCTCATATAAATGTTTTGGAGTGTCGCACGGTTTTGAATGTGATTCAACACTTTGCCTCTGTACTGAGGAATCAACATGTGTTGATTCATACTGTAGTATGACAATATATGAGATATATATTGATACAATATTCACGAG
>NC_056506.1:807953-827043 GCF_014905685.2 Nematolebias whitei | reverse complement strand
CCCTGCTGTTAGCTCTGACGTCAGCAAAGAGAGTGAGTGATTATCTACTCTCTCTGTTGCTTCCTCATGTCTCAGAATTCAAGCTGACGGCAGTTCAGCTGTATTGCGTTTTAACCCTGCTCTGAAAAGCATCACAAACTCATTCAGATCGAGAGTGATAACCTTGGATGGGTTTTATCCTCTTCCTCATAATTCTGAAGAGGAAGCAACATCTCACCTCCTCTGTCCCGTGCGCGCGTTTTAGTGTTATGTAGTGGACTAGGCCTACGTCAAAACTAAGTCTAAGGTCAAAACTCTTGACCTTAAGAACCTTGTGGGACAGAAGCTGTCATTTCATGTATTTGAATCCATAAATACAGGTTCACCCATCCTGAGACTTTCTTTCTTGAAGATTCAAGTGAAAAGAACACTCTCTTTTTATTATCATTACTATTTTACAAATGTTGATAATCAAAGTGTCTTAGTTCAAACCATTTTAGATGTTGCAGTGAACTAATCAATTTTATTAACTGAGTAATGATTTTTATTCTCATGCAAAGTTAGAACTCATGTTAAAAGCTGTTACAGAGTTTATGCATTTTCTGATTTCTGCCTTTGAATGAGCAAGTGTGTGCGTTTCCAAGGTTGGAGTCAAACGAAAAACAAGTTGTTATGTTAAAACTGTCATGTTTTAGAATCCTCTCAGACGTAAATATAGATGTTTTGCACCTGTTTCTGAAACACGCCAAAACAAAACTCTCTCTGTCTGTGAGAACATTTCTGATCTGTCTCATAACAATTCTCGCTGTCTCTAACCTCTTACGTCACAAAACACACCCCGTCTGGTCATTTCTGACCAATGAAAAAATCCCAAAAGTGAACCGGGAAAGAGTTCTAAGAGTTCTCAGAGTTCTAAGAGTTCTGGAGTTCAGTAGTTGCTAGAGTTCTGTGGGAGTTCTGTAAACTACACAAGTTCTGCTGAGTTCTGATGGAGTGCTGTTGGAGTTCCTGACATGACAACAAAGCTCTTCCGAGTTCCATGGGATTATAACATTTTCCACTGAGGTGAATATGTGTCGAACAGAGCCTCGCCATTACTTCGGACGAGTAACAGCATCCTACTGAGACGCTGAAAGGGTGCGTTAAACGGAATCTCACCTGAGACATCTCCAGGTAAAGGAGCCGATTTCATCACCTAAGTGTACTGTAAGGAAAAGCTGAAGAAAGCCGGAGAGTGTCGATTCTGGTGAACACTTAATTTCCCTCACACACCATCTTACTCCCCCTAAACTTCTTTCCATCTTTAAACTTTTCTATCAAGTAGAAATTCTTCCAGATATTTTAGAAATGTCTGTGTAAAATGCTCACCCACATTCATGTGGGTAAAAGATCATAATTGTACAGTTTATAAATGTCTGTGGTGCAGCAACGGAAGAATCATGGCCGTATGATTTTTCCTGATTGATTGCTTATGTTGTTATTTTCATAATTTGCCAAATTAATGTAAATGTTTGATGTTAAATTTTGATTCTGTAAATAAATGACCGCATTCATTTTGATGGGTCAAACATAAATGACGTCTCACGTTACATTTCCTTAAATTCAATGCACGTTTTATTCAGTCCAGAAAAATGAGGAATCCGTGTTAAATGATGAATATATCCCAGCATCTGTTCATCTACAGTTACGTGGCGCAGACGGCCGCACTGCACCGTTCTCAGCATCTGTTTGTAATGAGCATAATACCTGTCAGATATTATCCATAATTTAAACGGATTCTTTCATTTTTCTGGACTGAGTACTATCGTGCATTGAATGATTAAATGTGGACGGAAACGTGTTTTAATTTCTGACTCACCAACAACAGTGGGTCGTTTATTAAAACGATTTAAAACAACATCACACATTTACATTAATTGGCAGATTGATTTCAATAACAGCTTAATTAGTTAGCTTTACAATGAGAACCATACGGCCATGGTATCACTTGCAGCTTTACAACAGACATTTCTGAAAATATCTGGATTAATTACTGGCAGATAGAAGAGTTTTAAAGATGGGAAAATGAAGTTTAAATGGAGAGAGATGGTGTGTGAGGGAAAATGTGTCGACGAAGAACGGCACCCTCCATCCGAACCTAGCTTAACCCACGGTACAGTTCGCAGTTGAAAATCGACTTTTTACCTTTCTGAAGATATGTCAGTTCCGGCGTAAAGTTCTACTTCAAGCCACCTTTCAGCGTTTCCGTAAGGATAGCAGAGAACCGTCCGGAGTAGTGACGGTACTTCGTTCAACAGCAGCTCACCTCACGGGTGGACTCACATGAGCTGTGAGCCCGTCAGAGGTTCCACTCAGATGTGGAAGATTCCAAAGTCCCCACGAGACTCGGAACTTCGTTCTACGTTCTGCGTTCCGAACTGCCTGAAACTAGGAAGTGTTGACCCTTTTAAAGAGGTCAGTTCCGGTTCCTCTGAGAACTTCCTGATTGGTCGAAACGAGCCAACAGGGGTGTGGTCTTAGTGATGTAAGAGGTTATTAAAAGTCAAGGAGAAAGAGTAGATTGTTTTAAGAACAGACAGAAAGATGTTTTGAAGAAATGAGACTTTTTGGAGCCGTTTTCCTCCTATCTGTCTGAAAAAGTTAAACATGACATTTCTTTCCAATAAACATGTTTTTGACCGAAACTTGACTTCTGAATGACTTACTCCTTCTCATTTCAGACAGAGAATCAAAAATGCATCATTACTCTTGTAACAGACATTAACTTGATTTCTACTTTGAATGAGGATTAAAAATCATTAATACTGTTTCACAGTTGATTTAAAATGAGTAGTTCACTTCAACATTTAAAAATGGTTTGAACTAAACACACTTTTGATTATCAAGACATTTGTAAAATAGTAATGATAATAAAAAAGAGAGTGTTCTTTCAATTGATCAGTGCAGGACACACTTAGAAAGTCTCTGGATGAACTTAATTTTGTGTTTCTGGACTCAAATCAATGAAATAACAGTTCTTGTCCCAGGAAGGCCCTCAGGGCCAGATTTTGACCTGAGGCTTAGTTCACTACATGTTCATGCATTACAGGGACAGCTCTTCAGGACGTCCTCTATCCACCTAGCACCTCTCACACTGGTTGTGAGGCTATTTCTGAAGTTTACAGTTCATCTGGGCTGGACCCTCCAGAGAATCTCAGCACATCCCTCTTGAGGGTTTTCATCCTTCATGGCTCTGCAAGGAGGGATGACAGTGGAGGATATTTGTATGGTGACTGCCTGGTCATCGCCATGTTCAATTATTCATTTTATCTACGTAATGTTTCTACTTTCATAATGTTTCTACTTTTTCCATGACCCATTCTGTTCTCAGGGGTCTGACAGAATGATTATTATTCGTTTCATGGAGCTTCACTTTTGAGCTCACACCTGCCTGCATGCAGTCGCAGTGTGAGATATTTATTATCAGTCACAAGTTCATGACAGCTGATTTTATTGTTATTAAACGGTTCATCCTGAGGAGCTGTTGGCCTGCTCTGTTCATCGTTACACTGTTACAATTTGTAACCTGCGTTGTTCCTATTCAAAGCAGCAGGTCTGCTATCTCAGCTTTTTTCCTCACCAGAGACCTTTTCTCTGGTGCGCTCCTGCGCAAGGAGCACGCAATTACGTAGTGTGTAATTATGCACACAGAAGGCTGAGTGATGAAATGGTTTTTTTTTGTGCAAGCAGGTGCTTCATGTTGTGTCTGAATGGACCCAGTGAGGCATAGACTACATCCTGCGTCGCCTTTAACTCAATAGTGATAGCCTTAAAGGGCAAAGCTTATACGAAATAGAACATTGGTTACGTACTGTAACCCCAGATTCTATGAGTATAGGTGCAGCCCGTTAAGCTCTGGGCCTCACTGGTTCCTAAATGGCTGAAGAAAAAAGCTATTTGGGAGCCGATTACCTGGTCTCACCGTAATTTATACGGACCAGGGGTTAGGCCCACACAGTAGGTGGGCCTGGACTAAAGTTTTCAGTGCTGTGCTGCACGCGAAGGGATAAACCCACTAGCGATGGCCTTAAAGGGCTGCGCCTATACTCAGAATCTGGGGTTACAGTATGTAACCAACGTTTTCTCTTCATGTTGACTAAGCATTGAAAATAATCTAACTGCTGCTGCCAGTGTTGCCAGATAGAGTTGAGGTTTTCCAGCCCAAAAGTCTGTTCAAATCCGCCCCATCACACATAAACCCGCCCAATCTTATAACCGTCCAATATTTTTATATTTACTGTTAGAACACTCACACACACACACACACAATACCCCCACCCCCTTTAAATATATATATTTATGTTTATTTGTTCATAGATGTGATTAATCAAAATCAGTTAAATGTGAATGTTAGTTCTCTTTATTCATAAAATCCACATGTCACATTTCAGCATCTGGTTATTATAGACACAGATAAAATGTTCAATATGAATATTCCTATATTTATCACCACGGGAATATTGTTACACACATTAGTAGTTGTGTAGTATGTCGGGACAGCTTTCACTGTGGACATCCTATTAATTAATTAATCTTAAGGCTAATTCAAGCACAAAGAATATTAATTGTTTAATTAACAACAGATTCTTTCTTTTTCGAGTTAAATTTCTGCCATCTGACCAAGATAACTTGAGAGTGGAGTGTGTCATTAGTGACACGAGACATCATTTATCTTTGACCCATCAGAATAAATGCGGTCATTTATTTAACAGATTCAAAATTTAATGTCAAAACATGTACACTTGATTTGCTGATCTGTTTCTGATTGATAAACTTAGCAAGTTCAAATAACAAGACAACAGAGGATTACTGATGGAGAATAATTCATCTCTGAAGGCATTTAGCTTAATTTACTGGCGAAGAGGTTTCAAGAGAAGGAGTAAAGAAGTTTTAAAGAGGAGGATTTAGATGGAGGAAGGAAAATGTGTTGACCAGGAATGGCACCCTTCTTTCGACCCCAGCTCAGCCCTCGGTACACTCAGTGCGTGACGACTCCTTACCTTTGCAGAAGATAAATCAGCTCCGGTACAGAGGTCCATTTCACGATACCTTTCAGCGTCTCCGGTCAGAGTGGCTGGGAATCTTCCGAAGTAGTGTCTAGGTACTCTGTTCAACAGAATAAGCTTCCTTAGAAGTTGAGAGCATTTAATGCTCGGGGTGAGATCACAGCGAGGCGTGCTGTGACTCTGCTGGAATGGACAGACCCTTGGCTCATGGTCCAACTCCATCAGCTAGTTCACTACAATTCCCCCTTTGGAAATCATCGCCTGTCCATGGGGATGAATTCCAACGTGAACTTACACCTCCGAATGTCCTTGATCTTGATATAATCCAGCAAGAGGAAAACAAAAGTCAAAGAAGGTAATCCCACAACGGTTCTGGTAATTCCATAATGTTGTTGGTAATTCCATTGCAGCAAAGCTTTAACCCCTTGGAAACAAAGTCTGTAACCCATTGGAAAAAGTTATATAATCCACAATGATAAATCCACAATGATAAATCCACAAAGATAAATCCACAACGATTGGAAGTGTTGATTGATCAGCATGTAGAGGGGTTCCCTCGATTGAAGTGCAGAGGTGACCACTGGATGGAGTTTGGAGACCCACGATGGAGTTGTAGGTCCCTTCAGCGAAGGTTGCTGCTGGTGGTTCCCAGTGGATGCCATTATGGTTCCTATGTGTTCATGCATTTATGTGGTTTTAGTTAGGCTTATGAGTGGGATTTTACATAAGACCTTAACCTATATGCACCTGGTGTGTAAGCTAACATGGTTTAGATCAGCTACAGATACCAGTTAAAGGGTGGGTCATGCTGAAAAATTATATATAGGGATTTACACCTATAGAAGGGCATTCCAAACTATTCTACCATTCCTAACTTGGTTTAAGTTAGATTTACATGGCAAAATATAGTTTGGTTCAATTGTCTGTTGTCCCTTTAGACGAACGACTTGAGTTTTGGTTTTTGGTTTCCCCCTAAATGTTTTTGGAGTCTATGGCGAGACTCATTTTAAGAATTAGCTAGCCCCCCCGAATAGGATCGTTCGAGTAGGTTCGGCTTGAGAGTCGTGAGACTAATGTAGGTTATGGTACTTAAGGTAGCATTAATCTACATTGGCTCCTCAAAGATTTAAGTTTAACAAATGAACTACATGTTGGCATAGTTAAAGTCCTCATAGTCTCTAACTAAAGTACATACAAAATTCATTCTTGCTGGGGATGTTCAGAAACAATACCAAACCAAATAAACAATGTCTCAACATTGACAACAGTAGTGATTAAGCAACTAGAAAACAACATTTCACTGCGTCACTCCCTCTGATTGTCAGATTAGATCACGTTATCGCGTCTGAGTTGTTATCTTAACACTTAATTAAGCTTAGACTTATTTAGTTTCTGTTTGGACGACCCTTTTCCCACTAGGTCTGAGTTTGTGAGATCTTTGTCTACTTTGGAGTTATTGAACGCCTTGTGTAGTTTGACCTGGTTTTGATGCACCCATTTAACAATTGGCCCTTTTTGGCCTTTGCTGATTTTGATCTGGTAGACAACTGGAGACAGTTTGTCTGTTATCAGGTGGGGTCCAGTCCACCTGGGCATCAGTTTCCGGGTGAGAGTTCCGGTCCTGGAATCTCCTTTCCCGGTTTTGGGTGCGAACGTGTAGTACCAGACCCTATCTCCCACTTGGAGTTCCTCGAGAAAGGCCTTTTGGTCATAGTACGCCTTTCGTCCTTCAGCGGATTTTACCAGGTTCCTCTGGACAAAAGCAAAGGTGTTTTGAAGGTGTTTTTCCAAGTCATTCGTGTATTGTTGTATAGGGTTTAAGGTGTTTTTCCAAGTCATTCATGTATTGTTGTGTGGTATAGGCTGTTACCATGGCGGCATCGCCTGGTTGGTACAACAGGTGTAGAGGGAGAGTCATTTGTCGACCCGTCATCATCTCGAAGGGAGAGATGCCAGTCGATGTGTGTGAAGTGGCCCTTATGGCCATGAGGACCAGAGGGAGATTCACGTCGCAGTCCTTGTGGTTTGCGGCTATGTATTTCTTCAAAATACTTACCACAGTTCTGTTTGCTATCTCCACTTGGCCTGAGGCTTGTGGGTGGTAGCCAACATGGAAGCTTACTTTGATGCCTAGCATCTTCCACAGTTTCATCACTTCAGCTGTGAAGTGTGTACCATGGTCTGAGTTCACCGTGAGGGGAAGTCCAAACCTTGAAAATACATGATTCATTATTAACGTAGCAGTTGTTTGTGCTGTGTCGTTAGGAGTTGGTAGACATTCTACCCATTTGGTAAATGTGCAAGTTACCGTGAGAAAATATTTATTTCCTCTAGTGCTCTTAGTAAGTGGTCCAACCCAGTCGATCTGGAGGTCAGACCATGGGAATGCAATGCCTCTACTTTGCAGTGGTGCTCTGTGGAGTGGTCTGGATGGCTGAAACTGGCCACAGACCAGGTACCCTTTTATGTAGTCCTTGACATCCTTTTTCATTCCAGGCCAATAAGCAACTTGTTTTAATGTTTTCAGCGTGGCATTATCTCCCTTGTGTCCTGCGGACGGGAGGTCATGCGCATGAACTAACATCACCCCCCTGTGGTCATGGGGGACCACGAACATGGGTGAGGACGTCAGTCCATGAGCAAAAGTTAGGATGCCCTTGATTAGTTTTAGCTGTTTGCGCAGCTGAAAGAGGACTTTAAGGTCTGGATTGGAATCCAGGTCGGCTTCGGACGGAGTGTTTTTCTCTGGGTCAGTCAAGTACAGTATCATCGAGTTTATCGCAGGATCCAACTTCTGAAGTTGGATGATGTCTGGGTCAGTCAGCATGGGTTGTACAGATACTGTGTTGTCAGCCGGTTTGGCTGTAGCCTGTGCACGTGTGACTGCCATTACCTTGGCTGTAGGATGTACTGACAGAGTTGCGAGCAGCCAGGAGGGGTCAAAGGACCACGGAGGGCCGTCCACGGCTCCGTCCTTGGCTAGGAAGTCTGCAAGGTCATTATATCGCTTGTCATCGCCTAGGACTCTTGAATGTCCTGGAACCTTTTTCCAGTAGCCCTGTAGGTCATGTGATGTCACCAAGTGATCACATGCAATGAAAAGCTCTTTGTGTTTTACCACTTTCTTGTTGCTTGTGAGAAAGCCGTTCTGTTTCCACAGAGCGAGATGACACAAGAAACTAAGTTGAGCGTAATTAGAGTCCATGCAGATGACTAGCGTTTGGATGGAGCGTTTTACTGCCATCTGGAGAGCTATTAGGATTCCTGCTATCTCAGTGTACTGAGAAGTCTGAGAGCCTAATTTATAGCTAAAAAAGACCTCTTCTCGGTCTTGGAGGAGAATCCCTCCAACACCTGATTTGATGGTTTGTTCATGGTGGAATGAGCATCCATCAACGTATAGTGTTGTCATATCTTTGCAGATATTGCTATCAAAGTAGTGGTGATTCGGGTCATCACTTACTGAGGGTTTTTCCGCAGCTGGCGGTTGGTTGGCTGGTATATCTTGTGTACCTTCCTGGCTGACCTCTGGAATGGTCTGTCCAGCTGTAAGGTTTGTTGTGTCTAGCACAGGAGGATCCTTTGTGGCTGGTTTTAGTGACCACAGTACATTGTGGCTGGTGTCCACTTGGACACCTAATCTTACCAAGATGTCAGAGCCTATGTAGGTTGCATGCGGTAAGTCTTGGACCACGAGGAATGGATGTACCAGTTCCCGTTGGTTCCAGATCAGTTTCAGGTTAATGACTCCTTTCACAGTCATCACTGGTGAACTGTTGGGATACAATGGAAAGCGGAAAGCTTTCTCTATCAGAATTCTATTCTATTCTCTATCTCTATCATCTTGTGTACATTTCTGGCAGAGTGCCAGGTCGGTGCCCAAATCTGACTTCTGGTTTTGTCCGTAGCAGATGTCTAGGTCAAAACTTTGAAGCGCAATGAGCCACGTGGCTACCCGTGAGTCCGTCACCACACCATCTCTGATGCGTTGGCTATTCAGGAAAGTTACTGGCTGGTTTTGTGTTTCAACAATGATTTTTTGTCCACCGATGTAACTGGAGAAGTGTTTAACTGCCCACACAGTGGACAGTAGAGCTTTCTCACAGTCTGAGAACTTTAATTCGGGGCCTGCCATTGTCTTACTGGCGTAGGCCACCACACGCTTGTCTTTGTCGTGCTTCTGGTACAGACCTGCACTTATGCCATGAGCTGAAAAGCCCACTTCCAAGTGAAACTCTTTGTTGTAGTCTGGATAGACTAGACATGGGGCTGACTTGAGTCTGTCCCTGAGAGCATTCATTGCCTGCTGTTGGTTATCAGTCCAGACAAATGGGACGTCTTTCTTTAAGAGTTCAGTCAGTGGTTTCGCAAGGTCTACATAGTTCTCTATGAATTGGCGTGAGTAGTTACACACACCCAGAAAACTTTGTAGTTCTCTGAGATTGGTGGGGACCTTGAGATTGTCTAGGACTTGGGTGTTACTCAATTGTGGTTGTACTACGTCTGGACCTACTAGTAGGCCAACGTAGTCCACCTTGGTCCTGCACCACTGGCATTTTGACAGTGAGATTTTAGTACCAGCAGTAGTCAGTTGATTCAGAACATGGTCGATCTTAGCCAAGTGTGAGTCCAGTGTTGGCTGCCTCAAAAGGACATCGTCCACATAAATCAGTGTCCCACGTTCGTGGGCGTCTGGACATGCTTTGTTCAAAAAGATGTTGAACTCAGCTGGTGAGTTAGTGTAGCTAAAGGGACACCTGGTGAAGGTGTACTGTCGGCTACTAAAAGTGAAAGCTAGTTTGTGTTGGTCCTCGACGCGCACAGGAATGGTCCAAATACCAGAGGCGACATCGAGGGTGGAAAAGTACTTACCATCGGTAACCTTGGGCAGTTCCTGTTGGATCTGGGTCATTGGCCACGTGGATAAAGGAACTTGTTTGTTTAGCGTTCTGTAGTCTATGGTAAGTCTCCACTTACCATTTGGTTTCAAAACTGGCCATAAAGGTGCAGAGTTGGTGCTATTACAATGTCTGATTATGCCTTTATCTAAAAGGTCATCAATGATTTCCATGATAGGTTGATGTGCTGCCAGGGGAATCTTGTATTGTCTGACAAATGTAGGCAGTGAGTTGGGCGGAGTTGGGATGCTCACTATGTGGAGTGAGGTCAACCCACTATCCATTGAGTCAGTCGAGAACGACTTCTCATATTTCAGGAGAACTTGGTAGAGTTTGTCCCTTTCTTCATCAGTCGTCAGGGCGTTGGCTTGTGCGACAACCTGTTCAATCTGTGAAGAGATTGCTAAGGGTTCTTGATGTTTGGGGAGCTCCAGTGAGTCCCTTTCTGTGTCGTTAGACATGTCTATAGGTAGGACACTATAGGTTTGAGGTTCTAAATCGACATCATTGGTTGAGAAGAGAGCTATGGCCTGTGTTGGTTTCGTGAACCAAACTGGACCAGTCTCTTAACTCGATACCATGTTGTCTGGGAGTCCTCCCAGAAATGGAATGCCTAGTTCAAAATCATGAAAATCTGTGGAGATCAACCATCCTAGCTTTGTGTTTTTTGGGATCAGTACCTCTTCTGTGCCTGTGTTGCACACAGCAACAGATGTCGGTTCTGGAGTCGAGGCTCACTTGGCTTGCGGCCTCAATGGACAATTCTAGTTTGAAAAACGTAGGAGATGGTTGAAAGTATGCCTGTTTAAGGCTAATAGCTTGTCCCGCCATGATCTGGACTCGTACCATTACGTTTGTTACCTGAGGTGGTACTGAGGTGTTTTTGGTTGTTAGAAACCTGGCAGACCTCTGGAATGGTCTGTCCAGCCGTAAGGTTTGCTGTGTCTAGCACAGGAGGATCCTTTATGGCTGGTTTTAGTGACCACAGTACATTGTGGCTGGTGTCCACTCGGACACCTAATCTTACCAAGATGTCAGAGCCTATGTTGGTTGCATGTGGTAAGTCTGAGACCACGAGGAATGGATGGACCAGTTCCCGTTGGTTCCAGATCAGTTTCAGGTTGATGACTCCTTTCGCAGTCATCACTCGTGAACTGTTGGGATACAATGGAAAACGGAAAGGTTTCTCGATCAGAACTGGACCCAAATGGTTTTTAACCAATGTTTCGTAGAAAGCTTGGTTAATAGCTGATTTATCTGTCCACAGCGACAGTACATCTTCCGTGTGGGATCCTTGGATCTCTACACCTTTAACTACTAATGGTAGGCAGTATCCGGTGGGCTCTGACTGTCTCAGCTTGCAGAGGAGGCTTTCTTGTTCGGTCAGAGTTGGGTCCACCGGTTGGGTCTCTTCGGATTCACATGCTTTTAAAGGATTACTTACCGGGACTGTGTTCTCTGCTGAGAAGTCCTCTGTGCCTTCTGCGGTGCCTGCCATTGGGCAGTCTGTGACCATCACAGGACGCATGAGTATTAGCAGGGGTTTGCTCACTCAGGCCCACATTGTCTGTTCACCATAATCTATAATCGTGTCAAAGCGATTTATAAAATCCTGGCCAATCAAAAATGGGAATGAGTCAACCGTAGACACATGTACTGGGTGGTATAGTGTCATCTCGCCAACCTGCATGTGAACCATGGCTATAGCTATTAAGGTTGTCCTCGTCTCTGCGAGGTCCTGCATTTCTATAGCATGTTCTATGAGAGGTATTTCCCTGTGAACACCGTTAGCAGCTGTCCTGAGCTCCACGAACAGTTTGGCTGACATAATAGTTATGTTGGCCCCACCGTCCAGTAGGGCTTCATGTGTGAGGACCCCTTCAAGTGTGATCGACAGATAAGCTTTTTTAGCGACCCCCTTTCTGATAAGGTAACACAGGAACCTTGTAGGTTTTGGCCAACGTTTCTTCTTACGTTTACCTTTGTCTGTGTAATTCCGGTTTAGCCGAACCGTTGGTGCAGTCGCTGCTGCTCCTGAGAGTTCGGTTTTTGACGGGCCTCCGTCATTGATGTATGAGATCACCCGCTCTCTGTGTGTTGAGGGGCTCTCATTGTTTGTAACAACAAGGTTCTGGTGGCTGTCCGTGACAGCGGCAACGTTGTTGTTTGTGTCACCTTGATTTGTCTGAACCGTCAGCACAGCTGTTGCTGTTTCTGAGGTTTCAGTTTGTGACGGGTCACCGTCGGTGACGTGTGAGTGTACCCCCCCTTTTTCTGATGAGGGGCTGTCAGAGTTTACAACAACAATGTCATGGGGACTGTCTGTGACAGCAGTAATGTTGTTGTTTGTGTGTTCTGACTCATTAGCAATGATATTGCCATACAACGCGTCAGGTTATTTGTCCGTGGCAATACCACTTAATATTTCTGAGAACCAACGCACACTCTCTGTCTTGTACAAGCTCAGAGGTCTGGGGCTCTCTTTCTGGACCCACTGCTGTTTCTTTTCCGTCTCAGGCTGTCCAGGTCGACGTGGAGGGGGAGTAGGCCCCCTCCTCTGGGTTTCCTGGTGGGATCCCTGGTTCTATGGGTTACCTTGGGTGCCATACTTTTTACTCTTAGGATGTGCGCCCCCCTTCTGGTGCATTCATTCACCCTCTGGTTTCTTGGGAAACCATTTAGGATCTAGTCTGAACCAGGGGACACTCATCTGTTGTGGTTTGGCAGATGGGAAATCTCGTTTCCTCTCGCCTTTCTTGGGACGGGGAGCTGAAGCTCTCGTCCCTTCCAATACTAATGACTTGGAAGGAATCCTCTCACATGGGAACACCTCAATGGGTGTTTTGGCCTGTGAACGGGCCTCAAAGACATTCACAGAACAATTTTTTATCTCACTGATGTTTTTTTCTTTGAAATTAGCCATCATCTGTACTGACGTCCTTATGTCAGGTTGGAGATTTTTGCTGAAAACGAACTTAAACGCCTCCTCTTCCTCCATGCCGGTTTTGTTCCTGTAACTAAAATAAGCCTGCAAAATTCTGTAATAATATGCCCTTGGGTGTTCATTCTTACCTTGCATGACCTTGTCAGCGGCTGGATAACCGCCAGGTCCCACGCAAGGGGTATACTCTTTAATTAGAGCAGCACATAACATGCTGTAATTCTTCCTTGTGACATCTGGTTGACGCTCAATAAAGGAAAACACCGTCCTGGCTGAAGTGAGCCTGATCAAGCCTATTTTATCCTCAACTGTAGCGTTCGGATAGCTTCCCAGTTGGAAGTCAAGGTCTTGCAGATAGGCCTTAGTGTCGGTCAAACCCAATGGCCCTGGCACGAAGCCTTGGACATATTTTGCTATTTTTTGCAATACCGCTATGGAGAGCGGAGGATGAGGGATTGGTGGAGGCAGAACAGAAGAATCACGTGGAGGTGGTACACCAGAATCACATGGAGGTGGCATAAGGAGATTTTGTGTAGGAGGTAGAACAAAATCACGTGGAGGTGACATAAGGAGATTTTGTGCAGGAGGTACAACAAAATCATTTGGAAGTGGTGATGGTTGAACTGGACTCTGACCCAGTTTGTCTTCGAGTTCCAGACATCTTTTCCCCTCGTCAGAGATTTTATTTGTGGCTATGGCAAGTTTTGCCTCACAGGCTGTTAACCGTTCACGTGTTATATGACACTCACTTTGTAAACGCAAGCCTTGTTGGACTAATGCCGCTCTTTCCAATTTGCACTCGTCCAGATATTTTGATGTTAGCTGCAACTGTTGGTGCAGAATATCATTGTCTGAACACAGTGTTTGGTACCTTACCCCTCCTTTACGTAGCTTTTCCTCATATGAGTCTGCTTTCAACAACAGCTGAGCTTGTGAGAGCTCTTTCTCACGTTGCAATTTTTCCTCCCAGGCCTCCTTTTCAAATTGAAACTGTGCCTTGAGTTGCAGATACTCATCATGTGTTGCTTTGCAGTCACCTGTCTTGCGTTTCAAATTTATTTCAAGGGCTTCTCTCCTGCTGGCAATATTCAGTTTTTAGCAAGAGTGCTATTTTAGCTAGTTGCTCGTAGCCCGACTTCTTTATGGCTGCAGAAGTGACACTGCCTGCCACCTTCTTAAGCTCATCGAGTAAATCTGTTGAGTTCATGCATTCCACCTTGTCACCATATGGAGATAAGGAATCTGTGAGCAGCATCAAAGCTCTCTCAAGCCAGTCCTTCTTAACACCACTTGGAGTAGGATCAGTATGTTGAACTTTTGTTGAATCTGCCATGGTCATATTTACTGTTCAGCAAAACCTATCAGGTTAAACCGTCGCAATCTTAGAGTTTTTCAACAGGTAAATGTTTGTATTTAAGTGAGCAGTGAGTTTCACACACTAATCAGCTCTGCGGTTCCATCAACAGTACTGTTATAAGCCAACTTTTCAATAATTGGGCATCTGTTTTAGGTTTTACCGCATCCATGAATATTATAAGTAAATGCCTCCTGTGGCAGTGTTACTTAATATGAGCTTAATTCTAACAGATACAATGAACCAGGCTATTCCAGTGTTTATTTACTCAAATGCACTTAAAATTAATAAACCTACAATTTTCACTAAAAGTCTGACAGTTTAATTTTGCAGTTTTAAACGCCCTTTAAGCAGTTTAATTTACCAGAATTTACTATTTAAAACATTAACTCATAAACCAAGCGTGATTAACATTATTTTTTTACCCACATGCTTCTTTTTAGAAATGAATGAAAAGTAAGTTTGCAGCTTTCAGTTCTGAAAAACTGTTATACTCTGTTTTCCACAGCAGGTGGCGGTGCAAGCTTATTTTTTACCACAGAATGACTGTAGCTACAAATCTTAGACGGTAGGAGTCACTGACGACTTTTTGTGAACCGTCCTGTTGACATCCGGTCGTTAGCCGTTAGCGTCGATTAGCAACGGACGAACACGATCCAAATCAGCATTTATAGACGGATTTAAAGCTTTAACGTGGCGTCGCTTCAAAAACACGCTCTTTAGGCATAAACTTATCATGTTAGGACCGATTTGAGGGCTTTCATTCAGCTTTTTTTTTTTTTACCACTAAAGAAGACTCCGTTTGAAAACGAGCTTCATTTCCGGGGTCACGTGACTTTACAGATACGTGGACATTGGGGTGGGCTTTTTGCACTGACGCCAGAGTGATTGGACGTACACGGCGTTATGTCACCGGCTTCTCGGCAAATCAGAACGTTTCACACAGTGGTCCTTGACCAATCACAGCTCATGTGTACTCGTGTAAGCTAGCTCTTAGCTTCAACAGTCCGGCGATAATTTCACCCATTAACGCTTCGTAAATGCACAATTTTAACTGTGGAAATGTAGCGATTAGAATTCAAGCAGCTTAATCACACACACATTAATCTCAGATTAAATCTCAGGAAGTCCAACATTTTACTGACCACATCAACTCTGTGGATTAATACATCAAGTTCACACGAGAAGATGAAAAAAATGGCAAGTTGGCTTTCTTGGACTGTGAGGTCTCAGTCTCTGATATTTGCAAACTGAGGTGTACCGCAAACCCACCCACACAGACCAGTACTTGCAGTTTGACTCCCATCACCCTTTGGAGCACAAGTTAGGAGTCATCAGGACTCTGTATCACAGAGCAGACAGCGTCCCCACTAGCTCAGGAGCCAGGCAGAAGGAGAAATCCCACACAAGACAGGCTCTAGAGCAATGTGGATATCCTAACTGGGCCTTCCTAAAAGCAGAGAAGAAACCCAAACAGGACTCCAGTCAGCCAACTATCAGAGAAACTGAGACGTTTATTTTCTAAACATAACGTCCCAGTGGCTTTTAAACCCCAAAATACATTACGGCAAAGACTGGTTCGTCCCAAAGATCCAGTCCCCCGGCACAAACAGAGTAATGTTGTGTATGCTGTTCAGTGTCAGGAGGGCTTTGATCAGTCTTACATCGGGGAAACAAAACAGCCACTGGCCAAAAGGATGGCCCAGCACAGAAGATCAACATCATCAGGCCAGGACTCTGCGGTCTACACTCATCTCCAGGCCAGCGGTCACTCTTTCAGGGATGAAGATGTGCACATCCTGGATAGAGAGGAATGATGGTTTGAGAGAGGAGTAAAGGAGGCCATCTTTGTGAAAAGAAACCGTCCATCGTTAAACAGGGGTGGAGGCCTACGTGTTCAATTGTCCCCCTCTTACAATGCTGTGATTGCTAGTATCACTCAGCCCTCTGTGAACAGTAAACAGCCATCAGTGTGCTAATGATCCATTGTTAGGCTGATGGTCCTTCTTGAGCATGTGATCAGCTGGTTTTGGTTGTCAGCAGCAAAACTGGTTGATCCACTCTGAGAAGGTGCTATTTAAGAGACTGAGCTGAAAACAGCACCTCAGACTGAGGAAGTCTCTCGGATGAGAGACAAAACGTTTCTACATTTTTTTTTTTGTTTTGCTTTGTTTTTTTGTTTTTTTTGAATGTCCAGAGGACCAGATTGAACTTTTTTGGATTTTTCTACCTGGATTATTGAGCATGCATCAGGATATTTTAAAGAGGAAGATTTAGATGGAGGAAGGAAAATGTGTTGACCAGGAATGGCACCCTTCTTTCGACCCCAGCTCAGCCGTCTGTACACTCAGTGCGTGACGACTCGTTACCTTTGCAGAAAATAAATCAGCTCCGGTACAGAGGTCCATTTCACGATACCTTTCAGCGTCTCCGGTCAGAGTGGCTGGGAATCTTCCGAAGTAGTGTCTAGGTACTCCGTTCAACAGAATAAGCTTCCTTAGAAGTTGAGAGCATTTAATGTTCTGGGTGAGATCACAGCGAGGCGTGCTGTGACTCCGCTGGAATGGACGGACCCTTGGCTCATGGTCCAACTCCATCAGCTATTTAGTTCAGCTGTAAGACTCCAGCAAGACTTCAGTCCCAGCCAGAACTCCAAAACAGACTTTCAGTAAGAACTGAATGTTCCAGTAAGACTCAATAGTTCCAAGAAGTGTTGACTTTTAAAGGGTATCCACTTCCTGTTACTAGCGCTTTGAACCCCGTCCACTGGAACTAGGGATGCACCGATCCAAATTTTTTTACTTCCGATCCTATCCTGATACCTAAGTCTAAATATCGTCCGATACCGATCCAGTTCGAATATCATCATCATCATCATCATCATCATCGATTTTTTTATGAGGCTGTAATAATCTGCTCTCAAGTACAATTTGTACAAATATATGCATGCATGTCCAAAAAGGCAACTTGAGGTAAGTTTTATTAATGTTGGATAAGTTTTAAAGTTAGAATTAAATTCTGCTAACACAAAACATGTTTCTTTTTATTCCTAGCTTTAAAGTGGATATTGAAGTGATTAATTTAAGTGATTGTTTAAAGTTATTTTATATTTTTTAAATAAGGGGTAGATATAAGAGGACCAGCATTACACTGGGTATCTAGCTATTTGAAAGATAGGAAACAGTTTGTACAAATAAATGGTGTAAGATCTGACCTCTGCAATATCACGTGTGGAGTTCCTCAAGGCTCTGTACTCTGACAAAAGTTATTTATTTTATATGTGAATGACTTAGTGAATGTATCAGGACTCCTCAAATGTGTCCTTTTTGCAGATGACACCACATTTTTTTTGTTTGGGTAAAGATGTAAAATGGATGTTGGAATTGATGAAGACAGAATTTGATAAAATACAAACTTGGTTTAAACTTAATAAATTCTCATTAAATTTAGATAAAACTAATTACATGATATTTGTAACAAAAAGAGAACTGTTGATGATCTATTTAAAATTGAGGGTGTTGAGATTTGTAGAGTTAATGAGATGAAATTTTTGGGTGTAATCATTGATGAACAGCTAACATGGAAAAATCACATAAATTCTGTAAGAACAAAAATATCTAAATCTATTGCAGTACTATACAAAGTCAGGGAATTATTAAATGATAAAGCTCTGTACATGTTGTATAACACAATCATTGTTCCACATTTAATCTATTGCATTGATGTTTGGGGGAAAGCATGTAAAACATTTACAAAACCTATTTTTATTTTACAGAAAAGAGCTGTAAGAATTATCACCAGAAAACATTACAGTCACCCATCAAGCACATTATTTTATCAACTGAACTTATTGAAGTTCCATGATTTGGTAGATTATAGTATTTTATCAGTTTTGTATAGGGCTCAAAATCACACATTACCATTAAATATCCAAATAAATTTTGTTAAAAGGCAAAGTTGTTATAATCTTAAGGGGATAGAGATATTTGTCAAACCAAAATTCAGAACTAGTCTGAAGGGAAGGTCTACCTCAATCCAAGGAGTTGGATTGTGGAATGTTCTAGAGAGTGATGTGAAAAATGCCAAGTCAATGTGTACATTTAAGAAAAAGATCAAAGCTGAATTGTTAAAAAAAAAAAAATGAAGTAGATTAGTGTGTTTTTTGTATTAGAATTAGAAAAATTAAAAAGAGTTATTCATTTTGTTCTGTTACTTGAAAATTATTGTGATTGAAATAATTGTTTGAAAAAAGGGGCAGATATAATAAGATATTTTCTTCTTTCTGCTGCCTTTCATTTTAAATCTCTAGTATTTTTTTATATTGTTATGGACTTGTTTTGTGTTTTTTAAAATTAATAAACTTTATACCATACCATATAAGATTTTTCTTTTTTTCTGCACTCTTTTCATTCAATGTTTTCTTTTTGATGAATTTGTTTTGTATCTTTTAAATGAATGAATAAATTAATTAAAAAATAAAATGTTAAATGTCTTTAAACAGGGCAGCACGGTGGCGCAATTGGTAGAGCTGCTGCCTCTCAGCAAACAGGTCCTTGGTTCAAACCCCGGTCCAGGGGCCTTTCTGGGTGGAGTTTGCATGTTCTTTCCGTGCATGCGTGGGTTTTCTCCGGGTACTCCGGTTTCCTCCCACAGACCAAAAACATGCATGTTAGGCTGATTGGTAACTCTAAATTGTCCCTAGGTGTGAGTGAGAGAGTGAATGGTTGTTTGTGTTGTTTGTCTCTATGTGGCCCTGTGATGGACTTGCGACTCGTCCAGGGTGTACCCCGCACCTCGCACAGTGATTGCTGGACATGGGCACCAGCGACCCCCATGACCCAAAATGGAATAAACGGGTAAAGATAATGGATGG
>NC_056506.1:806355-807853 GCF_014905685.2 Nematolebias whitei | reverse complement strand
TGTTTTTTTAATGATTGTCTACTGTTGTACTGATAAATATCTCCTGGAGGGTAAACTATATCTTGGCTGCAAGTATCAAGCTGAGAAATCCTTTGTTTTCTACAACTGATAGTAGTTGGTCATTAATTATGATGAAGTTTAGCAACTTCTCAGTAAACATTCGAGCTCCGCGGCTTCAGAGATGTGTTTTTCTTGTTCAATCCGAAGCAAGCATTCCGATCTCGGTCAGCCGCGCTCAATCTGCCCCTCCTCGGACACGGACAGACTGAGCGTGGCTGACCGAGATCAGACTGCCTTCTCCGGACTGAACGAAAATAACACACCGCTGAAGCCCTGGAGCTCGCATGTCCATCGTAAAACTAACTTTACCGCGGTTTAATGTGGTGCTATGGCTCTGCAGACATTGTACGTTGCTGTCTTGTTTTGTGGTGTTTAGTGTAAAATACTTCCACACAGCGGACATGTTTAGATGAAAAGTTGGTTAGCTGTTAGCCACAGTGCTGCTAACTCAGTCCTCACGTTGTAGCTGGCTGCAAACTATGAAATGAATTTCCTGAATGTGAGGCGGGTCTTGTTACTTTGGATTCATGAGACACGCCTCCGCTCAGGAAATCCATTCCATAGTTTGAAGCCAACATGCAGTGCAACCACAGACATGCATCATAGATCGGAAATATCGGCAGGTTGGATCAGAAAATTCGATACGTAAATTATGCTGGTATCGGAGTCTGATACCAATACTGGATCGGATCTTCCCCATCCCTAACTGGAACCAGTACTGAAAGCATAATGGAAACACAACATGTACTGTACAGAGAAGAGTAGAGCTGTGTTGTACTGGTACTACATGTGCTAATGGAAAAGGGGCAAGTTTTTGGTCTGTGGGAGGAAACCAGTGTACCAGGAGAAAATCCATGAAGCATGGAGAGGTCTTTCTTGAAAATATGTTCTCGTGGCTAAATGAGACTACCTGTATAAATAAAGGCTAAATGAAAAAAAAAAACTCCACCCAGAAAGGTACCGGGCCAGGATTTGATCAGGCAACCTTCTCATTGAGAGGCAACAGTTCTACCAGGATAGTTGTGGCTGAGTGGTTAGAGCAGTCGTCCTCCAATGCAAGAGTTGGGGGTTCGAATCCACCAGCAGTCACATGCTGAAGTGTCCCTGGGCAAGACACTGAACCCCTCATAGCCTCTGATGTGTGTCCCATTGGTGTATGAATGTGATAAAGCTCTGATTAGTCTCTTTAGAATGATTTGTTCAATTAGCTTTGTAGAGATCTAGTAGAGTGCTGTATGAATGGGTAAATGAGGACAGAGATTGTTGTAAAGAGCTTTGAGTGTCTTGAAATAAAATAGAAAGGAGCTATGTAAGTACAGTCCATTTACCATCTGCACCATTGTGCTGCCCGAAGCTGCGTTGGACAAGCAAAAAATAAAATAAAACGTCTCTTTTTTTTGTGTAACATCTACCTACTTGAATGTTTTTCACCAAAAAC
>NC_056506.1:800788-806255 GCF_014905685.2 Nematolebias whitei | reverse complement strand
CCTGCCTCAGCAATGCCAAACCACCACCTTCCAACATCAGTAGAGAGGAGAGGGATGCACTCACCACTCTTAGCAAGGACAAAAACATCATCATTCTCCCAGCAGACAAAGGAAGGTGCACAGTGATTTTGAACCAGAAAGACTATCATGAGAAAGTTATGACACTCCTTAGTGACTTAACCACTTATGAACCTCTGAAAAGAGATCCAGGAAGTGGTTACAAGAAGAAGTTAATAGATTGCCTGAAAAATTTGGAGCAGGACAAGGCTATTGACCGTATTCTGTACCACAGACTGTACCCAGGGGAGGCCACACCTAGTCTGTATGGTTTACCTAAAATCCACAAACAAGGTGTACCTTTAAGACCAATTGTTAGCATGATTAACTCTGTCACTTACAATGTTTCCAAATATCTGGCGTCTGTACTCATCCCTTTAGTTGGCAGCTCAGAACACCACATACATAACACCATGGACTTTGTGGATAAGGTGAGGGATGTCATCATGGAGACTGATGAAACAATGGTCTCTTTTGATGTCACATCACTCTTTACGTGCATTCCTGTTGATGATGCAGTAGAGGTGGTCAGTTTAAGATTAAAATCAGACACCACTCTGAGCAGCAGGACCACGCTTTCCACAGAACAACTGTGTCAACTCTTGAAACTGTGCCTGCAGTCAACCTACTTCACATATGGGGAGCAATATTATAGGCAGAAACATGGGTGTGCTATGGGGTCTCCAGTTTCTCCTATTGTTGCCAACCTGTACATGGAGGAGGTAGAAAAGAGAGCCTTGACGTCCTTTTCAGGGACACCACCAAGTCATTGGTTCAGGTATGTTGACGACACCTGGGTTAAAATCAAATCTCAGGAAGTCCAACATTTTACTGACCACATCAACTCTGTGGATAAATACATCAAGTTCACACGAGAAGATGTAAAAAATGGCAGGTTGGCTTTCTTGGACTGTGAGGTCTCAGTCTCTGATAGAGGACATTTGCAAACTGAGGTGTACCGCAAACCCACCCACACAGACCAGTATTTGCTGTTTGACTCCCATCACCCTTTGGAGCACAAGTTAGGAGTCATCAGGACTCTGTACCACAGAGCAGACAGCGTCCCCACTAACTCAGGAGCCAGACAGAAGGAGAAATCCTACACAAGACAGGCTCTAGAGCAATGTGGATATCCTAACTGGGCCTTCCTGAAAGCAGAGAAGAAACCCAAACAGGACTCCAGTCAGCCAACAGGTGAAAAGGAGGAACCCAGACCAGTGGTCATTCCGTATGTTGAGGGAGTATCAGAGAGACTGAGACGTTTATTTTCTAAACATAACGTCCCAGTGGCTTTTAAACCCCAAAATACATTAAAGACTGGTTCATCCCAAAGATCCAGTCCCCCGGCACAAACAGAGTAATATTGTGTATGTTGTTCAGTGTCAGGAGGGCTGTGATCAGTCTTACATCGGGGAAACAAAACAGCCACTGGCCAAAAGGATGGCCCAGCACAGAAGATCAACATCATCAGGCCAGGACTCTGCGGTCTACACTCATCTCCAGGCCAGCGGTCACTCTTTCAGGGATGAAGATGTTCACATCCTGGACAGAGAGGAACGATGGTTTGAGAGAGGAGTAAAGGAGGCCATCTTTGTGAAAAGAAATCGTCCATCATTAAACAGGGGTGGAGGCCTCCGGGTTCAACTGTCCCCCTCTTACAATGCTGTGATTGCTAGTATCACTCAGCCTTCTGTGAACAGTAAACAGTCATCAGTGTGCTAATGATCCATTGTTAGGCTGATGGTCCTTCTTGAGCATGTGATCAGCTGGTTTTGGTTGTCAGCAGCAAAACTGGTTGATCCACTCTGAGACGGTGCTATTTAAGAGACTGAGCTGAATACAGCTCCTCAGACTGAGGAAGTCTCTCGGATGAGAGACGAAACGTTTCTACATTTTTTTGTTGATTTGCTTTGTTTTTTTTGAATGTCCAGAGGACCAGATTTAACTTTTTTAGATTTTTCTACCTGGATTATTGAGCATGCATCAGGATATTTTTAAGATTCACTTGATAAAATTGCTCCACTGAAAAAGAAAGTATTCAATCAGAGGAAACTGGCTCCTTGGTTCAATTATGAGTTACGTACTTTAAAGCAGGCATCTAGAAACCAGAAGAGAAAATGGCGCTCTACTAATATTTAAGAATTTTATTTAACTTGGAAAGATAGTCTGCTAACATATCAAAAAGCTCTCCGTAAATTTATAACTTTATATTACTTATCTTTAATAGAGGAGAATAAAAATAACCCTAGGTTTCTGTTTAGTACTATTGCTAGACTAATTCAAAGTCCCATTTCAGTTGAACCATGTATCCTTACAACTATAAGTAGTGATGACTTCATGAGATTCTTTATAAATAAAATTATTTCAATTAGAGAGAAAATTCAAACCATCCTTCCTTCTACTATCTCTAGTCCCCTGTCAAATGAGGCAACTTTAAAAATTTCACTAGAGCCTGATTTATGTTTGGACAGTTTTTGTCCTGTTGAGCTCTGAATTGTCAAAAATAATAATCTCATCCAAACCATCCACATGCCTGCTAGATCCCATCCCAACCAGACTGTTTAAAGAGGTATTTCCCCTATTTAATGTCCACATTTTGGATCTACTTAATTTGTCTTTAATGGATGGTTATGTACCACAGTGCTTTAAGGTTGCTGTAATTAAACCTTTACTTAAGAAGTCTGACCTTGATTCAGAAATTCTGGCCAACTATAGATCTATATCTAATCTAACTTTCATCTCAAAAATTCTAGAGAAAATAGTTGCAGGTCAGTTGCGTGAACATCTACAAATAAATAATCTGTTTGAAGAGTTTCAGTCAGGGTTTAGAGCTCATCATAGCACAGAAACAGCACTAGTAAAAGTCACTAATGATATTCTCATGGCCTCAGACAATGAACTTGTGTCTCTACTGGTCCGGTTAGACCTCAGTGCTGCATTTGATACAGTTGATCACAATATTTTACTACAGAGGCTTGAATATGATATTGGGATTACAGGAACAGCTCTAAAATGGTTTAAATCATATCTACCTGATAGATTCCAGTTTGTAAATGTAAATAATAAATCTTCTTCATGCACCAAAGTTAGTCATGGAGTTCCTCAGGGCTCAGTGCTTGGGCAAATACGCATTACTTTATATGCACTTCCATTAGGTAAAGTTATTAAACAGCATGGGATAAATTTTCATTGTTTTGCTGATGACACACAATTATATTTGTCCATAAAACCCAATGAATCCAATCAGCTACTTAGACTACAAGCATGTCTTAAAGACATAAAAACCTGGATGACCCTTAATTTTCTCCTGTTGAACAGACAAGACTGAGGTTTTGGTTTTTGGACCTGAGCACTTTAGGAATGAATGTTTCAGTCTTTCTCCCTCCTTAGAAGGCATTAATCTGTCCTCCAGCTCTAATGTTAAAAATCTTGGTGTTATTTTTGATCAGGACATGTCTTTTATCCCCCACATTAAAAACCTTACTAGAACCTCCTTCTTCCACCTGCGTAATATCACTAACATTAGAAACATCTGATCTAAAGATGATGCAGAAAAACTGGTCCATGCATTTGTCACGTCTAGACTGGACTATTGCAATGGTTTATTATCTGGGTGTCCAAATACTTCTTTAAAAAGTCTTCAATTGATCCAAAATGCTGCTGCCAGTGTCTTAACTGGAGTTACTGGGAGAGATCATATTTCTCCAGTTTTAGCTTCTCTCCATTGGCTCCCTGTCAAATCCAGAATAGAATTCAAAATCTTACTTCTAACCTACAAAGCTCTCAACAACCTGGCTCCATCTTATATTACTGATCTTATTGTTCCATATTTTCCTAACAGAGCACTTCGCTCTCAGACTGCAGGTTTACTTGTGGTTCCTAGAATTTACAAAAAAGAATGGGAGGCAGATCTTTCAGTTATCAGGCTCCTCTCTTGTGGAATCAACTTCCAATCTCTGTCCGTGAGGCTGACACATTGTCCAGTTTTAAAACTAGGCTTAAGACTTTTCCTTTTTGCTAAATCCTATAGTTAGGGTCGACTTGGGTTTCCTGAGCTGTCCCTTAGTTCTGCTGCTATAGGCTTAGACTGCTGGAGGACAAACTGACCACACTTTTCACTCTGTTGCTGTCTTTACTTACTCTGCTCAACCTGTTTTGTATTTGTAATTATTTTTTCTATCCTTAACATGTGTTTTTTGTCTTTCAGATACACCTGGACCTATACCTGGACCTACCATTCTATGTTCGTCTGTCTCTCCTTCCTGTCCTCTCAAACCAGCCAGTCAAAGAAAATGGTCTCTTGTCCTGAGCCTGGTTCTGCTGGAGGTTTCTTCCTGTTAAAGGGAGTTTTTCTTTCCACTGTTGCCACTGTGCTTGCTCAGGATGGGAGACTGCAACAAAGCCAAGATTTAACTTGTCTGCTGGATTCCTTAGATAGAGAACTTTACTAATTGGCTTTTATGTGAATGTTCTTGTAAAGTCCCTGAGACAACTTTGTTGTGATTTGGCGCTATATAAATAAACTGAATTGAATTTAATAGAATTTTTGGGCGTTTTTCATTTTCAAAATACCCTCAACATCTACCTTACTTTGTCGTACAAGCATGCAATTTTCTACACTTGTTCATCTCTCCAAGATGTACAGAAAAGCCTCTGGCACCAATGCTGTACAATTAACAGGAAGTCGGCCATTCTGGATAGAGTTTCCAAGTTTCACAACATTGTGGCAGGTTAGAGCCTTCACATTTGAACAAACTCCTTCTAGAGATCTTGCTCAGTCTGTTTGAAACTTGGGCCATTTCTTTATAAGACATGTGGTACGAAAAGTTATCAAAACGGTGAGTTTTGCAGCATGCTGAAGGGGCAGGGCCTGACCTAAAATTTTGACATCTCGCATTGAAAAACAAAACACTAACAACTCCTACAGAAAAATTGTCTGACACACACGGGGTGGCTCTGGCTGAGTGGTTAGAGCAGTCGTCCTCCAATGCAAGAGTTGAGGGTTCGAATCCACCAGCAGTCACATGCCCAAGTGTCCCTGGGCAAGACAATGAACCCCTCATACTCTCCGATGTGTGTCCCATTGGTGTATGAATGTGATAAAGCTCTGATTAGTCTCTTTAGAATGATTTGTTCAATTAGCTTTGTAGAGATCTAGTAGAGTGCTGTATGAATGGGTAAATGAGGCACAGATTATCCTGATGCATGCTCACACAGGACACAGATTGTAGTGTGAAGAGCTTTGGGTGTCTTGAAATAAAATAGAAAGGAGCTATGTAAGTACAGTCCATTTACCATCTGCACCATTGTGCTGCCCAGAGCTGCGTTGGACAAGCAAAAAATAAAATAAAATGTCTCTTTTTTTTTTTTTGTGTAACATCTACCTACTTGAATGTTTTTCACCAAAAAC
>NC_056506.1:758079-800688 GCF_014905685.2 Nematolebias whitei | reverse complement strand
TAGTGGGGATGCTGTCTGCTCTGTGGTACAGAGTCCTGATGACTCCTAACTTGTGCTCCAAAGGGTGATGGGAGTCAAACAGCAAATACTGGTCTGTGTGGGTGGGTTTGCGGTACACCTCAGTTTGCAAATGTCCTCTATCAGAGACTGAGACCTCACAGTCCAAGAAAGCCAACCTGCCATTTTTTACATCTTCTCATGTGAACTTGATGTATTTATCCACAGAGTTGATGTGGTCAATAAAATGTTGGACTTCCTGAGATTTAATTTTAACCCAGGTGTCAACATACCTGAACCAATGACTTAGTGGTGTCCCTGAAAAGGATGTCAAGGCTCTCTTTTCTACCTCCTCCATGTACAGGTTTGCATTGTTTTGTTTTTTGAATGTCCTGAAGACCAGATTTAAATTTTTTAGATTTTTCTACCTGGATTATTGAGCATGCATCAGGATATTTATCAAGTGAAGTTTGCATTGAAGTTGTAAGATGATAAACTAGATGACCTAAGTCATTGTTCTCTGATGCATTACTCTGCGAGACAAAGGAAAACATTGATGGAAGAGATTGTTAAAATTTGGTTACAACATTTTATGATGAGCACCTGCTGTGATGAAATTTACTCTCAGTGACTGTGTAGTCATTGAGGTAATTTTCACACTAGATAGTCCGGTAGACTCGGTTTGGTTCGGGACCAATATTCATGACATTTTGTTTACAATTGAGCTGATGCATTTGCATTCACACTGCACTGTGCAGTCAAGCCAACCTGTTGAACCAACCTGTTCCTCTGCTTGCCTGTGGGGGCGCTACGCCAAGAACTACTGAAAGAAACGACACAAAAACCTTTGAAGACACGTCTTCTTCTGTAAATAAAAACAAAAACGAAGTGGCATCAAGTTTTAGCAGTTTTAGGAGTTATATTTTGTCATTTTTCAAAAATGGACTTAGCATGAGCAAAATATGAGACAAAAGACCATGGAGAATGTTGTTTTTCCACACAAGGCAGCTGACGGCTCCATATAAGGTAAGAGCAATGCGTGTTTGTTTGTCCTGTGGAGCGGGGCCCATTCTGTTTGCATTCACATTGTACTCGAACCGCGCTGGAGTTCTCTTCTACCGAACTGAGACCTAGGTTTTAGCCCGGGCCAGAGTTTGCCTTTTTGTTCCGTGACAGAGTTCGATGGCGCGTTCCCACCTCCCTAAACGAATTGGACTTCCTAGGAAAACGAGCTAGAGTTCGATTAAAGCGGACTAAACAGGGCTGGTGTGAATGCACTCTTAATGTAAACTCAAAGGTTATTGAAAAATGGTCAGACAGAATAGGATTTTGAGAAACTATTACCAAGTCCTTAATCTCTATACCATAGGTCAGAACTAAATCAAGAGTGTGATGATAAGAATGAGTAGATGTGCGGACATTTTGGATAAAACCAAAATTATTCTATTAAATTATTAAAGGCTATGCTTAAGCTATCAGTTTCAACATCTACATGAATATTGAAATCACCCATTATTATGACTTTATCAGTATTTAATAGTAAGTCAGTTAAGAATTCTGAGAATTCAGACAAAAACTGAGAGTCAGCGCAGTGTTTCCCTTAGATAACTTGCCATGGCGGGGCACTCATCTCGACCGTGATTGTTGTTCCGAGGGGGGTGGTGGTGTGTGTGTGTGTGGGTGGGTGGGGGGGGGGGGGGGGGGGGGTACGGAGATTAGTTCTAAGCTGCGCAGCCCGCTGTTTAAACCAACAGTTTTATAGGGTGGGGGACACACAGACAGCCACGCGCTGTTTTCACTGACAGTTTTACAGTTTTAGACCAGGGTGTGTGAGAGGGGAGAGACAGACACACATCTCAGCCGCGCACTGTCTGAACCGACAGTTTTGGGGGGGTTTTGGTGGGGGAGTCGGCAGGTGGAGAGCCAGACGCACATCTGAGCCATGCGCTCTTTGTACCGACAGTTTTCAAGTGGCGGGGATGCATTCAGCGTGAGGGTTCAGCATAAAGGAAGAGGCTGCCTTTAGCTTTTTAGCTAGTGCACCTGCATTGCGAGCCGCTAGTTTAGTGTTACGTCAGTGCAGACAGGTGGTTGGGGGTGGGGTTCGGTAGACGGGGCGCTCGGTTCTGTTGACAGGGCAGGGCACCCCGCTTGTATAATGGTAGGGGAAACACTGAAGCGCCTGGTGGATGATATATAACATCTAGTAAAAGTGGCTTTTCTGATTTCCATTTTGAATGAGAAAGACTGAGGGACAGTGATTCAAAAGCATCATAACTAATAACTGGTTTGGAATTAATCAATGATCCTGACTGAAAATTAGAAGCTACTCCTCCACCTCGGCAAGTTGTTCTAGGAACATGAAAATTAAAAAAAATTAACAGGAGTGGATTAATTTATATTAACAAAATCCTCCTGTTGTAGCCAAGTTTCTGTCAGACAGAATAAATCAATATGATGATCAGTTATCAGTTCATTAACTAACAGGGATTTAGAGGAAAGAGATTTGATGTTCAATTATCCACATTTAATGAGTTTATGATTTTGCTCTGGTAAAGTAACTGTGTTTATTTTAATCAGATTTTTATGGTTTATATTTTTAGAGCTGATTTTTGGTTTATTTAATTTGAGCTGTGGGCGAGTTGACACTGTTTCAATGTGGGAGTGGGTGGGTAACAGAGAAGTAGCAGAGAGGTGTGGAGGACTACAACTCTGCTTCCTGGACTGGACCCTGGGTTGTCAATAATTTGGGGGATAAAAAAAATCAGCCATATTTCTAGAAAGAAGAGTGGCTCCGTCCAAAGTGGGATGGATGCCATCTCGCCGCATTAGACCAGGTTTTCCCCCAAAATAACTCAGGTTATCTATGTAGCCCACGTCGTTGTCAGAACACCACTTGAACACCCAGCTAAACGACGACATACGGCTAAACATGTCATCGCTGGTCAGGATGGGGAGGGGGCCAGGGAAACTACGGAGTCCGACATGGTTTTAACAAAGTCATACACCGAAGCAACATTAATTTTACTGACCTCCGATTGGCGTAACCGAGTGTCATTTTGCCGATGTGAACAACAATCTTACTGTATTTAGCCTTAGCGTTAGTCAGCAGTTTCAGATAAGATTCTATGTTGCCAGCTCTGGCCCCTGGAATGCATTTGACTATGGCCGCTGGAGTCCCTAAAGCCACGTTTCGGGCTAGGGAGCTGCCAGTAACCAGGGTCTGCTTCTCAGTGGGTCTGTCACTGAGTGAGGAAAATTGATTAGAAACGTGAACGGGTTGGTGGTGAACTGGGGGCTTAGCTTAGCACTACGCTTGCTCCGGACCATCACCCAGCCGGCCTGGGGTCCCGGCTGCTCAGGAACTGTTGGAGGACCACTAATGGGAGCTAGCTTCTGTGGTTCCGTGCTCTCTAAGGGGACCTGGCTAGCTACTGTTTTTTCTACAATGCAGAGCTGAGCTTCCAGTTCAGACAGCCTCTCCTCCAAAGCTACCATAAGCTACATTTGTTACATGTATCATTACCACTAAAGGAGGCAGAGGAATAGCTAAACATCTGACACACGGAGCAAGTGAAAACAGAGGAAGTATTGAGAGAAGGAGCAGCCATGCTAAGTTAATCCTAGCAAGAGCTAGCAGAACCAAATACACAAATAAAAACTGAGAAGTGTTGAAAGATAAAAGGTGTTTTAAGCGCTATCCAACAGTAGAAAAACAACTGTACTAAGTGTGTTTGTGAATTAGAATGAAAAGCTGTGCAAAATACAGAGAAATCCAGAAAACAGAGACAGTTTGAGCAAACAATTCACTCGAGCTACCAACAGACAAACAGGAAGTGACACAATACCTCTCACCACGAATGTGCAACGTCAGCCGTCTTTCAGAAATGTACAAGCAAGCAAAAATGACCCTTTGACCCAAAATGGCCAACTTCCTCTTGTGTTTGAACCAGGACTCCAAGAGACTTTTTCATGGGTCCTGTTAAGATACAGATGTACACAGAATTTCAGAATTATCGATCAAAAAATGGCTTGGGGCTGAGGTTTTAAAATATTCAAGGGGGCGCTGTGGAGGCTATTGGCCACTTATCATGGATTTCTATTCAAGGCGTGGATAAGATCGATCATAGTGATTTTGGTGCACCTCGGCTCAAATCTATGCAATTTAAAGTAAAATGTATGGCAACGGCGTTACATCGTACTTCGCCACGCAAAGACACCCACATGCTTCACCCCAAACTGTCAATGTTGGAAAGCAAGTTACACCAACATGTCTTCGGTCACTGGACACACTATCATGCTGATTAGATCACAGGGGTCAGATAGGGATTGTTCAATGTAAAACTTTACACTCCCTGTTGTCCGGGAGGGTGTTTCTTAAGAGATGTCATCATTTGACCATTCAGTCTTGAAGTTGACTGGATGTGGATCAATCACTGAGGGTTTGATGTTTCAGACAGTTTTCGTGTAGGAGCTATTAGTGTTTTGTTTTTCATGGTGAGATGTCAAATTTTGAGGTCTGGCCCCGCCCTTTCAGCATGCTCCGAAACACACCATTTAAATAACTTTTAATTCCCAATGCTTTTTGAATAAAATGGCCAAGTTTGAAACCGATTGAGCGAAATCCCTAGGAGTTCATTCAAATGCGGAGGCTGTTAACTGCCAAAAAGGTGTGAAATTTGGGACGGCATTCCAAAATGGCCACTTTCCTGTTTATCGTCCAATGTTGGTGCCAGAGAGTTTTCTCTGCGTCTTGAGGAATTGGACAAGTGTATTAAATTTCATGCTTCTAAGACAAAGTAAGGTTAAGGCAGAGGGTATTTTGAAAATTTCCAGGTGGCTCTCTTGAGCCGTTTCTGTTGTGATTTTTGCCATGCCCTTAAAATACGTAATTTTTCACCAGTCCTGATGGGTCCATCAAATTTGTTGAGTTTTGGGATATGTTAAGGCCCAAAAAAGGCCAATTCATTTAATGTAAAAATTGCTCAGGCCTAATGAACTGAGTGATTACAATAGGTCTTTGTAGCGCTTCGCGGCTAGGTCCTTAAAAAAGGAACATTTGCCCCTTTTGCACTGCCACTAATAAGCCCCAATCCTGGGCAGTCCGCCACAGAAAGAACCCTTTTGCACCAGCACTTTAGCTAGTATTTTTAGCTGATTTGAGGCTGATTCAGGACTTCTTTTCGTCCCTGCTTCTAAGGTGGGACCGAGTGAGCTCAGCTGAGCTGAGTCCGGACCGAAACGTGAATGCGGGACTCTGATTGGTCAGGGGGAGGAGTCACTGGATCTCAGAAACTTTTCACTGAGCCGCCATTTGCAATTTCTCTGGATGCGGAGCAGTGGCTGGATCTATTTTTAAGATTTTAAAAACATTAATGACAATGCCGTGTTTAATTCTGAAGTCCAGGCATTTTTTGTGTTTGGTGACAGACTATAAAATTCGAGCGAGCGGTGTCACCGTGGAAGATCATACTAGCTGCCGAGCCGTTGAAGCCCGCGGGGCCAAAGTCTGCGAGGCCGAACACTGAGCCCCGGCCTCGCCTGCTCACAAAGGCTGGATTCGAGCGCTGGCAGGCAGGAGGACCGGGATGGAGGGACGGGGGGTGGAAACTTAAAAAAAAACAAAAAACATTTTATTTATAAAATTCAATTTTTTTTTTATCATTAAAGATTAAAAATAAATAAACAGTGCCGGATTTATTGTGAAATCCTGTTTTCCCTTTGACTTTATTAAATAATCTGTTAATTAAAGTTAATTCAACTGAAAAAAATCATAAAAAGACAAAATTATTGAATCTCTCAGGAATATTTCCCTCATACATGTTTAAAGAAGAGATACAGCCTTTGGTTCAAAATTATTCTAACCCACAGATGTACAAATCACAAAACAAGCATTACACTTTAAATTAAAGCTTTAAATCAAAGCTAAACTTTAATTCAAAGCTAAAAAATAATGTGTATACAAGAAAAATAATCTGTATACAAGAAACAAAACCACGAGTGCAAATACATCAAATGATGAAGAAAAATATAGAATTTTAAATATAGATATCCTGACGTATGCTCAATAATCCAGGTAGAAAAATCTAAAAAAGTTAAGTCTGGCCTTCTGGACGATCAAAAACAAACAAAAACAAAAATGTAGAAACGTTTCTTCTTTCATCCGAAAGACTTCTTCAGTCTGAGGTGCTGTATTCAGCTCATAGCTATTTATATAAGACTGAGCTGAATACAGCTCCTCAGACTGAAGAAGTCTTTCGGATGAAAGATGAAACGTTTCTACATTTTTTTTGTTTGTTTTGTTTTTTGAACGTCCAGAGGACCAGACTTAACTTTTTTAGATTTAAATATAAATGTTTTTGTAGAATTTGGTTCATCAGATTTAATTCAGTTCAGTTTATTTATACAGTGACAAGTCACAACAGAAGTCGTGTCAGGGCACTGACAGAAATATTCATATATAAAAGAAGTTAACAGAAACATTCATATATAAAAATAATAGTTTAATATTATTTATCTGAGGAGCAGACTGCTTTGAGTAACTCATAGCAGAACTCTCATTAGCAGGACTTGGATTCTGGACACGCCTCCAGAATCGGTCCTAAAGTGCATGTGCAAATCCAGGCTGAGCTGAGCCAGGCTGATTAGGGATGTGCAGGGCTGAGAAGAGTTGGGGCTTATTAGGAGCAGTGCAAAAAGGGCAATTGAAACCCCAACACCAAGAGTCAAGGTGGGCAGTCAGGAGACCATCCAACAGCAGGCCAGGGCGGTTAGGAGACCGTCCCTTTAAGGGCAACAGTGATATCCATCTGTATTCTCCTGGACCCAGGTAGAGGAGGCGTGAGGGGATCCCTGGGAAGGATGAGGCGACAAGTGGAGAGGCCAATGGAGAGGCCACTGGAGTGGCTGTGGCTGCAGGTGAACCAGTGGTGAGAGCCTCGGCAGTAGAACCAATGGTGGGAGTGTGGAGTTTTATCAAACTTGTTGTTCAATAAAATTTAGAAGACTGAGAACTTTTGTTAAAAACACGTAGCAAAGTTTATTTCTCTTCTGCAGAAGGGAGAACACATGGATGAAAACGCAGCCCAAGAGTTCTTGTGTGTTCTCAAAAAACATGAGCAGTATGGCTTCATTTATACACCTTCACACGTAACATGTTTTGACACAACAGGCGCTCATTTGCAATCTTATCAGAGTAAAAACAGACAGTACGTTTGTGGTCAGTGACTGGTTCTGAAGCTGGGTTTGAGAAACGGAAGTTAAAAGGTTTCACACACTGATGTTGAAGGGGTTTAGCAGCTACAGTTTCAGATAAGCTTTAACAGAGCGTGATATAAAGTAAATGACTAATAAGAATGATGATAAAATTGATGAACAAAATAAACTGGTATCAATGTTTTCATTTCCACAAAGTACTGATCCTTTCTGAGACTCAGAGCTAAAACTGCAGGCAAACACTTTAATTATCATTTTAAAGTAAACTGTAAATTGTGTAAACATATCAAACTTTTATATTAACAACCCAGAAAATATCAACATGAGCCTCAGCAGGAGAAGAGTACATTGAAGGGACTTTGGTTATGGCTGCACTCTGCAGGTCTTCATATGGAGGTGGACCCAGCATATCTGCATTTGGAGACATGTCCATCAGGTTTGTTTCTGGAGATGGACGCTGCAGCTCTGCATCTGGAGATGGACCTAGCAACTCTGTTTTACGAGATGGTTCCAGTAGCTCTGCATCTGTGGATGGGCCTAGCAGCTCTGTGTCTGTGGATGGGTCCAGCAGCTCTGCTTCTGGAGATGAGCTGAACAGCTCTGCTTCTGGAGATGTGGGGGCCAAGGAAGATGCAGCTGATACAGAAGCCAACGAGAAGACCCAGGAAGGTGCAGCTGATATGGAGACCCAGGAAGGTGCAACAGACGTGGAAACCCAGGTGGGTGCAGCTGACATGAAGGGGGATGGGTCTATGGCTGACAGTTTATAGCAGAGATCTGTAGGTGGTGAGTCAGGAGGAGAACCAGGCTGAGCAGAGGCCAGTAGAAGTGAGCACAGCATGCACCTCTCCATCTATGCCTTCTGGAACTGCTCCCACGTCCCTGGTGACTCATTAAAATCATCAGCTCTGGCATATTTGCTGATAAAGTCTTCCAGAGCTATCATCCTCTCTCAGAGATCCTTGGGGCTGCAGGGTTCGTCCACCGCCCCCAACAATGGGGACACAAGAGAGTGAGTCATCCTCCTCCCCACAAACGAGACCGCAGGAGTGGGGATTAGGCTGCTGTTGGCTGGGCCTCCGGCCAACGAGGGCTGGACTGCCTCCCAGCTGTGGAACACTTCTTGCGCCGACATGGAGGAGGACCACTGGGTTACCACCCTCCCTCAGATTACCACTCAGGGTAGCCAGGAGGAGAACGGGGAGGAGGTGGGCAGCGAGGTGCAGCTGTGGAATGAGGCAGTGAGGGGAGGAGAAATGGCAAAGTGGAGGACCCAAGTTTGAAAGTCAGGCAGGTCCCACGAATCTGAGCCTTCCTTCTCCTCTTTAACCTGTTGTACAGTTTTATCTGCCGCTCAAGCCATAATTTCAAACAGGGTGATCATTTCATTTCTGGGTTCAGATTGGCTTCCAGATTCTATCATGATCTGCTTCAGTGTTGAACCTACAGTATGTGCAGGAAGGTGATGGGAGACTCCAGTAAAATAAGTAATTAGTTTATTTTCTGAATAAATTAAACAAAATGCTAGTGGGACTGCTAACTTACTTTCAGGAGGACATGGAAAGACACATATCACAAAAGCCATAGAAGGACAATCCAAAGACACTGACAAGACACCAAGTTGCTGAATATATACAGAAACTAACAAGGGTGAAATGACAGGCACCTACTGTGATTAGACCGAACACAGGTGAGACAGAGCCAGAAAACAGGGAAGAGGAACAACGAGGGGTGACTGGCAAACACGAGGAAACGCAAAAGACAGGACCAGCCCCCAAAATCCTACAGGACCCCCAACTCAAGGGATGGTCCCTGAAACACAAAGGACAGCTGTACATCTAATTGTGTGGGAGGCGGGAAAAAACAGGAAGTAGGGTACACAGAACATACGAGGGTCAAGAATCAAAAGACCGATAGCAAGAGTTCATGCTCAATAATCCAGGTATACAATTCAACAATTTTCAGTCAGGTCATCTGGACAGTTTTCTTTTTTTTTCACCATTTAGCACCAACATAACTGGTTTGTTCCACTTTGGAGTAAGCTGTTTGGGGAAAAAAAATCAATTTTGTGTTGTGTGTTTCTTTGACTGATGAAGCCTTCCGGATGAGAGGTGAAACGTTTCAGCCAAAAAAAAAAAAAAAAAAAAGAAACTGTCCAGATGACCTGACTAAAAAATGTTGGATTGTATAGCTGGATTCTTGAGCATGGACTTTTTTGGTTTTGAACCAGTTTGACATGACGGTCGACGAGGAAGAGGGCTGGCTCCAGAGGAGGGGGCGTGCCAAAGACACCATCTTAGCACCAACATAACTGGTTTGTTCCACTTTGGAGTAAGCTGTTTGGGGGGTAAAAATCAGTTTTGTATTGTGTGCTTCCTTGACTGATGAAGCCTTTCGAATGGAAGGTGAAATGTTTCAGCAAAAAAAAAAAAAAAAAAAAAAAGAAAAAGAAACTGTCCAGATGACCTGACTGAAAATTGTTGAAAAAGACCGATAGGTAGGAAATTGGGCACATACTGAACAAAAAAATTAACACAGAAACCCCAACCCCAGAGTCAAGGTGGGCAGTCACGAGACCATCCAAAATAGGACAGAAGATCTGAGGGGCGGCCTAGAGACTATCCAACAGTAGGCCAGAAGTCTGGCGGGTGGCCAGGAGAACATCCAGCTTCGGACCAGGGTTCAGACAGGCAGCAAGAAGGCCCTTCCTTATTAGGCAAGAGTTATGTCAGGCAGCTAGGAGACCGTCCCTTTAAGGGCAGCAGTGGTGTCCACCTGTACCTTCCTGGACCCAGGCAGAAGAGGGATGAGGGGACCCCCAGGAAGGCCAAGGAGACAGGCATAGAGGCCACTGGAAAGGTCGTGACTGCAGGCCAAGAGACCACAGACAGTCCATGGCTGCAGGCAAAAAGACCACTGAGGAGGCCACAGGAGAGGCAGTGTCTGCAGGTAAAGGGACCACTGGGACAGCTGTGGCTGCAGGTGAAGAGGCCACTGGAGAGGCTGCGGCTGTAGGCGAACCAGTGGTTAGACCCACAGCAGTCGAACTTGCGGTGAGAGCCACAGCAGGCAGACCAGTGGTGAGAGCCACAGCAGGTGGACCAGCAGTGAGAGCCATAGCAGGTGGACCAGCAGTGGGAGCCTCGGCAAGAGAACCAGTAGTGGGAGCCTCGGCAAGAAAACCAGCAATGAGAGCATCGTCAGGAGAACCAGCGATGGGAGCCTTGGCTGAAGAACAAGCAATGGTAGCCTCGGCAGGATAACCAGCGATTGGAGCCTCAGCAGAACCAGCGATGGGAGCCTCAGCAAGAGAACCAGCGATGGGAGCCTTGGCAGGTGAACCAATGGTGGGAGCCTCAGCAGGAGAATCAATGGTGGGAGCCTCAACAGGAGAAGAGTCTGTTGAAGGGACTTTGGTTATGGCTGGACACTACAGGTCTGCATATGGAGGTGGACCCAGCAGATCTGCATCTGGAGACGGGTCCATCAGGTTTGTTTCTGGATATGGATGCAGCAACTCTGCATCTGGAGATAGATCCAATAGCTCTGCATCTGTAGCTGGAACTAGCAGCTCTGCTTTGTGAGGTGTTCCAGCAGTTCTGCATCTGTGAATGGGCCTAGCAGCTCTTCGTCTGTTGCTGGGCCCAGCAGCTCTGCATCTGGAGATGGGTCCAACAGCTCTGCTCATGGAGATGGGCCCAGTAATTCTGCTTCTGAAGATGTGGAGGCCAAGGAACCTACAGCTGATGTGGGAACCAAGGAGGCTGCAGCTGACATAAAAGCCCCAGAGGTGACAGCTGACAAGAAGACCCCAGAGGTTGCAGCTGATGTGGAAACCCAGGAGGGTGCAGCTGATGTAGACACCCAGGAGGGTGCAGCTGCCATGGAAACCTAGGAGGGTGCAGCTGGTGTGAAGGGGGATGGGTATACAGCTGATGATTTAGGGTGCATTCACACCAATGCTGTTTAGCCTGCTTTAATCAAACTCTAGCTTGTTTTCCTAGGAAGTCCGGTTCGTTTGAGGAGATGTGAACACGCCATCAAACTCTATCATGGAACAAAAAGGTGAACTCTGGCCGGGCTAAAACCTAGGTTTCGGTCCGGTAGAAGAGAACTCCAGCGCGGTTCAAGTACAGTGTGAATGCAATCAGACCGGGCCCTGCTGCATAAGCAAGAAGTGGAGTACAGTGCAGGGCAAACAAACACGCATTTCTCTTACCTTATATGAAGCCGTCAGCTGCCTTGTGTGGAAAATAATATTCTCCATGGTCTTCTGCCTCATCTTCTCCTCATGCCAAGTCCATTTTTGAAAAATGACAAAGTATAACTCCTAAAACTTGATGCAACTCCATTTTTGTTTTTATTTCCAGAAGAAGAAGAAGCGTCTTCAAAAGTTTTTGTGTCGTTTCTTTCAGTAGTTCTTGGTACAGCGCCACCACAGGCGAGTGGGGGAATTGGTTCAAACAGATTGGTTCAAACAGGTTGGCTTGACTGCACAGTGCAGTGTGAATGCAAACCCACCAGCTCAAATTTAAACAAAAGGTTATGAAAATTGGTCCCCAACCGAACTGAGTCTACCAGAATATCTGGTGTGAAAACAACCTTAGAGCAGAGATCTGCAGGTGGTGAGTCAGGAGGAGAACCAGGCTGAGCAGAGGTCAGCGGAAACTAGCACAGCCCACGTCTCTCCATCCATACTTTCAGTAACTGCTCCCACGTACGCAGCGACTCGTTCAAATTATCAGCCCTGGTGTATTTGCTGATAAAGTTCTCCACAGCAATCATCCTCCCCCAGAGATCATTGGGGCTGTGTGGTTCATACTTCCCTCCCAACAACAGGGATGCAGGAGTGTGAGTCATCCTCCTCCCCACCAATGGGAATCTAGGAGCTGGGATTCGGCTGCTCCATCAGCTGGTTCACCTGCCAGTGAGTGCTGGGACCCCCCCCCCCCCGCAAACTTTTCCCCCCCCCCCCCCCCCCGCAAGGGCCCCCCCCCCCCCCCCACCTGAAGAACACTACTTTTCTTGCGCCAACCTTAGGGAGGTCCAGCGAGTCACCCCCTCCCTCAGATGACCACTCAGGGCAGCCAGGAAGAGAACAAGGAGGAGGTGGGCAGCAAGATGCAACAATGGAATGAAATAGTGAGGGGAGGAGAGATGGCGAAGTGGAAGATCCAGGTTTGAAAGCCAGGCGGGTCCCATGAAACTGAGCCTTCTTTCTCTCTTCCTCCTCTATCTCGTTGGGCGGTTTCATCTGCCTGTCAGACCGGGAATTCAAACGGTGATCATTTTCCTGTTGGGTTCAGGTTAGTCTACGGATTCTGTCATGATACCATACCATACCATACCTTTTTATATGTAGAGCACTTAAAACAGCGACAAGGCCAACCAAAGTGCTATACAGACAGAACAACAGATAACACACAAAGCAAAATACAAAATGAAGTAAATCAGAAATATAGACATAAAAACGATGCAGATAATGACAACTAACCAGTGTGGACTGTAGTGAACTAGACCTCCATCATCAATCTATCTCTGAAGACCTTCAGGGGACAGGAACTGTTGTTTCATTGATTTGAATCCAGAAATACAAATGATCTCATCAAGAAACTATTTAATTGTATCCTGAATTAATCATTTGAAAGAACACTCTTCTTTTTTATATTATCATTAACTATTTTACAATATCTTGATAATCAAAAGTGTGTTTAGTTCATGCCATTTCTAAATGTTGAAGTAAACCACTCATTTAAATCAACTGTGAAACAGTATTAATGATTTTTAAACCTCATTAGACTTGGATCATACAAGTTAAATGTCTATTTACAAAGTAAGTGTGCATTTTAGTCTTCTGTCTGAATGAGGAGTAGTGGATTTGAGGTTGAAAGTCAGAGACAAGTTATGAGAACGAAGTGCCTTGTTTTTAAAACTCTCAGACAGTAAATAAGAACTGGCTGGCACCTGCTTTCTCTCACTTCTTAAAAATATTTCTCTGTCTGTACTAACTGTTCTTAAAACATTTCTGCTGTCTGTTGACTTCTAATAACCCTCTGACATCACTAAAACTACACCCCTGCTGGTTGTTTCAACCAATCAGGAAGTACCAAGTGACAGGAAGTGGATACCCTTTAAAAGGCAAAACTTCTTGGAACTATTCAGTCTTCCAAGTCTTCCAAGCTTTCCAGTCTTCCTGGAACTTTCAGTCGAAGATGAGACTCAGTCTGATGGAGTCTTAAAGCCGAACAAAATAGCTGATGGATTGGACCATGTGCCAAGGGTCCCTCCGTTTCAGCAGAGTCCCAGCTGCCTCGCTGTGACTCACCCCAAGCAGTACATGCTCTCAACTTCGAAGGAAGCTTATTCTGTTGATCGGAGCATATGGAACTACTTCTAAAGATTCTCAGCCACGCTGACCGGAGACGCTGAAAAGGTAGTGTGCCAATCGACCTCTGTTCCGGAATTGATGTATCCACCACCTCAGGTAACAAGCCGTTGACGCCCTAAGTGTAACGGAGGGCTGAGCTGGTGTCGGAAGAAGGGTGCCATTTTCTGGTTCAACACATCTTCCCTCATCCATCTAAACCTCCTCTTTAAATCTTTAAACTTCTATTCTCCTTCTCTTTAAACTTCTATTCGCCAGTAAATCAAGCTAGATGCCTTCAGAGAGGAATCAGTCTCAATCAGTAATCTTCTGTTGTCTTGTTTAATAAATCGTGCCAAGTTTATTAATTAGAAACAGATCAGCAAATCAAGTGTACATGTTTTGATGTTAAATTTTGATTCTGTTAAATAAATGACCGCATTTATTCTGATGGGTCAAAGATAAATTACATCTCATGTCACTGATTAAAACTCCACTCTAAAGTTATCTTGGTCACATGGGAGAAAATTAACTCGAAAAAGAAAGAATCCGTTGTTAATTAAACAATTAATATTCTTTGTGCTTGAACTAGCTTTGAGAATAATTAATTAGTAGTATGTTACAGCGAAAGCTGTCCCTACATTACTACAGGAGCATACAGGTTCATAACACAGATCATCTGGTGTTGAAAGCTACCGAATAGTAGTAGGTTTTTAAATGGGACTTGAAGACCGAGAGGGAGGGGGCCTGTCTGACAAGCAGAGGTGACTTGTTCCAAAGTCTTGGTCCTGGCTCTGTCACCTCTGCGCTTAAGACGAGTTCCTGGACCTGTAGGAACAACTGGTCCGCTGACCTCAGGAACGTGGTGGGACATACGGTTGTAGCAGATCAGAGAAATTGGGGGGGGGGGGGGGGGGGGGGGGGCTGTTCAGTGATTTCTAGACATACAGGAGTATTTTGAAGTGGATTTGAAATACATCATGCAATTATGACACTGAAAGACAATAAGGCATGTGGGATGGATAACGTTTCCACTGAGCATTTAAAAAATGCAAGTAAGAAACTCTGTGCATTACTCTCTATATGTTTCACTGGCTGTCTAGTACATGGTCTGTTACCTAATTCAATGTTATCTGTCATTCTGGTACCCATTATTAAAGACAAAGCAGGTAAGATCAGCTCTTTGGAGAATTACCGACCCATAGCTTTAGCTAGTATTTTGTCGAAAGTTTTAGAAAGAATCCTTTTAAATAGGCTGGAAGAGTTTATCTTGACCTCCGACGATCAGTTTGGTTTTAAACCTAAACATGGCACAGACATGTGTATTTTTGCTTTACAGGAAATTTTAGACTTGTATAATTTGCACAACACTACAGTATTTATGTGTTTTATTGATGCTTCTAAAGCATTTGATCGTGTGAATCACCAAAAACTGTTCTGCAAGTTAGAAAGCAGATGTGTACTCAAATATCTCATTAGAATTCTTGTATATTGGTATGGTCATCAATCGATGTATGTTAAATGGGGTAACACCTTGTCAGATTCATTTAATGTTGGTAATGGAGTAAGGCAGGGAAGTATACTGTCCCCTTACCTCTTTAACATCTACATGGATGAACTATCAAAGCGTCTGACTTGTTGTAAAACAGGCTGTGTAGTTGGTGACTGCATTATCAATCACATCATGTATGCAGATGATTTGGTAATCCTATGCCCATATAGTGCTGGCCTTCAACAACTACTAAGGATCTGTTCCCAATATGGCTATGACTTCGACATCAAATATAATGCTAAGAAAAGCAATGTTATGATTGTTAGAAGCAGGGCAGATAAGCATTTGATAACCCCGATTTCTTTTTATCTGGCAATGTCCTCAATGCATGTAATGAAATTAAATATTTGGGACACTACATAACTGATGACCTGTCTGATGACCGTGACATCTGTAGGCAGTATCGTATGATGTATGCACAAGCTAATACTCTTATCAGAAAGTTTGGTATGTGTTCATCTTCTGTGAAGATAGCTCTTTTTAAAGCTTTTTGTACTTCATTTTACACGGCCCATCTTTGGCGAAGATACAAAAAAAGTAGCCTGCATAAACTCAATGTAGCATACAATGATGGCATGAGGCTACTATTCAAAGTGCCTAGATGGAGCAGTGCTAGCCATATGTTTGTACACAATGATGTTCCTACCTGTGCAGCTGTGCTCAGGAATCTTATGTATAAATGCATGTGTAGATTCTCTGTGTCATGCAATAATATAATTGCAATTTTAGTAAATCCTGTTTTTAGTACAGTGAGACTCTACTCAAAATTGTGGAATCACTGGCGTCATCATTTATTTGTGACTCGGTGAATATGTCATGTTTTTATTTTATATCTTTAACCTTTATTTATTTATTTATTTATTTATTTATTTATTTATTTATTTATTATTATTATTTTTTTAACTATGGACCTTTCTGTGTCTGGAATAAAGATTGATTGATTGATATTTTGAAGTGGATTCGAAAGTGAAACGGTAACCAGTGCAGGGAGGCCAAAACTGGTGTAATGTGCTCTCTTTTGCCTGTACTGGTTAAAAATCGGGCTGCTACATTCTGTACAAGTTGTAGTCGTGCAATGGAGGTCTGACTGATACCAAACAGGAGTGAATTGCAGTAATCAAGCCTAGATGTAATGAATGCATGTATTACTGTCTCCAGGTTATTTTTGGACAATATGTACTTCAGATTAGGGCGGCACGGTGGCGCAACTGGTAGAGCTGCTGCCTCTCAGCAAGCGGGTCCCTGGTTCAAACCCCGGTCCAGGGGCCTTTCTGGGTGGAGTTTGCATGTTCTCTCCGTGCATGCATGGGTTTTCTCCGGGTACTCCGGTTTCCTCCAACAGACCAAAAACATGCATGTTAGGCTAATTGGTAACTCTGAATTGTCCCTAGGTGTGAGTGAGAGAGTGAATGTTTGTTTGTCTTGTTTGTCTCTATGTGTCCCTGTAATGGACTTGCGACCCGTCCAGGGTGTACCCCGCCCCTCACACAGTGATTGCTGGACATGGGCACCGGCGACCCCCGTGACCCAAAATGGAATAAACGGGTAAAGAAAATGGATGGATGGATGGATGGACTTCAGATTAGACAGCCACCTCAGTTAGAAGAAACATGATTTAACAATCGTTTACATGTTTGTTAAGTTTCAGGGAAGGGCCCATTATCACTCCCAGATTAGTGACTCTTTGTTTTTCTGACAGGGTTAGAGCGGAGAGGTCGATACAGGGGTTTGTGACGTTGGGAGGGAACAACATGACTTCAGACTTCTTTTCATTGAACCTTAAGAAGTTTAAAGCCATCCAGTCCCTGATGTCAGCCAGGCAGTCGAGCAGAAGTTGAATAGAGCATGTGCCATTGTGTCTTAGGGGTAAGTAAATTTGACAGTCATCGGCGTAGAAGTGGAAGGACATGTTGTGTTTCCGGAAAATAGCACCAAGCGGCAGCAGATATAAAGAGAATAGGAGGGGACCCAGGATGGACCCTTGCGGAACCCCCCACTTAAGCTTTGCCTATGCAGAACTAAAATCCTTGATGGAGACACAAAAAGATCTGTTAGCAAGGTAAGATCTGAACCAATTGAGGGCTGATCCTGTGATACCCACCCATTGCTCCAACCTAGCAATGAGGATCTCATGGTCGATGGTGTCAAAGGTGGCTGTGAGGTTCAATAGGGCAAGCAGCACAGAATCACCGGTATCAGTGGTTAAGAAAATGTCATTAAAGACCTTCAGCAGGGCAGTTTCAGTGCTATGGAGAAGTTTAAAGCCAGATTGGAATAGCTCTAAGATGGTGTGACACTCCAGGAAGCACTTCAACTGGGACACAACTATTTTCTCCAGTAGTTTTGAAACAAATGGGAGTCTGGAGACAGGCCGGAAGTTGGAAACGACTGAGGGGTCAAGGTTTGTTTTTTTTCAGGGGAGGTTGGACAGCATGTTTAAAGGTTTTTGGTACCACGCCAGTGGATAAACTACTGTTTACTATAGCCAGAATGGACAGACCTAGAGTAGGAAAAACCTCCTTTAGTAGTCGAGGGGGACCACATCAAAGGGGGAACCAGATGGTTACAAGCTGCACATGACCTGCTCTAGAGAAGCTAGAATGATGGATTCAAAATGGTCAAATGGAGCTACAGATTGAGGTGGGATGGATAAGTTGGAGGGGAAATGAGAGCCCGGGTGGTCGCAATTTTTTCCAAAAAGAAATGTAAGAAGTTGTCGCACAGCTCAGTCGAGGCTTCCAGAGGTGATGGTTCAGTGAGGTGGAGAACAGAGTCTAGGGTGGAGAAGAGGACACATAGGTTGCGAGAGTTTGAGGTAATTCTACTTCAGTGTTGAACCCATGTCCAAGAAGGAAGCAAGAGACTCCAGTAAAATAAGTAATTAGTTTATTTTCTGAATAAATGAAGCAAAATGCTGGTGGGGCAGCTAACTTACTTTCAGGAGTACACAGAAGGACAAAGATCACAAAAGTCATAGAAGGACAATCTGGAGACACTGACAAGACACCAAGGGGCTGAACATATACAGAAACAAACGAAGGTGAATTAACGGGCACCTGCAATGACTAGATTGAATACAGGTGAGACAGAGCCAGAACACAGGGAGGAGGAACACTGAGGGGTGACTGGCAAACATGAGGAAACACAAAAGACAGGACCAGACCCCAGAAACCCTACATAAATATATCTTTTAATCCCATATTTATCAGACCATAAAACAATGGATTCCTCTCAGTAATGTTTTTTATTACCTCTACCCCTTCTACTTCTCCTGTCTTTCTTCTTTCTACTTCACTGCTCTTGGGAGCAGTGGATCCAAGTACTTGAAGTCCTGCACCTTTGTGACCTTCGCCCCTTGTGGCCTTACTGTTCCACCGGCTTCCCCCCTCTCATTCACACACATAAACTTTGTCTTACTACAGCTGACTTTCATTCCTCTTCTTTCAAGTGCATACCTCCACCTCTCTAAGTTCTCTTCCACCCATTTCCTGTTCTCACCACAGACCACAATGTCATTTGCAAACATCATAGTCCATGGGGATTCTTGCCTGACCTCATCTGGTAGTCAGTCCATCACCAGAGCAAACAAGAAGGGGCTAAGAGATGATCCTTGATACAATCTCACCTCCACCTTGACTCTTATCTCTCTTATCTCATTACTGTCCTGCTGTCTTCATATATGACCTGCATCAGTCTAAAATACTTCTCTGCCACTCCAGATTTCCTCAGACACTACTACACCTCCTCCCTCAGCACCGCTTTATTCTCAATCCACAAAGATACAATGGAGATCTTTATGACCCTCTCTGTACTTCTCCATCAACATCCTCAAAAGCAAATATGGCATCTTTGGTGCTCTTTCTTGGAATGAAACCATACTGCTGCTCACAAGTAGCCACCTCTTGTCTAAGTCTAACTTCCACAACTCTCTCACAGATTTTCATTGTGTGACTAATCAACTTAATTCCCCGGTAGTTGCTAAGTAGAATATTTGAGTCAAAAACTTCACTACCATCTCTCCAAGACATTTCCAAACATCCACTGTTATGTCATCAGGTCATACTGCCTTCCCCTTCTTCATTCTTTTCATAGCTTTCCAGTGTCAATAGAGACCCACTGCAATGGAATCAGTCTGACTTGTCCCAACATGTTTTGTTTTGGGCCTGTGTGAAAAAGCCTCAAAGTTTCCAAGCTGAGATAATGAGAGACAGATGCTGGAAAAGCACACACACTTACACTCACACACTACACAAACACACATGCATAAACACACACACACGAAGACACATGCACTCACACACTCACACACTGCATAAACACACACATGCACACACACACTCACACACTCATACAACAAACCTACACATATACGGACGCACTCAAACCTACACACACGCAAGTGGGAAAATGTGGGGAGAAGAAAAAGTGAGGGATGGAACACATTTCCCTCAGCTGAAACGGTTATATTTTAAAGTAGAAATATGATTTGTTTATTATAACCAAAAGCAAGTAAATTATCAAGTGATACTATAATCGTTGTGAGTTTTAAATGTATTCTGTTTTAAGTTTGTTCATAATGTTGAAAAATTTAAGAAGGAAGAAAACTGTGTTCTCAGAAAATGGTTGTAGAAGCATTATGTGAGTAAAGAGTTATACAAGCAGAAAGTATTTCACAATGACAGACCTTAGAAACAGCTTCAAGCAAAAAACAACTCCTAATAAGGAAAGTCAAGAGAGAAAAACAACTCAGAGTGACTCAGGCATGTCCGGACAGAACCGGACAAAAACGAGTTACACCCAGATTTTAATATGTATAAGGAGTGATGTGGCACTTCCCATAGATATGCATGGAACCCTGAGCCAGGTCCAGCCCAAAGAAGGTTGGATTAGGGTAGGTGGCATGACCTTTTGGAACTGTCAGTCAAAACCTCACCTTATAAATACAGATGATTCTGTGAGACCGGGGCTGTTGGACCACCAGATCGTGTGGATTATAGGATAAGTTTTTGGACGGTTCCAGCTGAAGAAGGCCTGGGGCAAATCCGATGGAATAGGCTTCGTTTGGAGTTATTTTCTTCCTCAGCCTGTATTATATGCTTGAACCCTTTTATTCAAATTCAGACCAGCTGCAGGACCAGAAACGGCCCGCATTCAAGTGTGAATGGAGAAATTTGCTTCTTACTGAGCTGGAATTTCGAGGAATTCCACAAAAATGGCGATGTAAGAAGACGTTTCACCAATATTGTCCTTAATAAAAATTTATTTCAAATTAGAGCGGTAGCTTACAAATTTGCAGGCAGAAGGATCAATTACATCTTAAATTTGATTGCTTAGAGTTGTGAAAGATTTGTCATTGTAGTGAGAGATAACGTATTGGGGCGGGTAGAGAGTGTGGGTAAATTGTGGAGGTTTTGGAGCGCTTGAGTGAGTCAGGACGACCGAAGAACTCGCAGAGCGCAGCCTGCCAGAAGGAAAATATCTGGGGCTGAACGGAAAAAATCTACAATCATCCTCCAGCCCCCCCAGGAATAGAGTACTGCTTTGCCCAGGAAGGATCAACATCTGGAATATAACTAAACTCTGAGTATTAATCATTATGTATCCTTTTTGTAATCAAATGTAATCATTGTTGGACTGTGCATATCGCTGTTTCCCCTACAAAATCATTGATTAAAAAGCAAAGCAAAACATAAAATTCTGGATTCTTATTTCAACACCCCTTTGTTCATTGAAGTAGAAGACTTGGTTCAGAGAAACAACAGAAGCACAGGACGTTTTAAAAGGTTTCGTAGCTTTGAATTATAAAACAACATCCAAGAATCTTATACCTAGATTCTAAATAAAGCCAGATCGGATAACAATTGTAACGCTAAATCAGGAGATGAGCTACCATTAACTTGCGCTTCCTCATCTGCCAAACGTCCCCACTCCTGCTGCTAGGTCGGGCGAGGCACGAGATGAGACTTTGGATGTGGTGCAAGGATCATAGGTAGTTAACAGTCTGGGTGAATCATCTCAACACAGCCTTAGACTAAAACTGTCCTAGGAAACAGCTGCGGGTAACACCTGAGCCATTGGATGAGTTTTGAGACCCGTTGGAGGAGAAGGCTGCAGTGAGGGCGTGGCACGTGTCCTGTGTCTACCTCACTCGGGTAAACGACACACCAGCCTTCACCCTCACTAATCTTTCCTACTTCCTGGTCCACATTTTCTGTGACCTCTACTATTATTTATCTTTCATTTTCTTCATTCATTAGCTCCTCAAAGTACTGCTTCCATTTTCCCATCACATTCTCCTCAATTGTTAGAACATTACTATCTTAAGATAAATGGTAAATTGACTGTACTTATATTCATTCATTCATTCATTCATTCAACCTTTATTTAAACAGATAAATCACATTGCGCCTCAAAGACTCATTTACAAGTGAGACCTGTTTGGACAGTGTAGTGGACTAGGCCTGATGTCAAAACTGACCAGATGGACAGAAACTGTCATTTCATTGATTTGAATCCAGAAATACAGTTTAACCCATCCTGAGACTTTCTTTCTTGAAGTAATCAAGTGGAAAAAGACAATTCTCTATGATCATTACTATTTTACAAATGTTTTGATAATCAAATTGTGTTAGTTCAAACAATGTTTACATGTTGAAGTGAACTACTCATTTTTATTTACTTAAACAGTAGTAATGATTTTTATTCCTCAATTCAAAGTGAAATCAAGTTAGAGTACATTACAGAGTAATGATTCAATTTCTTGATCGTCTGCTTTGAAAGTGAGCAAGTTTGTAAGTGTGTTGGAGTTCAGGTTTCGGTCAACTAAGAAGTTTACTGAAAAGAAATGTCATGTTTAACTTTCACAGCAGATACTAGGAGTAGAGACGCCACTAAGACTGGTTTTCTCCAACAATCTTTCTGTCTGTTCTTAAACAATCTTAATCTCTATCCTTGACTTTCCATAACACCTTACATCACAAACCACACCTCTGTTGGGGTCCATCGACCAATCAGAGGCTCTCAAACGAACCGGGAGTAGAGCCCATTTAAATATCGGCACTTCCTAGTTCAACAGAGGGCAGGAAAAGAGAAGAGTTCCAGAAGAGTTCTGGTAGAGAGTTCAGCTCAGTCTTGAAGCTGCTGTAAGCTCTGTCTTGAAGATGGAGCAGCAGTTCAAGTAGAGTTCAAGAGTTTTGGAATCCAGAGTTCAAGAGTTTGGGAGTTCGTGAATGCAAAACGCAGGCATTCATGGATGCTGCTAAACCAAACAAGCTGAACCAGAGACGATTTTGGGAATTATAACTTCTGTTTGGATAACCTCGCACGGCTCTCTAGGTATTTGGCTGTTCTCATTGAGACGCTGAACAGTGGTTGGAAGTGAGACTCCACGCCGGAACTGATCTATCTTCAGAAAAGGTAAAAGACGACCTTCACCAAAAGTGTACTGTTTGGGACAAGCTGAGTTCCGAAGGAGCGTGTACGTTCTGGTTAAAACAGATAAATTCCCTCACACATCTCTCTGTAAGATAAATCTCAATTTTCCATCTTTAAACTCTCCTTTCTGCTAGAAAATTAATCCAGATGTTTTCATTAATGTCTGTGGTGAAACAACGGAAAACCATGGCCGTATGGTTTCCTGTTTGTAAAACGTTGGTTACGTACTGTAACCCCAGATTCTATGAATATAAGCGTAGCCCTTTAAGGCCTTCGCTTTAGTGGGTTTATCCCGTTATGCAGAGCATAAGCACTGAAAAAAAAAATTAGTCCACGCCCACCTGCTGTGTGGGCCCTACCCGGTCCGTATAAATTACGTTAAGAGCGGGAAATCGGCTCCCAAAATAGCTTTTTTCTTCAGCCATTTAGGAGCCAGTGAGGCCCGACGCTTAAAGGGCTACGCTTATATTCATAGAATCTGGGGTTACAGTACGTAACCAACGTTCTATGTCATATAAGCTTCGCCCTTTAAGGCCTTCGCTTTAGTGGGTAAAGGGCGAAGCCGATGTGGTCCTCGCCTCACTGGGTCCATTCGAACACAGTAAGAAGCGGAAGCTTGCCCAAAAAACGTCTTGTCACTCAGCTCCCCATGTGCATAACTACGCATCGCGTAATTATGTGCCATGCACAGACGCATGTTGTGTAGCTATGCGTTCTGACAAAGCATGAATACCCCGGAAAACTTTCAACGGGAAGAAGAAGTTGAAAAGAGGGGGGGGGGGGGCATGAACCAACTGGTTCATGGCTGAACAGTATAAACAGATTAATGTCCATAAATTGATTATAAATCAATTGAACTGATTGGTAACAATAATCATGAACTGATTAGTGACAATATAACCAAAATCACAGACACGACTTGTGACTGATAACAACATCTCACACTGTAATGCATGCAGACAGAAGTGAGCTTAAACAGAGTTCCATGAGAACAACAATATTCATTCTGTTAGAGCACTAAGGACAGAATGTGTCATGGAACGAGCCGTTACATCACGTAGGTAAAAGCGAATAAATGAGCAGGGTGTTGACCATGCAGCCGCAGTGCAAATGTCCTGCATTGACAAACCATTATGCAGAGCAGTCGAAGATGCGATACCCCTGGTCGAGTGTGCTTAGAGGTTGACAGGAGGCTCTAAATCTGATGCTCTGTAGGCTTCAGAAAAGGCCTCACACAGCCAGTGTGATAAGCGCTGGATGGATAACGGCGACCTGTAGAAACATCTCTATAATGCACAAACCATTGTTGAGTTTGAAACGCATTGCAGCTGTGTGCGTTATGTAACACGTCAAACGCCCGCACCGGGCAGAGAAGATGAAAAGATGCTTCCTCTTCTGATCTGTGGGGGGGAAAAAACCCCTCCAACGATATCACTCTTGATTTAAAAGAGCTCGTGATGTTTTAGGCATAAAAGCTGGGTTGGTCTTAAATCAGCTGAGCTGCCCGTCAGCCTAATTCTAAGGCATGACGAAGCAACAGAGAGGGCAGATAAATACTTACCCTCTTAGCGGGTGTTAAAACCAGCAACAGGGCTGTTAAAAGAGACAAGAATTTAAATGAAACCTGATCCAGAGGCTCAATTGAAGCTTTGATCAGGGCTCGCAGGACCAGCGTTAAACCCACTGTGGAAAACAAGTGGGCGTGAAAACAGGCCTACATCTCTGTACACCTTTTAGAAACCGCTTCATCAGCGGGTGATAAAAGCTGTTCTGACTCCAAACCCTTTGTGGCAGGAAGAGATGGCTGCAATCGTACGTTAAAGCGTACTGAAAGCCAACTCCCTATCCATCAGCTGTTGTAGAAAAACAACACGCCGCTTAAAAGGCATGAGGTGGTCTCTAAACCTTCTCTGTGCACCAGCGCTGAAAAGCCGTCCCCTTGATGTGTACAGAACTGTGGTAGATGCAGCACGTGAATCTTGAATTGTGCACACTATCTCCTGAGGGAGACCCATCCTCTAAGTGGAACCGCTCAGCGGTCAGACCCACCGGTGTTGACCTATTTCTGGGTAACTCTTGGTCGCTCCTCCTGCCTGAAGGAGAGCATCCTTCCTCCATGACAGTTCCACGGCGACCCAACAACAGACGTTGCAGGCCTGGGAACCATAGTGCGTTCACACGCCGGGAGCCACCAAGGAGGGCTGTCAATCCCTCCTCTTGAACTCGGTTCATGGACCGTAAAAAACAGAGGAGGTGGGGGGGAAAGAAACGCGTAAAAAGCGTTTTGGGCCACCGACTGTGAGCAAATGCGTCCCCCCCCAGCGATGGATCGTCTCGCGGGCTCAGGGAAAACCGTAGTTGACATTGAGCGTTCTTCTCGCATCGCAAACAGGTCCACAGCTGCTTTGCCAACTTCTGCTGCGTCTGAAAAAACATCAGATCCGGATGGAGGATCCGGTCCACATAACGTGGGCCGCCCTTGGACGTCACATCAGCCCCTCTGTTCAGAACATCGGATATGTAAACTGCTCTAATAAAAGCAGGTTTGATGAACCCAACTCAGTAGCTTCCGCGCAATGTGTAACATCTGGGCTGAACGCACACCCCCCTGGCGGTTTATGTACGCAGCAGTCACCATGTTGTCTGTGTGAATCAACACGTGTTGATTCTGTAGCACGGGAGCAAAAAGTTGAATCACATTCAGCACTGTGCGACACTCCAAAACATTGATGTGGGCTGATGTGCGGTGGGGCCACAGCGCCCCTACTGCTTGAGATAGGCATGTTCCCCACCCCAACCTGACAGAGACGCGTCCGTGAAGACTGACACGTGACGTGGATCTGCTGACGGGGACTCCCTCTGACAGAGCCAGGGTGTTTCCCCAGTGTCGGAGGTCTGCTCCCATGGAGGGAGGGACAGTGATCATCCGTCTCTTTTGTTTTACTGGATCCACACGCAGACGCGTAAACCACCTCTGGAGGCGCCTCATGTGTAACAAACCCAGCGGGACCACTGTGTGAGCTGATGACGTCATTCCCAACAGCTTCATGACGGAGACAGCTGTTACCACTTTGCCAGGTCTTACGTGGCGTAATTGGTTTTTAGAGTGTCGATTCTTGTTTGTGATAAACGAGCCGTCATGGTAATTGAGTTTAATTCCACTCCCAGATAACAATTATCTGGGCCGGGAAAATCGAGCTCTTCTTCCAGTTATGGCGAAAACCAGATTTAGCAGGTGTGATGCTAACACCTGAGCCTGTATCAATGCTTCCTGTCTGGAGTGAGACAGGGGCAGCAGGTCGTCCAGGTAAAAACAAAACCCTCATCCCTGCTTGTGCAGTGGATGCAGGGCTGTCTCCACACACTTGAGAACGTACGAGGCGCGAGGGAGTACCCAAAAAAGGCAACCTGTTGTACTGGTACTTCATCCCTTGAAAGGCGAAACGCAGAAATTTTCTGTGTTTTGGGATGATTGGTGTGTGAAAATAGGCATCTTTTAAAACGATGGAGACAAACCAGTCGTTTTCCTGGATGTTGTCCAACAGCTGTCTGTTCATCAACATGTGAAAAAATCTGTTCATGATCGCTTTGATGAAAACTGACAGATCCAGAATCGGTCTCATCCCTCCGGTCCTTTCGGGGACCAGGAAGTAGCTTGAGTAAAACCCTGTGTTTTCCTCCTCGTTGGGAACTTTTGAGATTACACCTTTTATCAGAAGCTCTTGGATTTCTGCATTTAAGGCTGAGACTTGGTCTGGTGATGACAGGACCGTCTCTATAACTCCTCCGAACGGAGGGGGTCGGGTTGCAAACTGCAGCGTGTAACCCTTGCATAACACTCTGTCCCTCCATCTGTCCGGTGAGCATGTTTTTAACCACTCTGCGTGACGTTCGTGGAGTGGACGTGCGTTTAAATGATGTGCCGTGTTTTGAACGGATGTCATCCAAACCTCCGCCTCGACCGCCGTCATGCGTCGCGGAAATGTTTTCCGCGTGACCCAAGGCGAGGCTTTCTCGAAAGGGCTGTTCTGCGCGCGCCCGCGCGCTGTGACTGGATCGCGGACCAACCTTCATGTCCGGGCGGGGCGGTGTGTGCTGAGGCGAGGCGTGTGTCAGCTGATGAAGTGAAGGTTGTGAGCCTCGCGGGAGCGCACGTTTCCTCTGGAGGGACGCGCGCCGCTCTCGCTGAGGGCGGGGCCCGTCATTGGATTCATTCAGCTGTCTCACGCTTATGCCGCCGTGAGCTGCTGATCGCTGGGACGTGGTGGATGACGGCCACTCGCGTTCATACAGGAGAGGCGTGTGTTGTTTTCGCTGAGAGCAGGGACCTCCACCGGACCCGGCCTGCGGTCCCACATTTATCCCGATGTGGGCCGGTGAGCGCCGGGCAGCTGTGCGTGCATCATCGACACAGTGCCGTTGGATGGAGGCTGCTTGTCTCGCTCGGGAGCGCGTAAACACCGTTGGGAGGTGATCGTGCGGGTCTGATTGACAACAAGTTATTTCGCTTACCGTGGTGTCACGTGAGCGTCTGGGCATGTGAGGGAGCGGCGGTGGATTTAAAAAACCTTTATTTAAGGACACCGGCTCTTTATGAGTGGAGGGTGTGTGTGTAGCGGCTGTGAGCTCATCCGAGCTTACAGACTGGCTAAAAACAGGCGTTTTGATCTTTGAAAAATCATTTATTCAATTCCTGTGTCATTTATACACACATCCTCCGCAGACCGTCATTTCTTAAAACTTCTCCCCCGTGAGCTCTGCGGTTTGTTTGCTCCGAGCGCCGTCTGCAGGCGATCTCTGGGGAAAACGCTGAAGTGCAGGCTGCCGGACTGAGGAGGGGTGGTCTCTGGCGGGCGGGGCTGGTGGTGGAGCTGGGCGAGACGAAGCTGCTGCTGCCGTGGAGCGTCGATGTCTCTGCCTCTGCTTTTGACGATCTCTCCAGCGGGCTGGAGGACGGAATGAGCCGCGCGGCTAGATGAGATGGCGTACAGCTTCCGACGTCTCCTCCGACTGCTTCGAATTCGTCAGCATGGACGTCAAGCTGCTTCCGAACAGCGCGTCCGATGAGATGGGGCCCTCCATCCGGTCTTTGTGCAGCTTTTCCGGCAGCAATGGAGAGTGACGGAGCCAGATGGAACGTTGGATTACCGTCATCCATGCTACAATCCTCGACAGGCAACCCGAGGGAGCGGCGCACATGTTGAGGATGGCGTCTGCCGATCTACACAGGGAGCTCTTAGTCTCCTCCGGCAGGTCTGAGGTCTCAGCCTTTTCGACATGCTAAATGCTAGCAGCGCATGTTGTTGCTAACTGCGGTTGCCTGAAAACACGTCGGTGGGCTCGATTGGAGAGCTTTGGTCGCCGTCTGGTTCCTCCGGAGGGACGGGACGCTGCTCCGACCTGGACAGCTTCGCTCCGGAAGCTTCCGCGAGGCTTGGCTCCAGGGGAGGGAACCGAGGAATAGCGTCAGTTGCCTTACAGAAGGAGTTCTTTGTCTCCAAGGCAGGTCTGCGGCCTTCAGTCCCTTGGACATGCTATATGCTAGCAGCGCACGTTGTTGCTAACTGCGGCTGCCTGGAAAAACACGTCAGTGAAAAATAACCTTTCCGCCGATCATCCGAACTGGCGGGAAAAGGCGAGGGACGTAGAAAAAGGGGGTCCCTTCATGTCAGCCTCCTCCCGGGTTCCGCCGGGCAACCCCTGAGGGCGCTGTCGGCCGGGAGCGGTGTGATCGCCGATGCGAAACGAGGTGGGATGGGGTGAGCATTCACTCAGCCCCCCTCCACCTACACTACGCTCCCCGGGAGGGAATGAGCAGCGGGGGCTGCAGCTGAGCACACCTTGCCCCGGAGGAACCATCCGGTTCGCCCCGAGGGTCGGCGATAAGAGGAAAAAACACAAGATGGCGTTGTCCAGCGTGTAGTGACCTGTCACTGGGAAATGTTCCACGACGCTTACCTTGGAATAAGACTGCTGTCATCTTCTCCTCGGGGAGGAGAACTCACCGGACGACCGGAGGTCGACTGCCGGGCCCAGCATCCTTCACAAGGTTGGTCATTTACACAACTTATCTTCTTTGTTCTTCTGACAGTGCTATATTAGCTCGCTGAAGAAAAAATGGGAGCCGATTTCCCGCTCTTAACGTAATTTATACGGACCGGGTAGGGCCCACACAGCAGGTGGGCGTGGACTAATTTTTTTTTTCAGTGCTTATGCTCTGCATAACGGGATAAACCCACTAAAGCGAAGGCCTTAAAGGGCGAAGCTTATATGACATAGAACTGATTAATTATGTTGTTGTTTTCATATTCTGCCAAATTAATGTAAATGTTTGATGTTAAACTTTGATTCTGTAAAATAAATGACCGCATTCATTTTGATGGGTCAAAGAAAAATGACGTCTCACGTTACATTTCATTAAATTCAATGCACGTTTTATCCAGTCCAGAAAGATGAGTGAACCCGTTTTAATTGATGAATATATCAGCATCTGTTCATCTACAACAGACAAAAAACAGCAGTTAACTGGACACATGTAGGAGTTGGAGGTGAAAAAAAATCCTATCAGACTTTTTTTTTCTTGCCTGAGAAAAAAACCCTCTAATATTAAAAAAAAACACCTCACACAAACAAGCACATAATTATGTAGACATTCTGCAATCGAAGACGAGAACGTCAACAACGCTTATAGATGCTCTCGAGGTTACTGTAATCAGTCAATGTCCTCCAGTGAGATCCATAAACATTCTCGAGGTATGTCGAGGAATGGCCAAGGATAACCTCTATAAGAATCCAGAGTCCTGAAATGATGACACAAAGTTTATTCAGCTAGTTCATCTAATTATCAGTTGGAAATTCCTCAGGGTGGGGGTGGTGTGGTGAGCGTCAGATCACATTTTCTCCAGGCGAATTCAGATAAGATGGCTTTCAAGGCCAGCCAAGAGAACCAAAATTTATATAAACACACAGTTGTTTTGGGGACAGGCAGGACTTAATGAGATCTACCTTGAGTCTGTGTTGGTCAACTCAGTTCCGAAATGTCCAAAATAACATGGCTGCACCGATGGAACGTGACTGAGTAAAATCCCAGAGATCTGATCCATTCAGCCTAAAGCATTTGAGTCCAGGTACACGAGACACGAACCAAGCCATCAAAAAGGCAAGCAGCATGATCGGGTCCAAATTTGCTGCCAATGACTTCCTTGATTGTAGATAAAACCAGCACCAGCTGAATCCAAAATAGCAGGAACCAGTTATTGAAAATCCAATTAAAATATGCGTCCTTAAAATCCACAGATGGCAGCAGAGAAAGACACATCAACAATTCTTCCAAGTCGATGAGATATCCAGCTGCGTGCGTGCCAACAGGGCAAATCGGCTCACCTAAAGCCTGTCTTCTCTTCGAAGAAATGTTGTAAATTGAGTTGAGGGACCAACTGATCAAAACAGTCCATAATTATGGTTCGGAAGAAATGCAAGAGCGTCTCACAGCAGTTTCACAGACAGACAGAGCAGCAAAGCAAAGAGGAGAGGGAGGGAGGAGAGGAAGCATCCGATCTCGGCTAGAACAAGTGGTGAAGTGATATATAGCACCTTTCTATCTGATCAAGATACTCAAAGCGAATACTCTTTTTCCTATAGTCCACCAGAAGCTCTTTAGTTTTTCCATCATTGAATTGCAGATGGTACTGTCCACACCACTTCAAAAAGCAGTCCACCACATCTTTGTATTCAGCTTCCTGGTCACCAGTAATGCAGCCCACAATGGCAGAGTCATCCGAGAATTTCTGCAGATGGAATTATTAACAAGCCTAACCTGCTGCACATCCTTTCCAGCCTTATCCATCTGTCTTGCCAATCATTACAAGTCCTTCTCACCCTCTTTAGTGTCCAGCCTCCCATACAACTCATCATACGCCTTCTGCTTTGCTTTAGCTACCTCTATCTTTCAATTCAATTCAAAAATACTTTATTAATCCCAAAGGGAAATTAAGTGTTGTCATAGCTCATCATCATGATTTCATTCTAGAGGTGTTATATATTCAATTCAATTCAATTTATTTATATAGTGCCAAATCACAACAAAGTTGTCTCAGGGAACTTTGCAGGAACATTCACATACTAGAAAAACCAAATAGTAAAGTTCTCTATCTAAGGAAGCCAGCAGACATGTTGAATCTAGGCTTCGTTGCAGTCTCCCATCCTGAGCAAGCACAATGTCAACAGTGGAAAGGAAAAGCTCCCTTTTAAAAGGAAGAAACCTCCAGTAGAACCAGGCTGAGGACAAGCGGCCATCTGCATTGACCGGCTCTGTTGAGAGGACAGAAAGGAGAGACAAATGAACACAGAATGGCAGGTCCAGATATAGGTCCAAGTGTATCTGAAGAAAAAAAAAACATGTTAAGGATAGAAAAAATAATTACAATTAAAGATGCAAGAAGCATTGAAGGCCCTCGCAACAAAGCACCATTCCGGCCACACATGACTGCGTGAGCTCCAGCTACTCCACCCAGTCACTATCGCAAACACTCGCATGCCAATCCTGTACACCTTCACCATGGGACGCATTTCCTGAATCTTCGACATCACCTTCCATCCATGTCAGTACTTGTCCAGCTGCAGATCTTACAAGTATAGGTGAAATCCGACCTTCCGGACAGGAGTTATTGTGACTTCCTTTTTTGTGGCGAATGTTTGACGAGCACTTCTTTTAGGCTTTTCAACATGTCATGTGTGGTAATCAACAGTTAGCGAATACGGTTTCAGTCTTAAAGCTAACACAGGGAGAAGATGGAAAAGTGTCACCCAATAATACTTTGTTTTTTCTCTGAGTAGGTGGAGCTTAAGTGATGTGAAATAACAATACCAATGTGTCTACAACTGCTGACTATGCAAAGAAAATCTGGTGCAGATCAAGTGAGGTATGAGGGAGCTATAGCTGATCGAGTAATGTAGGGGGCGCACTGGAATCCACTCTTGATTTAATCCTATTGGCTTCTTTAGAGGTTAACAAAGGTAATTTATATCCACTTTGGAGCAAACTGGATAATGCATGTTTGATTTATAATGAACCATATGCAAACGGTGGGGGATTAAGTGCGTGTGGCTTAAGTGATGTTATAATTTGACCATTCGGTCTTGCAGATGACAAGATATGGATCAATCACTGAAGGGTTTATGTGTCAGACAGATTTTCTGTAGGAGTTGTTAGTGTTTTGTTTTTCATTGCGAGATGTCAAAATTTTAGGTCAGGCCCCGCCCCCTCAGCAATGCTGCAAAACTCACCATTTTGATAACTTTTTGTACCCCATGTCTTTTCAAGAAACGGCCCAAGTTTCAAACTGATTGAGCAAGATTTCTAGAAGTAGTTTGTTCAAATGTGAAGGCTCTAACCTGCCACAGTGGTGTGAAATTTGGAAACTCAATCCAAAATGGCTGACTTCCTGTTTATTGTACAGCACTGGTGCAGAGGCTTTACTGTACATCTTGGAGAGATGAACGAGTGAACCAAATTTCATGCTTGTACAACAAAGTAAGGTTGTTGCGGAGGGTATTTTGAAAATGGAAAACGCCCAAAAATGACACTTTGACCCAAAATGGCCGACTTCCTCTTGTGTTTGAACTAGGACTCCAAGAGACTTTTTCATGGGTCCTGTTAAGATACAGATGTACACGGAATCACAGAATAATCTATCAAAAAATGGCTTGAGGCTGATGTTTTAAAATATTCAAGAGGCCACTGTGGAGGCAATTGGCCACTTATCATAAAATCCTGTTCAAGGGGTGGATAATGATCGTTCAAAGTGATTTTGGTGCATCTCGGCTCTAATCTGTGAAATTTAGAGATAAAGTATAGCAACATCGTCACTTCTTTATTCACCACGCCGCCACGCCCACATCGTCCAGTGAAAAATTTTTGTGTTTTAAAACACATGAGATCAACGTATTATCTGTCTTATAACACAGGATCATCCCAATTAGGTCAAGGCCATCAGAGAGGGAGTGGCTCTAAACTGCCACAAAGGTGTGAAATTTGGAAGCTCAGTCCAAAATGTCCACCTTCCTGTGTATTGTATAGCATTGGTGCCAGAGGCTTTTCTGTACATCTTGGGGAGATGGACAAGTGTACCAAATTGCATGCTTATACAGCAAAGTAAGGTCAATGTGGAAGGTATTTAGAAAATTAGAAACGCAAGGAAATGACACTTTGACCCAAAATGGACGACCTCCTGTTGAATTTGGACCAGGGCTCCAAGAGACTTTTTCTTAGGTCCTGATAAGATACAAATTAACACAGAGTTTCATAATTATCGGTCATAAATTGGTTTAGGGCTGAGGTTTTAAAATATTGTAGGGGGCACTGTGGAGACTATTGGCCACTTATCATGGATACCTGTTCAAGGGGTGGATAATGATCGATCATAGTGATTTTGGTGCACCTCGGCTCAAATCTGTGCAAATTAGAGCCAAATATATTGCAACAGTGTCACTTCTTAATTCGCTACACTGCCACGCCCACATGCTCAAGCAAAGATGGTTTGCGCTTTAAAGCAAGTCAGACCAACGTGTTAAATGTCTTCTAACACAGGATCATCCTGATTAAGTCAAGGGTGTCAGAGATGGAGCTTTCCACATAAAAAAAGTGACTTCCTGTTCTGAGGGGGTGGGGCTTTTATGACCTCAGAATATGACAAAGTAGATCGTCGGGCATCCAACAGGGATGAGTAATGCAAAGTTTGGTGCAATTTGGTCTTTCATTGTGAAAGTTATAGCAATATAATAAACAATATTACTCTGTTTGTACAGAGGGACTTCATCCCAAAGATCCAGTCCCCCAGCACAAACAGAATAATATTGTGTATGCTGTTCAGTGTCAGGAGGGTGATCAGTCTTACATCAGGGAAACTAAACAGCCACTGGCCAAAAGGATGGCCCAGCACAGAAGATTAACATCATCAGGCTAGGATTCTGCGGTCTACACTCATCTCCAGGCCAGCGGTCACTCTTTCAGGGATGAAGATGTTCACATTCTGGACAGAGAGGAACGATGGTTTTGAGAGAGGAGTAAAAGAGGCCATCTTTGTGAAAAGAAATCTTCCATCATTAAACAGGGGTGGAGGCCTCCGGGTTCAACTGTCCCCCTCTTACAATGCTGTGATTGCTAGTATCACTCAACCCCCTGTGAATAGTAAAAAGCCATCAGTGTGCTAATGATCCATTGTTAGGCGGATGGTCCTTCTTGACCATGTGCGCAGCTGGTTTTGGTTGTCAGCAGCAAACTGGTTGATCCACTCTGAGAAGGTGCTGTTTAAGAGACTGAGCTGAAAACAGCACCTCAGACTGAGGAAGTCTCTTGGATGAGAGACGAAACTTTTCTACATTTTTTTTTGCTTTGTTTTTTTGTTTTCTTGTTTTTTGAATGTCCAGAAGACCAGATTGAACTTTTTTGGACTTCAGTGAAGCAGTGGTTGTGCTGTGTTGTTTCCTGAAACCAGATTGATGTGGAGGTAAGATGTTAAATGAGTCCAGGTAATTTTTGATTTGAGAGTTTATCAGTTTTTCTAGAACCTTGGCTAAAATGCAGAGTTTAGAGATTGGTTGATAGTTGTTCAGTGAGGTGGGGTCACCTCCCTTCAGCAAAGGAAGAACAAAGGCTGTTTTCCAAGTGTCTGGGATGGAGTTTTGTCTTATGGAGAGATTGAAGATGTGGGTCACAGGGACTGTGATGATATGAGCAGCCAGCCTTAAGAAATAAGGTGGAAGTTCATCTGGACCTGCAGATTTTTTAGGGTCAAGATCTTTTAACAGTTTATTGACCTCACTGACTGAGAACGGAGAAAAAGAGAAGGTGTAATTAACTGAGGATTGACTTGTAGGAGGGATTTGATTTGTAGAAGTTTGATTTTTAAGTGAAGTGGCTGATTTTCCATTAGTAACTGTGTCAAATAAAGAACTAGAAGCAACAAAATGTTTGTTGAAACAGTTCAGGATCTCGTGCTTATTTGACACAGGAACAGAGTTAACGAGAAGTTGTGATGGGAGGTCAGATGATTGGGGGGTGCCTGAGAGAGATTTGATGGTTTTCCAGAATCTGCTAGGGTCATTTAGATTTTTGGAGGTCTGAGATAAGAAATAGTTGTGTTTTGCTGCTTTGACAGCAGTTGTGCATTTATTCCTCATCTGTCGAAAACTCAACCAATCAGTGTCTGTGTCAGATTTTCTGGCTGTGGCCCAAAGATGGTCTCTCCTGTGCAGGAGGTCAGCTAGCTCTGGAGTAAACCAGGGGCTGTCTCGTCCCTTTATTCTGAACTGACAAAAAGGAGCATGTTTGTTCACAAAATAAATGAAACTATTATGAAAATAGTTCCAAGCGGAGTTCATGTCATCAGTTAACAGAATACAATGCCAGTCAAAGTGAGACAGATCCCAGAGGAATGACTGTTCACAAAAATGTTTCAGATCCCTTTTTGAATTAATCTGGGCTTAGTAGGTGGAAGTTTAATATCTGTCAAAGCCGCTGTCACACAATGATCACTCAAGATATTGGAAAATACACCTGTACCAGGGAATTTGTGAGGCATATTAGTTAGAAACAGGTCTAAGATGGAGGATTTTTCAGGACGGTTTTTGTTTAATCTAGTGGGAGAGTTGATCAATTGGGTAAGATTGAGAGACAGGCAACATTCCTTGAATTTATCACAGAGGGGGGTCGACTTACCCCATTCAATGTTGAGGTCTCCAGCTAAAAGGATCTCTTTGAATTTTAAATTACCAAGAAATTTCATCAGGGCAGACAGAGCCAGACAGACTGTTGCTGAAGGTGGGCGGTAACAGCAGACTACAGATAAGATCTGGCCTCCATTCAAAGTGATGTCTACAGCTAAGGCTTAAAACTGGTTTGGAATTGTTTTAGAAGACACAGGACTAGCAACCAAAGAATCTCTGATGTAAACAGCGACCCCCCCCCTTTTTTTTGACGATCACAGCGGTAGATGTTAAATCCATTGATTGCCAGGTCATTATTGAGTACAGATTTGTTGAGCCAGGTTTCAGAGATGAAGATAACATCTGCCCCAGAAGATCTGACCAGAATTTTCAAGGCATCAAGTTTTCTCAGAAGGCTACGAGCGTTTACATGCAGAAAATGAAGACCAGACACGTTCTTAAAGTCATTTGGTGTCATATAAATAGTGGGGAGTCCAGGGTTGGGCTGAATCCCTGGGAGCAGTAACAACATTATTATCAGACATTTTCTTGAGTTTTTTTGTGACTGATGTGTAATTATAGGAGTTAACAGTGTGACAATTAGCCCCCATAATTGAACCATGAGAAACATTAATGAAGACACGATCATTCAGAACCCAAAAACCGTGAAAGTTGCAGTGATGGACAGATTCAGGTGTATTAACAAGATTCAGTGACTCCAGATAATCTGAGAACTGAAAATAGTGACAGTAATATGAATGATGCAGAAAAGTTTCAAACCATAAAACGTCACAGTTCAAATGGGCAAACAAACCCGATGAGGTGGCCCAACTGCAGTTTGAGTTGGGCTGAGGGGGGCTCCGGCCCCCCAGTGAAGGTGGATGGATGCTCCCATGGGAAACAGAAGCTGGGTCCAGAATCAACAGGCCAAAACAGAAACAGATAATTCGCAGCAAATAGCAGAGCGAGCTGCCAGAAAATCCTCCTGAAGTGAAAGGCATGATCCTAGCTAGTTTCAGGTCAACAGGGGCCAACAGCGTGATCCTGAATAAAATTAATTATTATCCAGGTGAGTTTGGATGGAGGCCTGTAGTAACTCCGATACAAACTCCGAACTTCTCTCGAGCACCACGCAGCCCTGCTCCTCAACACTGCTCCTCCGCTTCTCTGCACGACACTTCCGCACCCGACAGCACAAGAGGCACCTCCGATGAAAAACGAGACTGACCGGAGAGGCTGAGGCTGAAGTCAACACTGGTCCGGTCCGGTTTTGCTCCAGTCTGGCTCCGGCGCTCCACAGCACGAGAGACGAAGAGGCTGAAGATGTCCCTGGCCTGGTTCTGCTCTGGTCCGGCAGCCCGGTCCGGCTGTGGAGTCATTTAATGTAAACTCAAAGGTTATTAAAAAATGGTCGGACAGAATAGGATTTTGAGGAACTATTACCAAGTCCTTAATCTCTATACCATAAGTCAGAACTAAATCAAGAGTGTGATGATAAGAAAGAGTAGATGTGCGGACATTTTGGGTAAAACCAAATGAGTCTATTAAATTATTAAAGGCTATTTTTAAGCTATCACTCTCAACATCCACATGAATATTGAAATCACCCATTATGATGATTTTAGCAGTATTTAGTAGTAAGTCAGTTAATAATTCCGAGAATTCGGACAAAAACTGAGAGTAAGCGCCTGGTGGACGATATATAACAACTAGTAAAAGTGGATTTTCTGATTTCCATTTTGGATGAGAAAGACTGAGGGACAGCGATTCAAAAGAATCATAACTAATAACTGGTTTGGCATTAATCAATGATCCTGACTGAAAAATAGAATCTACTCCTCCACCTCGGCCAGTTGTTCTAGGAACATGAAAATTTAAATAATTTACAGGAGTGGATTCATTTATACTAACAAAATCGTCCTGTTGTAGCCAAGTTTCAGTCAGACAGAATAAATCAATATGATGATCAGTTATCAGTTCATTAACTAACAGGGATTTAGAGGAAAGAGATCTGATGTTCATTAATCCACATTTAATGATTTTATGATTTTGCTCTGGTAAAGTAACTGTAGTGAACTTAACCTGATGTCAAGACTAAGCCTAAGGTCAAAACCCTTGACCTTAAGAACCTTGTGGGACAGGAACTGTCATTTCATTGATTTGAATCCAGAAATACAGGTTCACCCATCCTGAGACTCTCTTTCTTGACAATCAAGTGGAAGAACACTCTCTTTTTATTATCATTACTATTTTACAAATGTTGATAATCAAAGTGTCTTAGTTCAAACCATTTTAGATGTTGCAGTGAACTAATCGATTTTATTAACTGAAACAGTGTAATGATTTTTAATTCTCATGCAAAGTTAGAATTCATGTTAAAGCTGTTACAGAGTAATTATGCATTTTCTGATTTCTGTCTTTGAATGAGCAAGTGTGCGTTTTTCAGGGTCAGGAGTCGAAGCAGACATGTGTTGGAACAACTGTCTTGTTTACATCCTCTCAGACGTAAACAGAAGGAGTTGGCACCTGTTTCTAAAACTCGCCAAAACAAAACTCTCTATGTCTCTGAGAACATTTCTGATCTGTTCCATAACAATTCTTGCTGTCTTCTAACCTCTTACGTCACAAAACACACCCCGTTTGGTCGGTTCTGACCAATGGGAAGACTCCCAAATGAACCGGGAAAAGAGCTCTTTAAAAATCCGGTACTTCCTAGTTCTCTCAGTTCAGTTCTGCGCGGAGAAGCCCAGTTCTGTGGAGTTCTGTGGGTTTGGAGAAGTTCGGCGGTGCGGACAGTTCTGATATGTCCTAGTGCTGTGCAGGCTGTGGGAGCCGGGAAGACCCTGACATGACCACAGAGCTCTTCCGAGTTTCATGGGATTATAACATTTTCCACTGAGGTGAGCTTGTGTCGGACAGAGCCTCACCATTACTCCGGACGATTCACAGCATCCTACGGAGACGCTGAAAGGGTGCGTTAAACGGAATCTCGCCTGAGACATCTCCAGGTAAAAGAGTCGATTTCACCACCTAAGTGTACTGTAAGGAAGAAGCTGAAGAAAGCCCGGAGAGTGCCGTTCTGTTCAACACTCTCCCTCAAACACCATCTTTTACTCCCTTTAACTTCCTTCCCATCTTTAAATTCTTCTCTCAAGTAAAAATTCTTCCAGATATTTTAGAAATGTCTGTGTAAAGTGCTCATCCACCGCCGTGTGGACAATTGAACATAATTGTACAGTTTTCATAAATGTCTGTGGTGAAGCAACGGAAAATCATGGCCGTATGGTTTTCCTGATTGATTATGCGTTATTTTCATATTTTGCCAAATTAATGTAAATGTTTGATGTTAAACTTTGATTCTGTAAATAAATGACCGCATTTATTTTGATGGGTCAAAGATAAATGACGTCTCACGTTTGCATTTCATTAAATTCAATGCACGTTTTATTCAGTCCAGAAAAATGAGGAATCCGTGTTAATTGATGAATATATCCGAGCATCTGTTCATCTACATAACTGTGTTTATTTTAATCAGATTTTTATGGTTTATATTTTTAGAGCAGATTTTTAGTTTATTTAATTTGAGCTGTGGGCGAGTTGACGCTGTTTCAATGGGGGTGTGGCTGGGTAACAGAGGAGAAGCAGCTGAGAGGTGTGGAGGACTACAACTCTGCTTCCTGGACTGGACCCTGGGTTGTCAATAATTTGGGGGATAAGCAAAATCAGCCATATTTCTAGAAAGAAGAGGAGCTCCGTCCAAAGTGGGATGGATGCCATCTCTCCACATCAGACCAGGTTTACCCCAAAAAGAACTCCAGTTATCTATGTAGCCCATGTTCAGCCTAGCAGTTAAACGACGACATACGGCTAAACATGTCATCGCTGGTCAGGTTGGGGAGGGGGCCCAAGAAAACTGTGGAGTCCGACATGGTTTTAGGAAAGTCACACACTGAAGCGAGATTAATTTTAAGCCCCTTATCCACAGGGCCTTTTCAGGCTCCTATGTAACCAATTTAGGCCGATTGCGTAGTTTCTCCACAGTGCCTTCAGCGGTGGAACACGCACGGTTTTTGGGACCTGCTTCTCTGGGGTCCCAGGTCTGGTCCTTGTTGGGTCCAGATGTGACGTCAGCGCACTGTCGGTCACTGATTGGTCAGGGGGAGGAGTCACTGGATCTTTCAGAAACTTTTTAAAACACTGATCCGCCATTTGCAATTTCTCGGACCGGAGTAGCGGCTGGACCTATTTTAAAGATTTAAAAACATTAATGACAACACCGTGGTCTAATGCTAAAGTGCTGGCATTTTTTTGTGCTTGCTGGCCGACGACAAAATTCAGAGCGAGCTAGATGGAGCTCCGCCGGTCTACCCGGGTCCTCTCCACCAAAGCCTCGGAGCCGGGCAGGGCGTCATCTCCTTGAGCTAAAAGTTATCTGTGGAAGTAAGTAAAAAGTGATATTTACCGTTACTTTTTTTAAGTTGAAAACTGTGCATAAATGATGTTAAAGTCTGTTTCCTTCGAGAGCTAAGAAGTTGAGAAGCTATAAGGCCGCAGTCATATCAAACATCCCAGTCAAATGTTAGATACAGTAGGAATGTGAACAGACCGGCCGGCCGGCAAAAAAAAATAAACGTGTCTATGGCCGTGTTCTTTTTGGCCAGCATACATAATCAGATCGCCATACGCATAGCACAAACTGATGGCTGCATCTATCCGTTGTGATATCACCACATGCTTTTATTTAATTAGCCATATCACACCATGACGTAGCAGTTAACTTGTCAGATCATTATACTTTATTAACAGCTGTATGACACCCTGATGCCTCAATTCGCCCTGAATAACAGCTGTATGACACCCTGATGCCTCAATCTGCCCTGAATAACAGCTGTATGACACCATGACCCCTCAATCCGCCTTGAATAACAGCTGTATGACACTCTGACTTAGCAGTTAACCTGTCACATCATCATATACTTTATTAAGAGCTGTATGGCATCCTGATGCCTCAGTCCACCCCGACTCAGCAGTTTAACAGCTGTATGACACCCTGACATCTCAATCCACCCTGAATAACAGCTGTATGACACCCTGACTTAGCAGTTAACCTATCAGATCATCATATACTTTGTTTTTAACAGCTGTATTACACCCAGACGCCTCAGTTCACCCTAACTTAGCAGTTTAACAGCTGTATGACACCCTGAGTTAACAGTTAAGGCAGCAGAATGATTATATTGACCATATATTGTTTAAATTAAATTCACAAAGCTTGGACTAACTTCACTTGCATTGTTCGCACATAAACTGAGTTTTCGCTCCACCCGAATTCGCGCACATATTACACGCAAAGCGTCACCAAAACAATTTACTTACAGTTCAGGAAATGCATTGCCCATTGTAAATTGTATAAATACACAATAATACCATGTGTACTTTGCACCAAAACAATTTACTGACTCACGTTTTTGTTGTTTCTTGCAGTGTAGGATGATCAGACGGTTCCTCTGAACGTCACAGGCTTACTACAAAATGTGCATGTGCGTGCATGCGTATTAACTAAATGTATGATACCATAAAATGTATGCTGAATGGACAGAACACCGGCAAAAAAAAACCCGGACATAATTAGCCAGAGCTTCGTGTAGCTTCTCATCACAATAGACAATATCGCCGGGATATGAATTTTATGTCAAATTGCACATCCTGACTCTGTATCTAATGTCTGACTGTTCTTACAGTCAGTAAACACCAGCAGATGTCCACAAAAGCGAAACATGATCCTCAGCACAAACTAAACAGACCTGTATTAACAAATGTGTATCATTTCAGGTTAATCAGTCAGTTCCTGTCTGAAGCTCCTATAAAGCCATGGGTGTCCTTGGAGAAGGATGGGGCAGTAATGTGTGGCCACTGCATTTTAAAGCAAGTATGTCATGACACAAACATTCAAAACTTGAAAATTACAGATAAAAACAAAGGATAATGATGTTTAGAGGAGATTATAACAATTAATTTTTTCTTGTTTGTCAGATGGGGATGTGAAAACAGCCAGCCAGACATATGAAGCCATCGCTGGACCGCAGCATCAGGATCTGAGCGCTTGTGCCTCCAGACTACACATCAGCTGCAGCGGACCAGACCTCGGAGCTTCTCCGGACGCTCTGCTCTCCTGCACCTGCTGTGGCAATGGTGTTTAGAAAATAAAATGCCCACATTGTGCCAAAGATGCAGGAGACCTCGGTGCCTCAGTTAAGAAACATTTCTGCATGGACAACACAAACGGGTCCTATGAACTAAGCAGAGGTCACACAGGTGCACCAGGTACAAGCTCTGTGTGTGACAGAGCAGGAGTACTGTGACTTCATGGTGTGGTCTGGGTCAGATTACTTTATTCAGAGGATTGTGTCTGATGTGATTTCTTTACTGAAGCAGTGAAAAATGTAGAAATGTTCTATAGGTCAGCATTTTGATGTATGCCAACATTTTTCAGTCAGGTCATCTGGACAGTTTCTTTTTTTGTGCTGAAACGTTTCGCCTTCGATCCGGAAGGCTTCATCAGTTAAGGAAACACACAAGAAAGCTGATTCTTCCTCAAACAGCTTACTCCAAAGTGGAACAAACCAGTTCTGCTTGTGATTAGATGAGTTCTTTGGCACGCCCCTCCTCCATTGCCGGCCCTCTTTCTTGTTGACAGTCTTGTAGTGTTCTATAAGGCTAGGTTAGCTTCAGAGCTTCACTACAATTTTATTTTAAATTAACGGGTTCTCTCTTTTTTGAGCTACTTACAGATATGTGACAGAGGTACTGTGCGTAGATGGTTTAATCAGTGACATGAGACGTTAATTTTCTTTGACCCATCAAAATAAATGTGGTCATTTATTAACAGAATCAAAATTTAACATCAAAACATTGTACACTTGATTAGACTGGTCTGGTTCTGATTAATAAAACTTGGCACGTTTTACTTAATAAAAACAACAGACATTTCTGAAGATATCTGGATTAATTACTGGCAAGATAGAAGAGTTTTAAAGATGGGAAATATGGAAGAGTTTAAAGGAAGATGTGGAGGAAGATTTATGTCTGTAGACCAGGACAACACGCTCCTTTCAAACACAGCTCGCCGTGATACACTTGTAGTGAAGCTCGTGACGACTCTTTACCTTGGCAGAGGATGGGTCCGCTGCGGTCAAGAGGTCCCTGGCACGCTACCTTTCAGCATCTCCTCAGGGCGGCTGCGACTCAGCAGAAGTCGTGAGATATTCGCCGGGTGGAGCCACAGCGAGGCGCCATGACTCCTGCAGAGATGGATGACTCCATCAGCCTGGAAAACTGAGTC
>NC_056506.1:750494-757979 GCF_014905685.2 Nematolebias whitei | reverse complement strand
TGACTCCTGCAGAGATGGATGACTCCATCAGCCTGGAAAACTGAGTCCGAAGTTCCACTCAGCAGTGGAAAAACTCCAGAACTACTCCACAGTACTCCAGAAGACTCGAGAAGACTTCAGAAGACCTCAGCCGACATTACTCCACAGACTCAGAAAGACTCAGAAGACTGATAGTTCCAGGAAGTGTCGACTTTTAAAGAGTTCTGCTTCCGGTCACTTTTAGTAAGTCCTGATTGGTTGAAGCAACCAACAGGGGTGTGGTTCTAGTGACGTCAAAGGGTTTTTACTAGTCAAGAAAACAGCAGAAATGTTTAGGAACAGACAGAGAAATGTTTTGGCGAAGTGAGAAACACTGCCGGTGCCAGTTCTCTTATTTACTGTCTGAGAGTTTTAAAAACATGACAGCTCGTTCTAACAACTTGTTTCTTGACTGTCTCTGACTTTTGACCGACATCACTCTTTCTCATTTCAGACAGAAGATCAAAGATGCATAATTACCTTGTAAATAGACATTTAACTTGATTTCTAATTTGAATGAGGATTAAAAAATCATTAATACTGTTTCACAGTTGATTTAAAATGAGTGCTTCACTTCAACATTTAAAAATGGTATGAACTAAACACACTTTTGATTATCAAGATATTGTAAAATAGTAATGATAATATAAAAAAGAGAGTGTTCTTTCAATTGATTAGTTCAGGATACAATTAGAAAGTCTCTGGATGAGCTAATTTGTATTTCTGGATTCAAATCAATGAAATAACAGTTCCTGTCCCATGAAGGTCTTCAGAGGCAGGTTTTGGTCGGAGGCCTAGTCCACTACAGTCCCCCCTTTAGAAATCATCGCCTGTCCATGGGGATGAATTCCAACGTGAACTTACGCCTCCGGATGTCCTTGAGCTTGATGTAATCCCGCAAGAGGAAAACAAAAGTCAAAGAAAGTAATCCCACAACAGTTTTAAGTAATTCCACAATGTTGTTGGTAATTCCATAATGTTGTTGGTAATTCCATTGTAGCAATGCTACAACCCCTTGGAAACAAAGTCTGTAATCCATTGGAAAAAGTCATATAATCCACAACGATAAATCCACAACGATTGGAGGTGTTGATTCATCAGCATGTAGAGGGGTCCCCTCGATTGAACTGCAGAGGCGACCACTGGACGAAGATTGGAGACCCACGTTGGAGTTGTAGGTCCCTTCAGCGAAGGTTGCTGCTGGTAGTTCCCAGTGGGTGCCATTCTGGTTCTATGTGTCATGCATTTATGTGGTTTTAGTTGGGCTTATGAGTGGGATTTTACATAAGACCTTAACCTATATGCACCTGGTGTGTAAGCTATCATGGTTTAGATCAGCTAAAGTTACCAGTTTAAAGGGTGGGTCATGCTAAAAAATTTTCATATAGGGATTTATACCTATAAAAGGGCATTCCAAACTATTTTTCCATTCCCAACTTGGTTTAAGTTAGATTTACATGGCAAAATATAGTTTGGTTCAATTGTCTGTTGTCCTTTTAGATGAACAACTTGAGGTTTGGTTTTTTGGTTTTCCCGTAGATGTTTTTGGAGTCTATGGCGAGACTCAACTGAAGGATTAGCTAGCCCCCCCGAATAGGATTGTTCGAGTAGGTTCGGCTTGAGCGTCGTGAGACCAATGTAGATTATGGTACTTAAGGTAGCATCAATCTACATTGACTCCGCAAAGATTGCATTTTAACAAATGAACTGCATGTTGGCATACTTAAAGTCCTCCTAGTCTCTAACCAAAGTACACACAAAATTCATTCTTGCTGGGGGTGTTCAGAAACAATACTAAAAACCAATTAAATGATGTCTCAACATCGACAAAAATAGTGACTAAGCAACCAGAAAATCAACGTTTCAACATTGACAAAAGTAGTGATTAAGCAACTAGAAAACGATGTTTCGGTGCGTCACTCACTCCGAATGTCAGATTTGGTCACGTTATCACGTCTGGTAACATTACCCTAACTAACGTCACCCCCCTTTGGTCATGGGGGACCATGAACACGGGTGAGGACGTCGCTCCATGAGCTAAAGTTAGGATGCCCTTGAGTAGTTTTAGCTGATTGCGCAGCTGAAAGAGGGCTTTAAGGTCCGGATTGGAATCCAGGTCTGCTTCGGATGGAGTGTTTTTCCCTGGGTCAGTCAAGTATAGCATCATCGAGTTTATTGTAGGATCCAACTTCTGAAGTTGGATGATGTCTGGGTCAGTCAGCAGGGTTTGTACAGAGACTGTGTTGTCAGCCAGCTTGGCTGTAGCCTGTGCACGTGTGACTGCCATTACCTCAGCTGTAGGTTGCACTGGCAGAGTTGCGAGCAGCCAGGAGTGGTCAAAGGACCTCTGAGGGCCGTCCACGGTTCCGTCCTTAATAGCTGGTTTATCTGTCCCCGACGACAGTACAGCATCTTTGGTGTGGGATCCTTGGATCTCTACACCTTGAACTACCAATGGTAGGTAGTATCCGCTGGGCCCTGACTGTTTCAGCTCGCAGAGGAGGCTTTGTAATTCAGTCAGAGTCGGGTTCACCGGTAGGGTGTTTTTGGTTTAACATGCTTTTGAAGGCTAACTTACCGGGACTGTGTTCTCTGCCGAGAGGTCCTCGGTGCCTTCTGCAGTGCCTGCTGTTGGGCAGTCTGTGACTGTCTCAGGAGGCATGAGTATTGGCAGGGGTTTGCTCACTCTAGCCCACATTGTCTGTGTACCATAATCTATAATCTCGTCAAAGCGATTTATAAAATCCTGGCTGACAAAAAATGTGAATGAGTCAACATAGACACATATACTGGGTGGTATAGTGTCATCTCACCAACCTGCATGTGAACCATAGCTCTAGCTGTTAGGGTTGTCCTCGTCTCTGCGAGGCCCTGCAGTCCTATAGTACATTCTATGAGAGGTATTTCCCTGTGAACACCGTTAGCGGCAGTCCTGAGCTCCTCGAACAGTTTAGCTGACATAATAGTCATGTCGGCTCCACCATCCAGTAGGGCTTCATGTGTGACGACCCCTTCAAGTGTGATCGACAGGTAAGATTTATTAGCGACCCCCTTTCTGATCAGGTTACACAGGAACATTGTAGGTTTTAGCCGACGTTTCTTCTTACGTTCACCTTTACCTGTGTAATCCTGGTGTTTCCAAACCATTGGTGCAGTTGCTGCTGCTCCTGAGAGTTTGGCTTTTGATGGGCGTCCGTCATTGATGTATGAGATCACCCGCTCACCGTGTGTTGAGGGGCTCTCATTGTTTGTAACAACAAGGTCCTGGTGGCTGTCCATGACAGCGGCAGCGTTGTTGTTTGTGTAACCCTGGTTTGACTGAACCGTTAGCACAGCTATTGCTGTTTCTGAGGTTTCAGTTTGTGACGGGTCACCGTCGGTGACGTGTGATTGTACCCCCCCTATTTCAGGTGAGGGCGTGTCAGAGTTTACAACAATAGCGTCATGGTGACTGTCTGTGACAGCAGTAACGGTGTTGTCTGTGTGCTCTGACTTATCAGCAATGATATCGCCAAACAAAGTGTTAGGTTGTTTGTCCGTGGCAACACCATCCAACAAGTTCAACAACCAATGCACCCTGTCTGTCTCGTCCGAGCTCAGAGGACTGTGGTTCTTTTTCTGGACCTGCTGTTGTTTCTTTTTTGCCTCAGGCTGTTCAGCCCAACGTGGTCGGGAAACAGTACCCCCCTTTTGGGGTTCCCGGTGGGATCCCTGGTTGTATGGGTCACTTTTGGTGACTTTGGTGGCTTTTTTACTTTTTACCCTTAGGGCGTTCGCCACCCTTCTGGTACGTTCGTTCATCCTCTGGTTCCTTGGGAAACCATTTAGGACCTCGTCTGGACCAGGGGGCACTCACCTGTTGTTATTTGGCTGCTGGGAAACCTCATTTCCTCTCCCCTTTTCTGGGAGGGGGAGTCGAAGCTCTCGTCCCTTCCAATTCTAACGACTGGGCAAGAATCCTCTCACCTGGGTACACCTCAATGGGTGTTTTGGCCTGTGAACGTTCTTCAAAATTATTCACAGCACAACTTTTTATCTCACTGATGGATTTCTATTTGAAATTAGCCATCATTTGCACTGACATCCTTATGTCAGGGTGGAGATTTTTGTTTAACACGTACTTAAACGGTTCCTCTTCCTCCATGTTGGCCTCGTTCCTATAACCAAAGTAAGCCTGCAAAATCCTGGAATAATATGCCCTGGGGTGCTCATTCTTACCTTGCACGACCTTGTCGGCGGCTGGATACCTGCCAGGTCCCGTGCAAGGTGAATACTCTTTCATAAGAGCAGCACATAACAGGCGATAATCCTTTCTTGTGGCATCAGGTTGACGCTCTATGAAGGAAAACACCGTCCTGGATGAAGTGAGCCTGATCAAACCTACTTTATTCTCAACTGTAGCGTTAGGATAGCTTCTTAATTGGAAGTCAAGGTTGTCCAGATAGGCCTTAGTGTCAGTTGAACCCAACGGCCCTGGCTCAAAGCGGTTGACATATTTTGCAATTTTGTGCAAATCCAAAAATGGGAGCAAAGGCTGTATTATCGGTATTGTACGAACCAAAATGGCACGTGGAGGTGTGTCGCTAGACACATGTGGAGGTGACGGAATGGGATTAAGAGCAAGAGGTGCAGCAAAATCTTTCTGAGGTGATGGTGGGTGATCTGGACTCTGACCTTGTTTGTCTTTGAGTTCCAGACAACCTCGCCCCACGTCAGAAATCTCATTTGTTACTGCGGCTAATTTCGCCTCACAGGCCTTTAAGCGTTGCTGTGATGTATGACATTCACTTTGTAAACGCACGCCTTGTTGGACTAATGCTGCCTTTTCCAATCTGCACCCGTTCAGAGCTTTTGATGTGAGCTACAACTGTTGTTGTAGCGCATCATAGTCTGAAAACAGTGTTTGGTACTTAGTCTCTCTTTCCCTCATCTTCTCCTCATATGAGTGAGCTTGCAATGACAGCTGAGCTTGTGAGAGCTCCCTCTCACGTTGTAACTCATTCGCACGGGTCTCCTGATCAAATTTAGACCGTGCCTCGAGTTTGAGGTACTCCTCTGTTTCGCTGTTTAACCTTATTGCAAGGTCGTCAGCTCTGTTTACCACAGCATAGAATGTAGCTTTCAACAAGAGCGCTAATTTAGCCAGCTGGTCATAGCTTGACTTTGTTCTGGCTGTGGAAGTGACACTTTCCGCAACTTCCTTCAGCTCGTCCAATAACTCTTTTGAGTTCATGCTGTCCATCTGTTCACCATATGGATTTAAGGATTCTGTGAGCAGCATTAACGCCCTCTCCAACCAGTCCTTCTCCTCACAAGGATCAATATTATTTTCTGTCACATCTGTCATGGTTATTCACTGTTCAGCACTTAGCTGGTGACACAGTTGCCAACCTTAGAGTTTTTAACAGGTAAATATTTGCATTTAAGTGAGCAGTGAGTTTCACACACTATTTTAGCTCTGGGTTCACTCAACAGTACTGTTATAAGCCAACTTCTTCAAATGAATGGGCACCTATTTGTAGGATTCACCCCAATGCATGAATATTCTAAGCAAATGCCTCCGTCTGGCAGTGTTACTTAAAGAGCTTAAATCAAACAGATACAAGAACCAGGCTTTTTCCAGTGTTCAGTTACTCTAAAGCACTTGAAATTAAATAAACCTGCAATTTTTCTAAAAGTCTCACAGCAACTTTAGTTTTCAAACGCTTTTTAAAGCAGTTTAGTTTACCAGAATTTGCTATTTAAAACAGTAACTCATAAACCAGGCTGAATTAACAAAAACAAAAATGTTTTAAATGAAGGGCAGTGAGCAGCCTTCTTTCAGGAAAACTGTTATACCTCTCTTTCAACAGCAGGTGGCGGTGTAAGCTTATTTTTACCAGCAGAAGTCTATGACAACTTCCTGTGGATCGTTCTGTTGACATCCGGTTGTTAGCCGTTAGCTAGACGTAGCACATGGTCGAACACGGTCAAATCAGCACTTTCTGAAATAATTTAAAGCTTAAACGTGGCGTTGCTTTAACAAGCACGTCTATTTGAATGAAAAAATGAGTTTTGGGAACAGTGGCAGGCTTCATTTAGCGATTTTAAACACAGAGGAGGGCTCGGTTGAACCGAGATTCATTTCTGGGGTCGCGTGACTTTACTGACACGTGAGCAACGGGGTGGGCTTTACAATCTGACATCAGAGGGAGTGAACGCACCGACACGTCACCCGTTTCTCAGCGAATCAGAGCGACCCAAACAGCGGTTTTCAACCAATCACAGCTCGTGATTCCAGCTAGCAGTTAGCCTGAAAAGTCCAGTCACAATCGTCCATTAAACCTCCAAAATGCACAATTTATTGTTAAAAATGTAACGGATCAGCATTTAACAGTGGTCTGAGATGGCGCTCAGCTTTAAAACAGCATTTTATCCATTTAAAACACTACTCATTCAACGAGTCCAGTGAACAGAACCGGGTCAGACACAGAACCCCCTCTCTGCTACCGTTTAAACAGAATAAAACATTTTTTCCACAGCATGTCAGCATTAGTTACACAACAGATGTACAATTTTCAGCTTTAAAATGAACACATTGACGTAATTGCAGCTTTCTGAACACCACAAGCATGAACCATGCCTGTACCAAGCCCAAAACTCGGACCCTTTCATGCCAACATGAGCGTTATTCCACAATAACACAGACTCCGTCACATACAATTCACACCTCTTTAAACATTCGTACGGCCACAAAATGTCTAAAGAGGAGGATGGGTCCTAAATTATCTCTCTTAGAGACCATGCGGGCCATGAGAAGCTCTTTAGAGACCGTACGGGCCACTAGAATGTAGTGTTTCAAAAGGCTAGGTTAGCTTCAGAGCTTCACTACAGTCATATTTTAAATTAACGGCTTCTCTCTTTTTCGAAGTACTTACAGATATGTGACAGAGGTACTGTGCGTAGATGGTTTAATCAGTGACATGAGACATTAATTTTCTTTGACCCATCAAAATAAATGTGGTCATTTATTAACAGAATCAAAATTTAACATCAAGACATTGTACACTTGATTATACTGATCGGCTCTGATTAATAAAACGGCACGTTTTACTTAATAAAAACAACAGATGTTTCTGAAGATTTCTGGATTAATTACTGGCAAGATAGAAGAGTTTTAAAGATGGGAAATATGGAGGAGTTTAAAGGAAGATGTGGAGGAAGATTTATGTCTGTAGACCAGGACAACACGCTCCTTTCAAACGCAGCTCGCCGTGATACACTTGTAGTGAAGCTCGTGACGACTCTTTACCTTGGCAGAGGATGGGTCCGCTGCGGTCAAGAGGTCCCTGGCACGCTACCTTTCAGCGTCTCCTCAGGGCGGCTGCGACTCGGCAGAAGTCGTGAGATATTCGCCGGGTGGAGCCACAGCGAGGCGCCGTGACTCCTGCAGAGATGGATGACTCCATCAGCCTGGAAAACTGAGTC
>NC_056506.1:746589-750394 GCF_014905685.2 Nematolebias whitei | reverse complement strand
ATTACAGATATTTTAGAAATATCTGAAGCAAAGTTCTCAATCACCGCCGTGTGATGGATGTCTGCTGTTTCTGCTGAAAAGTGACAACAATCTCCGTATTGTTCCAACTTTCTGTGAAACTAGCTATGCTGTTATTTACTATTCCACCAAATTAATATAAACAGTGTGCTGTAAAACGCTTTATTCTGTTTATACTACGTTTGGTGGCCCGGAACGTGCTCATAAATGACTGTGTATTCGTGTAAAGATTGATTTTACATGTTGGCATGGAAAATAACAGTTTGTCAGCTGTGCTGAAACGCCTCTGAAGCTGCGCCGCTTGTTTACGCTGTGTTACGCTGGCGATGTTTTGAAAGCTGAAATAGTGTCATATGTCTTGTGAAAGCTGAAATTGTACGCCTGTTATGGTAACTAAAAGCTGGGTTTGGGTGAAAACGCTTCATTCTGTTTAAAGACGGTCCAGGTTCGGTTCTGGGTCCGGCTCGGTTCTGAAAAAGTTCGACGAGTTGTTTAAATAGCTAGAAAGACGTTTTTGAGACCGGAGTAGCAGACTCCGTACAACTCAGAATTGATTCGTTACAATTTTTAACAGAAAAAGTGCATTTTGACAGTTTAAAAGACGAAAAGTTGACGAACTTATTTCAGGCTAATCTAACATGCTAGTTGGAAAAAACGCTTCGTGATTGGTTGAATTTGCTGTTGTGGAGCGCTCTGATTCGCTGAGAAGTTGATTGACGTGCCTACGTCATTTCCTCTCACCCCCGTGCTGCTCTGTAATTGGTGATTTCAGTCACGTGACCCGGAAATGAAAATTCGTTTTCATAGGGAAATAAAAACTGCTTTTTAAAGCTGAAAAGCGCTTTAAAGTGTATTTTGACACGCTGGTTAAGTTCTTCGAAGCATACTCGCTAAAATTTTGCCACGTTAGAGTTTAAAATCCGTCATTAAATGATGTTTTTGAACAACGCTAGCGATGCTAATTTTGAGCTAACAGCTAACGACCGGATGAGTGACGTGTCACGTCACTTCCTCCATGTCGGAAATGAACTTTGCCGTGCTTAAAATCACTAAATAAAGCTGCCATATGTCCCAAGAAAACTCATGTTCATGCATAACAGTCGTGCTTGTTGAAAGAACGCCACGTTTACGCTTAAATTCGTTCAGAAATGTTGATTTTAACCGAGTTTAGCCGAAGCTAACTTTAAGCTAAGCGGCTAAAAACAGGATGTCAACCGAACGTCACAGGAAGTCGTCATAGACTCCTGCTGGTAGAAAGCTAAACACTGCCCCCTCCTGGAGAAACTTTAGATCACAGTTTCACTTCAGTTTTAGGTATTTTAGTGAAATTAAACGTTTTTTTTTTTATCTCTGTAAGACGAACTTTGAGTTAACAAACTTCCTCTAGCTGAATAATCACTGTTATCTTGCACTTAAAAAGTAAGGGTATTTATGCAGAGAAGCATTTACCAACACATTTTTATTCACTGGTAATTCCTTAAGAAAAAGGTACAAAATGAAAAATTAGAAACTTTTTAAAAGATACGGTTCAAATATTCACAGAGTTGAAAAGTTTACTCATTTTGCTTGAAAGATAATACACGTTTAATTGCTAGATCACTAAATAAGAGTAAACTTATCAGGAAAAAGAAACTTTTCTGTTTAAGTTGCCACCTAAAAATAAATCTTCCTATTTAGTTTTAAATAGAAGTCACTGACAGGAGGACAACAGGAATAACAGTTTTTCTGAGGAAGGACTGATTAATCCTGACACATCATCAACTTTTCTTTTTCTTTTCACCACTTGGTTCTATGAGTAACTGTTAAAATAGCCAATTTCTGGAACAGAACGGTTTTAAAAAAAAACGTTTTAAACTGATGATTGCTGTGAGACTAAAGAGAAAATTGCAGGTTTATTAAAAATTCAGTGCTTTAGAGTAAAATACACTAAAAAGAGCTTGGTAACTAGTACCTGTTGAAAAATAAGCACATACAAGTAACACTGCCGAGAGCATTTACTTAAATATTCATGAATTGGGGTAAAACCTACAGAAAGGTACCCACATTTGAATAAGTTGACTTATAACAGTACTTCTGTGTAAACCCAAAAAGCTAAAATAGTGTGAAAACTCAATGACAACTTGAATACAAATATTTACCTGTAAAATATCTGAAGCTTGCAACTGTTTTAAACAGATAAAGTGCTACACAGTGAACGAACATGACAGGTGTGTTAGGAAAAGACTTTGATCCTTATGGGTTAAGGGACTGCTTACAGAATGCGTTAGCGCTTCTGACAGATTCCTTACATCCATATGATAAACAGGCAGAGCGCATGAACCCAAAAGAGTTATTGGACAATCTGAAGGTGTTGCAGAAAGTGTGACCTCTACAGAAATTACAAAGTCAAGTTATGAAAAGCTGGCTAAAATTGCAATTTTGCTGAAAGAATCATTCTATACGGTTGTTGAGAAAGCTGATTACCTTGCAATAAGGTTAGACAGTGAAAAAGAGGTGGTTCAGAAAATTGAAGAACACTTCCTTCAATTTAAAAGTGAACAGGAAGTCCTCACAAAAAAACATTCTGTACAGATGTTTCAATCACAGCAAAATGCAAATGCAGAAATTGATTCACTGAATAGCAAAATAGATGTGCTTAACAAAAAGCTGGAAGAATGCAGAATAGATAAACACAATTTATAACAGCTACATATGCGTGTAGAAAGTGATTATCATACATCACAGGAACGCTTAAAAGCATGTGAGGAAAAACTAAGAGCAGCAACAAACAAGATTTCTGACGTGGGGCGAGTTTGTCTGGAACTCAGAGAAGACCGTGGACAGAGTCCAGGTCACCCACATACACCTCAGAAAGACGTTGTTGCACCTCCTGCTCGTAATCCACCCTCACCTAAAATGGTAGGAACAGACCTGAACAGGTCTCCTCCACAAAACATGCAACAGAGTGCATGGAAACTGTCTCCTTCAATGGATGTTCTGCTAAAAATCTCAAAATATGTACAACGCTTTGTACCTGGACCGATGGGCTCATCTGGAACAAAAGCGTACCTCAGAGAACTGGAGTTCAGATTGAGACCTTATCCTAATGCTACGGTAGAGGATAGGATCAGTCTGATAAGACTCACTTCGGACAGAGAGGTGTTTACCTTCATCGAGCGTCTACCTAATGCAACGAGAAAGGATTACAACCTTCTGTGTGAGGCTTTGATCAGAGAGTACGACCCCTGCACGGGACCTGCTGGTTTCCCAGCCGCTGACAAGGTCACGCAGGGAAAGAATGAACATCCAAAGATCTATTACAAAAGAATCTTCCAAGCTTATTTTGGTTACAGAAATGAAACCGGAATGGAAGAAGAAGAAAATTTTAAATTTGTTTTCAGCAAAAATCTCCACACTGACATACGCATGTCAGTACAAATTATGGCAAATTTCAGAGAAAAAGCCATAATTGAGATTAAACAGTGTGCTGTGAATGTGTTCGAGGCACGTTCTCATGCTAAGACGCCCATAGAGGTGTTTCCTGGTATAAAGGTTAAACCCCACTCCCTAGAAATGGAAGGAAGGCGCGCGTATCCACCTCCTCCTAAAACAGGCGAGGAAAGGCAGTATTTTCAAACTAACGAACCACGTAATGAAGGTGCACGCTGGAACAAAAAGTCTCCTCTTTCAGAGGACGAACGTGATTATCGTGAATGGGACCAGCGGAGGACGCAAAAATATGGGAACCGAGAGGACCCATATTATCAGGGGAAATCCGAAGAGGAACCCCCAAAAGACGTACCTAGCC
>NC_056506.1:744174-746489 GCF_014905685.2 Nematolebias whitei | reverse complement strand
ATTACAGATATTTTAGAAATATCTGAAGCAAAGTTCTCAATCACCGCTGTGTGATTGATGTCTGCTGTTTCTGCTGAAAAGTGACAACAATCTCCGTATTGTTCCAACTTTCTGTGAAACCAGCCATGTTATTGTTTTCATATTCTGCCAAATTAATGTAAATGTGTGATGTTAAACTTTGATTCTGCAAATAAATGACCGCATTCATTTTGATGGGTCAAAGGTAAATAACGTCTCGTTTCATTTCTGTTAAATTCAATGCACGACATTTACACAGTCAGAAAAATGAAGAACCCGTCTTAAACAGTATGAATATATCCTGCATATGTCATACTACACAGATGAGGTACAGACAATGGTAACACTTTACAATAAGGTACATAAAATTTGATTAACTACTAGAGAACGCCTCAGGAAGGAATCAGGAACAAATGGGTAGTTAACCAGTGCTTACTGGGGAACACACAGCCCAGCTTTATTAGGGAAATACTGGTTAGTTACCTGTGAAACAAAGAGGAACTATTCAGGAACTAATGGGTAGTTAACCAGTGCTTACTGGGGAACACACAGCCAAGCCTTATTGAGGGACTACTTGTTAGTTACCTTGTAAATTAAGAGGAACTAATCAGAATCAGAATAAACTTTATCAGAATCAGAATCAGAATAAACTTTATTGGCATTGCACCGAGATACAACGCGAATATGTACGTACAGTCGTCCGAAAATGGGCGGAGTACACGAAGCTGCGGCTAAAATAATCAGTACGGCCTTCTTATTCTTATTCAGAATAATATTTTGCTTAGATAAGAAAAGGAAAGAAAACATGAGGAGAGACGGTATAAAAAAAGATCTCTCACACCGTGTCCTAGACAGGGCACAATTTGAGGCATCAAACAAACCTACCACAGCAAAGCAACATAAACAGACATTATACATTTACATATAGGCGGTGAAAACATTGAATTTTTAAGGGAAAGTCGTAGCATAGTCCAGAGCCCCCGCTCAGCCATTGTCCAGATAAGAGGTGACGTTCATCTTCAGCTCAATTGAGGTTCTGTGACATGTCCACGGCCTTGGGGAAGGGAGGGGTGAGGAAACAGTCAAATCATCTTTGTTGTTTTCAAACATTCCAGGAGGAGTTGAGATAAGTCCGGCATCAAGGCAACAGTTTGGGTCAGACAGAACTCCTGAATTGTTGTTTCTGCCTTTAAAGTCTTGCTGTACATATTCTCTGATGGAAACTCCAAAACAGCCGAATTGACCCTTTACTCCAAAAGTCGAGCTCACAGCTTCTCCAGATTATTCCACCATTCATGAGTGCTGCCAGGGAGAACACAGTCCTGATAACAGCTGCTCCAATTCCCTGTCACAGCTCCACATTCAGTCTGAGCACTGTCAAGCTTCAACACCTCCACACAAATTTGTAGACAACCAGATTCCACCAACACAAACAGTAGAATCTAGTTGTCATCATGAATCCAATTTGTTCCTTAAAGAGGTAGAGGGTCCTCCTTACCCTGACTCCTGTCGGGAGAAGTTGATCGATTTTATTGAGAGACCAGCTGATCCTTCCAATTAAGAGGTATGCAGGAAAAAAAGAGGCTTTTTAAGGATTCACAAGACAAAAGAGCGCAGCAGGGAAGCGGGTGGGGGCGGGGGGGGGGGGGGGGGACATGTCTGGTTTCACCGTAGAGTAGCAAGAAAAAAAAATCAATAACTAATCAATAACTAATGGGTAGTTACCAAAGAAACTAAAGAGGAACGAATCAGGAGAAATGGGTAATAAAATCAGTAATCACTAGAAAACAGGTTTTGGACAATTATGAGCTGTGACTTCACTGGTGCAGGGTTTATTCAGAACCCACATGGAGAATTTCTCCTCTGTTTCTGTGGTAACAAACCAGTAGTCCCCTAATAAGGCTTGGCTGTGTTCCCTAGTAAGTACTGGTTAACTATCTATTAGCTCTCATTTGTTCTTTGGTTTCTTTGGTAACTACCCATTAGTTCCTGATGCATGCTCAATAATCCAGGTAGAAAAATCCAAAAACGTTCAATCTGGTCCTCTGGACATTCAAAAAAAAAAAATCAAAGCAAAAAAATGTAGAAACGTTTTGTCTCTCATCTGAAAGACTTCCTCAGTCTGAGGTGCTGTATTCAGCTCAGTCTCTTAAATAGCACCTTCTCAGAGTGGATCAACCAGTTTGCTGCTGACAGCTTGGCTGTGTGTTCCCCAGTTTTGGTTGTCAGCAGCAAACTGGTTGATCCACACTGAGAAGGTGCTATTTAAGAGACTGAGCTGAATACAGCACCTCAGA
>NC_056506.1:743182-744074 GCF_014905685.2 Nematolebias whitei | reverse complement strand
GATAAATGACGTCTCACGTTTGCATTTCATTAAATTCAATGCACGTTATTCAGTTCAGAAAAATGAGGAATCCGCGTTAATTGATGAATATATCAGAGCATCTGTTCATCTACATTAGTGTAATAGAGTTTGCTTTTGATAGAATAAAAAGCTAAACGTTTTAGCTGGGCCAAAACCAAACTGGATTGCTGCAATTGTAAACAATTTCAATCTGAAAATTAATTTATCCACTCATACAAATGTCTCCATGAAAATCTTTACATTACCTCAGTTTCATATAACACAGTTATTTACATGACATATGGTTAATTGCGATGGAAATAACACCAGCAGCCGAGAGCTATAGCACTCGCCTGTGACACTTGAAGGAATAACATCGTAATATTTCAGCTAAAAATAGTATATTATTTAAAAAGTGTTTACATGAACTATTATAAAGACAGGAGAAAAAATAGGAAGTGGCATAAATGAAGATGTTGAGGTTCTCAGGAGTGACAAGAGTGGAGAAGATTAGGAATGAGATCATCAGAGGTACAGCACAGGTTGAACAACTGGGAGATAAAGTTAGAGAGACCAGATTGAGATGGTTTGGACATGTCCAGAGGAGGGACAGTGGGTATACTGGTAGAAGGATGTTATAAATGCAGCTGCCAGGAAAAAGACAAAGAGGAAGACCAAAGAGAAGATACAGTATGTGGATGCAGTTAGAGAGGACATGGAGGTAGTTGGAGTGAGGACAGAGTGAGATGGAGGAGGATGACTCGCTGTGGAGACACCTGAAGAGAGAAAAGATGAAAGAAGAAGAAGAAATTCACAAACTGTTATGTTTTTTTTTTATTATTATTTGTAAGGATGGTACCATTTGCTGTTTCTGTTTGTGTCTGTGTTTCCC
>NC_056506.1:721389-743172 GCF_014905685.2 Nematolebias whitei | reverse complement strand
TTTGCTGCCACGTCAGCTATTATTTTGTTCTTTATTTACTATTAAAATACTTATTTTTGTAATCTGCCGAGTTTGAGTCCTGTCTGCACATTGGGTTCGTTCCTGTCCACAAAATCCTGACATAGATAATCTTGATTCTTGTTTTTCTTCTTGCCGAGATTACTTTTTTCCAGCCTTGAGTTTATCTGGGCGTTCTGGTTCCGAAAATGCCCAATTGTGGGATTCCATTCCACTGATCCATGCTATGTGTCTCCTTCAAGGTTGAACCCACCACGCTGACTAGTCCTAGAAGCCGCAGGTGGCCTGCCATTCTCATTAATCGCCTCCTCCTTACAGTTAAGCTCGTAAACCAGATGATTTAAAGTTCCTACTGCATGGATAAAACCTTCACATTGATTCAGAAGCTTTTCCATGGCTGAAACTGCTGCCAATGTCTTCTTCAAAAGTCGATAAAACAGAGCCCCACCGATGCCAAAAAGCATATTCCCTGCTATCATAATTCCAAAAAGAGCTTAATCTAACACTAGCACCACCAGCTGGTAAGGCACATTGATATTAATGATCCGCCTACTAAAGGTGAACTATAAAAACTGTCAAGACAGAAATAAACTGGTCCCACCAGTACCAGCCTGAATAAGGCACAATAGGGTCCTACAAGAACTGGACCTGTGGATAAGGGGCTTTAATGACCTCCACTTGGCATAACCAGGTGTCATTACCACAGACGTGAATAACAATCTTACTGTATTTAACCTTAGACTTAGTCAGCAATTTCAGATAAGATTCTATGTGCCTGCTCTGGCCCCCGGAATGCATTTAACTATGGCCGCTGGAGTAGGGCTTTAACAGACTACTCCAGTAATCTACTCATTGATTCCTAGGACATCTATCGAGTTTTTAAATTTCACGTCCATTATTCGTGGTGACGTCATTATGTCGCAGTTACGTCATTGCGTCACGTGATCCGCACCAGGCGCAGTTTACAAAATGGATTCCTCCAAGCAGACGGATAGAGCGGAGCAGGCCCAGTCTCGGCAAACAGGTAAAAATGTATCAATAGTATGGAAATAGTTCATTAAAGATGAATTTTCCGATTCAACTACTGTAAGGACACAGAAAATGAATCAACTTCCTGACTGTTTGGAGCTAGTGGCGAACCGATGTTACACCAAATTCTGTGACCACCGTATATTGTGACCGTAGGGGGCGGTATTGCATGCACTGTTGCAGGTCACAGAATATGGTGTACCACTGGGGCCAATCGACCGAACCAGAACCACCGAACCAGAACAACCAGCTTCCTCTGACCTTGTTTCACAAACAAAAAGCAAAAAATTATTAATCTCTAAACCTATTAAAAAACCTATAAACATATTAATCTCTAAAACTAAACCTAATGCGCAGAACTGTGGGTGGTGGTGCGGGGTGGTCGTCTGCCCCACTGTTTTTAGTTTCATTTTTTACGTGCTGCGCGTTTCTTTCAGTTTTGCAGCTTAATAATAATAACTAATAGTTTTGTTTTTCCTGTGACTTATTTGCAGTATGATAAATGGTAGGAGCATAATATATGCTCCCAATGTTTAGTTGGTCCTTTTTTTGTAAATAATGACCTTTTTTGCGATTTTATTTGTTTATTTATTTTTGCATCTTTGGATCCTGTGATGTCATCAAGTACTCAAGTTCTACTCAAATTTTATTGTGTTAATGTCGAGTTTAAAATTATGTAGTCATTTAACTCATACGCTGGAGTCCCTAAAGCCATATTTTGGACTATGGAGCTGCCAATAACCAGGGTCTGCTTCTTAGCGGGTGTGTCATTGAGTGAGGAAAATTTATTAGAAACGTGAACGGGTCGGTGGTGAACTGGGGGGCGTTGACTTAGCACTATGCCTATTCCGGACCGTCACCCAGCCAGCCTGAGGTCCCAGCTTCTCGGTGTCTGCTGGAGGACCACTAACGGGAGCTAGTCTCTGTAGTTCCGCTCTGTCTAAGGGGACCTGGCTAACTACTGGTTTTTCTACAGTGCAGAGCCAAGCTACCAGTTCAGACAGCCTCTCCATTGTAGTGAACTAGGCCTCCGGTCAAACCTGCCTCTGAGGACCTTCATGGGACAGGAACTGTTATTTCATTGATTTGAATCCAGAAATACAAATTAGCTCATCCAGAGACTTTCTAATTGTATCCTGAACTAATCAATTGAAAGAACACTCTCTTTTTCATAATATCATTACTATTTTACAATGTCTTGATAATCAAAAGTGTGTTTAGTTCAAACCATTTTTAAATGTTGAAGTGAACCACTCATTTTAAATCAACTGTGAAACAGTATTAATGATTTTTTTTAAATCCTCATTCAAAGTAGAAATCAAGTTAAATGTCCATGTTACAAAGTAATTGTGCATTTTTGATCTTCTGTCTTAAATGAGAAAGGAGTGATGTCGGTCAAAAGTCGGAGACAGTCGCAACCAAGTTATTGGAACGAACTGTCTTGTTTTTAAAGCTCTCAGACAGGAACAAGAGAACTGACACCTGTAGTTTTTTCTCTCTTCGTCAAAACATTTCTCTGTCTGTTCCTAAACATCTCCGCTGTTTTCTAACTTGTAATGACCCTCTGACATCACTAAAACAACACCCCTGTTGGTTCTTTCAACCAATCAGGACTTCCCCAAAGTGACCGGAAGCAGAACTCTTTAAAAGTCGACACTTCCTAGTTCCAGTTAGAACAGAAGTTCCGAAAGTTAAGTTCGGAGGGAAAGTTCTAGTTCTGAAAGTTCTAGTTGGGAGAAGTTTAGTTCTGGAGAAAGCTCTGAAGCTGGTTCTGATGGAGTTCGGCTGGAGGCCCTGTCGGAGCCACGACGCCTCGCTGTGGCTCCACCCGGCGAATGCCCTATAACTTCTGAGGAAGTTTGTTCTGTGGAACGGATTATCTCACGACTTCTGCCGAGTCGCAGCCGCCCTGAGGAGACGCTGAAAGGTAGCGTGTCAGGGACCTCTTGACCACAGCTGATTCATCCTCTGCCAAGGTAAAGAGTCATCACGAGCTTCACTACCAGTGTACCGCGGGCGAACTGCGCTTGAAAGGAGCGTGTTGTTCTGGTCTACAGACATACATCCTCATCCATCCATCTTTCTCTCCATTTAAACTCCTTCATTTCCCATCTTTAAACTCCTCTATCTTGCCAGTAATTAATCCAGATATCTTCAGAAATGTCTGTTGTTTTTATTAAGTAAAACGTGCCAAGTTTTATTAATCAGAGCCGATCAGTATAATCAAGTGTACAATGTTTTGATGTTAAATTTTGATTCTGTTAATAAATGACCACATTCATTTTGATGGGTCAAAGAAAATTAACGTCTCATGTCACTGATTAAAGCATCTACAACACAGTACCTCTGTCACATATCGCTCAAGTAGCTCGAAAAAGTGATAACATGTTATTAAATATTGACTATAGTGGAGCTCTTAAGCTAACTGAAGCTAACCTAGCCCTACATCACTTCACCTCCAAAGCTACCATAAGACTACATTTGTTACATGTATCATTACCACTAAAGGAGGCAGAGGAGTAACTAAACATCTGACACACGGAGCAAGTGAAAACCAGGAGGGAAGCAGAAGTCATGCTAAGCTAACACTAGCAAGAGCTAGCAGATCCCAAAACACCAATAAAGTGTTGAAAGATGAAAGGTGTTTCAAGCGTTATCCAACAGTAGAAAAACAACTTTACTGTGGGTGTTTGTGAACTAGAATGAAAAGATGTGCAAAAGACATAAATCCGGAAAACAAAAGACGACTCGAGCAAACAAATCACTCGAGCTACCAACAGACAAACAGGAAGTGACACAATACGTCTCACCACGAACGTGCAATGTCACATGTGATGTGAATCGAATAATAAATAATAAATAAAAACTCTATTTCTTGACGGATATTGAATCCCTCTTTTTAGACTCTTTTTAGAGTTCATCCATCCATCCATCCATTTTCTTTACCCGCTTGTTCCATTTTGGGTCACGGGGGTTGCCGGTGCCCTTGTCCAGCAATCACTGTGCGAGGGTCGGGGTACACCATGGACGGGTCGCAAGTCCATCACAGGGCTTTTTAGAGTTCAATTGAATTCAATTCAATTCAAAAATACTTTATTTAATCGGCTCCCAAATAGCTTTTTTCTTCAGCCATTTCAATTCAATTCAAATATACTTTATTAATCCCAGAGGGAAATTATATGTTGTTGTAACTCATCATCCTGGTTTCATTAAAGAGTTGTTCTAGATGCTGATGGCTGTGGGCAGGAAGGATCTCTTGTAGCGGTCTGTCCTACAACGAATTTGAAGAAGCCTCTGACTGAAGACACTTTATTGTTGTATGACAGTCCGATGAAGAGGATGCTGAGGGTTGTCTATAATGTTCTTCATTTTATGAAGAATCCTTCTTTGAACAATCATCTCCAAAGGTTCTAGAGGAGTCCCCAGAACTGAGCCAGCCTTCTTTATGAGCTTGTTGATCTTTTTTAAGTCACTTGCTCTGGTGCTGCTACCCCAGCAGATGATGGCAGAAGAGACAGCGCTCTCTACAACAGACTTATAGAAGATATGCAGCATCTTACTGCAAACGTTGAAGGACTTCAGCTTCCTCAAGAAGTACAGTCTGCTCTGTCCCTTCTTGTAGATGGCTTCACTGTTGCATTTCCAGTCCAGTTTATTGTCCAGGTGAACTCCAAGGTATTTATACTTCTCCACCACCTCCACTTCTTCTCCCATGATGAAAATAGGGTTGGATCTGTTCCTGATTCTCCTGAAATCTACAATCGTCTCCTTTGTTTTGTTCACATTCAAGATGAGATGATTGTTTCCACACCATGCCACAAAGCGGTCCACCAGTTCCCTGTACTCAGCTTCTTGTCCATCTCTGATACACCCGACCACTGCAGAGTCATCAGAATATTTCTGCAGATGACAGGAGTATGTTTTGTACTGGAAATCTGAGGTGTACAGAGTGAAAAGGAATGGTGAGAGTACAGTCCCCTGTGGTGCTCCTGAGCTACTGACCACCTGGATAGACACACAACCCTTCAGTCTCACAAACTGTGGTCTGTCCGTCAGGTAGTCTTTGATCCAGGCGATTGTTGAGGCCTCCACCTGAGTCTTCTGGAGTTTCTGACAAAGCAAATCAGGCTGGGTTGTGTTAAATGCACTGGAGAAATCAAAGAACATGACTCTCACAGTGCTGTCTGCCTTTTCTAGATGACAGTGAGTCTGCTGAAGCAGGTGTATGATGGCATCTTCAACTCCAAGTCCATGCTGATAAGCAAACTGCAGTGGGTCCTGATATGTGCTTGTTTGTCTAGTCAGGTGGGCTAACATAAGTCTCTCTAGGACCTTCATGATGTGGGATGTCAGGGCAACAGGTCTATAGTCATTGAGGACTGATGGGTGCGTTTTCTTTGGCACTGGAACAAGACAGGATGTTTTCCACAACACTGGAACCTTCTCCTGGGTCAGGCTAAGGTTGAAGAGGTGCTGCAGAACCCCACAGAGCTGCTCTGCACAGACCTTCAGGACTCTGGGACTGACACCATCTGGACCTGCAGCCTTATTCCGGTTCAGTCTCTCCAGCTGCTTCCTCACCTGACTTCTGGAGACGCAGAGGGGGGAGGCAAAGGAGGTATCAGCATCTTCTGATTTAGTTGAAGACCAATATGCAGAAGAAGGGTCCATGACTGAGGTGGTAGATACAATATTTGAGGTGTGACAGGACAGCCTTGGGTCAATGGAGGGTGGTATGTATGTTTGGCTGTGGGCAAGAGAGGAGGATGCTGAGCTTGTTCCTGAACTGAACCTATTGAAGAATGTGTTCAGTTCATTGGCTCTGTCCAGGCTTCCATCCTTCTGATCCTCCTTCTGCTTGAAGCATGTGATCTGTTTCATCCCTGACCACACCTCTCTGATATTGTTCTGTTGGAGTTTGCTCTCCAGCTTCTTCTTGTACACCTCCTTGCTGTTTCTTATCTTGACTTTTAGTTGTGTCTGTGTGCTCTTCAATAATTCCCTGTCTCCCTCCCTGAAGGCTTTTTTTTCTGGTTTAGCAGTTCCTTCAGGTCAGTGGTAATCCAGGGTTTGTTATTGGGGAAGCATCTCACTGTTCTGGTGGGGATGGTGTTGTTTACACAGAAGTTTATATAGTCGGTCACACACTCAGTCATGGCATTGATGTCCTCTCCATTTGGCTGGCACAGTGCATCCCAATCTGTAGCATCAAAACAACCCCGCAGGGCTTCTTCAGCTTCCATTGACCATTTTCTCACTGTTCTCTTTATTGCAGGTTGCCTCTGAACAAGGGGTTTATATTTTGAGCAGAGATACACAAGATTGTGATCTGATTTGCCAAGAGGGGGTCTTGCTTTAGCGATGTATGGATCCTTGACATTTGCATAAAACAAGTCCAGCGTTTTGTTTTCTCTGGTAGAGCAGCTGACAAACTGTTCGAATGTCGGAAGTGTAGCAGAGAGAGAGGCATGATTAAAATCCCCAGATATTGCAACAAACGCACTAAGGTGTTGTGTTTGTAGCTTAGCAACCTCGGAGCTGATGACATCACACGCAGTCTCAGCAACAGCATTTGGTTGAATGTAAACAGTTGCCAAAATAACACTGGTGAACTCTCTTGGCAAATAATATGGATGACAACTTAGTGCTAACAGTTCAATATCTGGACTGCAGAGTCGGCACTTCACAGTAACATGTCCAGGATTACACCATCTGTTGTTCACAAGCACTGCCAACCCACCTCCTTTCCTTTTGCCACTCCTCTTTAAATCTCTATCTGCTCGTATGGTCAGAAAGCCTGGCAATGAAACGCTGGAGTCGGGGATATGATCCTGCAGCCGTGTCTCAGTGAAACACATAATACTGCATTCCCGATACTCTGGATGGGTCCTTGTTAGGGCTTGAAATTCATCCAACTTGTTTCCCAGCGATCTCACATTGCCCATCATGATCGATGGAAGAGATGGTTTAAATTGCATTCTTCTCTCTTTCTCCCTCTTCTTTGCTCCTGCTCTGCATCGACGACGCCTCCTTTTCAACTCATTTGGGATTTGAGGCTGTAGTTGAGATATTATTTGAGATTTGGAGATGTTAATCAGCTGCTCCCGGTTGTAAAAAACCTTGTTGTTATGGTTACGCATCATAACAAATGTCCAAAAGCAAAGATATTTCTGTAAAAATCCTTCCAGCTGCACAGCATCCAACACCAGAGGAAATAATCATCCAAAAAAAGCGATTTATATCCAGAAAAAAGAGGAATTAAAGTTATCAAAAATAATATCTCAGAATGAAAGTAACAGAGCTACTCCAACATGCAGCCACCTTAAGCGCCGCAATTCTAGAACATATTCTATAACATATTCAGCAACATAGTTGCTGGCCCAGTTTAAACTATTCAGAACTGGGTCATAATTTCATTATAATCCATCTCTGAGCAGATCAAAAACCCAGGGTCAGTCTAGCTAAAATAGCAACAACCTCTTCTTCCCATTAGAGCGCTGCTGTCTCCATGCTGATGTCCGTAGAAGCTGCAAACTGCTGAGCGTAGTTTACAGCTCATTGTTGATTGCTGTTGTATCCGGAGTCAAACCTTCTCTTATGCTCATAAGTTTGTCCTGATGCATGCTCATAAGTTTGGTTCAGCTATAATTCACACGCTTAAAGCATGTGGAGTTTGGCTCAAAGCTGATTTCAAAACTAACAAAAACTGGGTTTTCACCGTGAACCTGTAAAGCTGTGGCCTGGCTGAGTATGGCCATCTTGGTATCTTCAACCAGACATTGCTGAGGACTCGTGCTTCTCAACTCTTCCGACTAAATTATTTTAGTTTGAATGTAATGAGCAAAATAGACCCATATGATCAGCAAAATGAATGGAATCAATGTTCCCTCACCCGGACGTGGGTCATCGGGGCCCCACTCTGGAGCTGGGCCTGGAGATGGGGCACGCTGGTGAGTGCCTAGTGGCCGGGCTTTTACCCATGGAGCCCGGCCGGGTACAGCCCGAAGAGGAGACGTGGGTCCCCCTTCCCATGGACTCACCACCTGTGGGAGGGGCCAAAAGGGTCGGGTGCAATGTGGGATGGGTGGTGGCCGAGGGTGGGGACCCTGGCGGTCTGATCCTCGGCTACAGAAGCTGGCTATTGGGACGTGGAATGTCACCTCTCTGGTGGGAAAGGAGCCTGAGCTGGTGTGTGAGGTTTAGAGGTTCCGGCTAGAAATAGTCAGACTCATTTCAACACATGCCTCTGGCTCTGGAACCAGTTTCCTTGAGAGAGGTTGCACACTCTTCCACTCTGGAGTTACCCCTGGTGAGAGGCGCCAAGCAGGAGTGGGCATACTTGTTGCCCCCCATCTTGGTGCCTGTACGTTGGGGTTCACCCTGGTGAATGAGAGGGTAGCCTCCCTCCGCTTAAGTGTGGAGGGACGGGTTCTGACTGCTGTTTGTGCTTATGTACCAAACAGCAGCTCAGATTACCCACCCTTTTTGAAGTCCTTTGAGGGGGTACTGGAGAGTGCGCCTCCTGGGGGCTCCCTTGTTTCCCCTTGATTGGTGGTGGTGTGACGTTGCATGTTCGTGGTGCGACGTATTGTGTCATTTCCTGTTTGTCTGTCATAGCTCGAGTGAATTGTTTGCTCGAGTCCTCTCTGGATTTATCTGTCTTTTGCACAGTTTCTCATTCTAGTTCACAAACACACTTAGTACAGTTGTTTTTCTACTGTTGGATAGCGCTTAAGACACCTCTTATCTTTCAACACTTCTCAGTTTTTATTGGTGTATTTGGCTCTGCTAGCTCCTGCTAGCGTTAGCTTAGCATGGCTGCTGCTTCTTTCCCTGCTTCCTCTGTTTTCTCTTGTTCCGTATGTCAGATGTTTAGTTACTCCTCTGCCTCCTTTAGTGGTAATGATACATGTAACACATATAGTGTTATGGTAGCTTTGGAGGAGAGGCTGTCTGAACTGGAAGCTCGGCTCCGTGCTGTAGAAAAACCAGTAACTAGCCAGGTCCCCTTAGACAGCGTGGAACCACAGAGGCTAGCTCCCGTTAGCGGTCCTCCAGCAGAGCCCGAGCAGCCGGGACCCCAGGCCGTCTGTGTGACAGTCCTGAGCAAGTGAAGTGCTAAGGCTAAGCCCCCAGTTCACCACCGACCCGTTCACGTTTCTAATAGATTTTCCTCGCTCAGTGACACACCCACTGAGAAGCAGACCCTGGTTATTGGACGCTCCATAGTCCGAAACATGGCTTTAGGGACTCCAGCGGCCATAGTCAAATGCATTCTGGGGGCCAGAGCGGGCGACATAGAATCTTATCTGAAACTGCTGACTAAGGCTAAGGCTAAATACAGTAAGATTGTTATTCACGTCAGCGGTAATGACACTCGGTTACGCCAATCTGAGGTCAGTAAAATTAATGTTGCTTCGGTGTATGACTTTGTTAAAACCATGTCGGACTCCGTAGTTTCCCTGGCCCCCTCCCCAACCTGACCAGCAATGACATGTTTAGCCGTATGTCGTCGTTTAACTGCTGGGTGTTCAAGTGGTGTTCTGACAACGACGTGGGCTACATAGATAACCTGAGTTATTTTGGGGGAAAACCTGGTCTAATGCGGCGAGACGGCATCCATCCCACTTTGGACGGAGCCACTCTTCTTTCTAGAAATATGGCTGATTTTGTTTATCCCCCAAATTATTGACAACCCAGGGTCCAGTCCAGGAAGCAGAGTTGTAGTCCTCCACACCTCTCTGCTGCTTCTCCTCTGTTACTCACCCACACTCACATTGAAACAGTGTCAACTCGCCCACGGCTCATATTAAATAAACAAAAAATCATCTCTAAAAATATAAACCATAAAAATCTGATTAAAATAAACACAGTTACTTTACCAGAGCAAAATCATAAAATCATTAAATGTGGATTATTGAACATCAGATCTCTTTCCTCTAAATCCCTGTTAGTTAATGAACTGATAACTGATCATCATATTGATTTATTCTGTCTGACAGAAACTTGGCTACAACAGGAGGATTTTGTTGGTATAAATGAATCCATCCATCCATCCATCCATCCATCCATCCATCCATCCATCCATTATCTTTACCCTCTTGTTCCATTTTGGGTCACGGGGGTCGCTGGAGCCCATGTCCAGCAATCACTGTGCATGGGGCGGGGTACACCCTGGACGGGTTGCAAGTCCATCACAAGGCCACATAGAGACAAACGAAACAAACAACCATTCACTCTCTCACTCACACCTAGGGACAATTTAGAGTTACCAATCAGCCTAACATGCATTTTTTTGGTCTGTGGGAGGAAACCGAAGCACCCGGAGAAAACCCACGCATGCACGGAGAGAACATGCAAACTCCACCCAGAAGGCCCCTGGACCGGGGTTTGAACCAAGGACCTGCTCGCTGAGAGGCAGCAGCTCTACCAGTTGCGCCACCGTGCTGCCATAAATGAATCCACTTCTGTTAATTATTTAAATTTTCATGTTCCTAGAACAACTGGCCGAGGTGAAGGAGTAGCTTCTATTTTTCAGTCAGGATCATTGATTAATGCCAAACCAGTTATTAGTTATGATTCTTTTGAATCACTGTCCCTCAGTCTTTCTCATCCAAAATGGAAATCAGAAAAGCCACTTTTACTAGTTGTTATATATCGTCCACCAGGAGCTTACTCTCAGTTTTTGTCTGAATTCTCAGAATTATTAACTGACATACTACTAAATACTGATAAAACCATCATAATGGGTGATTTCAATATTCATGTAGATGTTGAAAGTGATAGCTTAAGCATAGCCTTTAATAATTTAATAGACTCTTTTGGTTTTACCCAAAACATCCGCACATCTACTCATTCTTATCATCACACTCTTGATTTAGTTCTGACCTATGGTGTAGAGATTAAAGACTTGGTAATAGTTCCTCAAAATCCTATTCTGGCCGACCATTTTTAAAAACCTTTGAGTTTACATTAAATGACTACACAGTCACTGAGAGTAAATTTCATCTCAGCAAGTGCTTATCAGAAAATGCTGTAAACAAATTTAAACAATATCTTCCATCAATGTTTTCCTCTGTCTTGCAGAGTAATGTTTTAGAGAACAGTGACTTAGATAATCTAGTTGATCATCTTACAACATCAATGCGAACTTCACTTGATAAAATTGCTCCACTGAAAAAGAAAGTAATCAATCAGAGGAAACTGGTTCCTTGGTTCAATTCTGAGTTACGTACTTTAAAGCAGCATCTAGAAACCAGGAGAGAAAATGGCGCTCTACTAATGTTGAAGAATTTTATTTAACTTGGAAAGATAGTCTGCTAACATATAAAAAAGCTCTCCGTAACGCTAGAACTTTATATTACTCATCTTTAATAGGGGAGAATAAAAATAACCCTAGGTTTCTGTTTAGTACTATTGCTAGACTAATTAAAAGTCCCATTTCTGTTGAACCATGTATTGTTACATGTAACCATGTAAAAATTGTTTTAATACTGATGATTATGGCATACAGCTCATGAAAACCCAAAATGCCTGTCCCAAAAAATTAGCATATCATGAAAAATGACAAGCTATTAACCTAACCATCTGAATCAACAACGTAACTCTAAACACCTGCAAAAGATTCCTGAGGCTTTTAAAAACTCCCAGCCTTGTTCATTACTCAAAACCGAAATCATGGGTAAGACTGCCGACCTGACTGCTGTCCAGAAGGCCATCATTGACACCCTCAAGCAAGAGGGTAAGACACAGAAAGAAATTGATGAATGAATAGGCTGTTCCCAGAGTGCTGTATCAAGGCACCTCAGTGGGAAGTCTGTGGGAAGGGAAAAGTGTGGCAGAAAACGCTGCACAACGAGAAGAGGTGACCGGACCCTGAGGAGGATTGTGGAGAAGGGCCGATTCCAGACCTTGGGGGACCTGCGGAAGAAGTGGACTGAGTCTGGAGTAGAAACATCCAGAGCCACTGTGCACAGGCGTGTGAAGGAAATGGGCTACAGGTGCCGCATTCCCCAGGTCAAGCCACTCTTGAACAAGAGACTGCGTCAGAAGCATCTCGCCTGGGACTTCTGCTGAGTGGTCCAAAGTTATGTTCTCTTATTACAGTCAATTTTGCATTTCCTTTGGAAATCAAGGTCTCAGAGTCTGGAGGAAGAGAGGAGACACAGAATTCACATTGCTTGAGGTTCATTGTCAAGTTTCCACAGTCACTGGGGTGTCATGTCATCTGCTGGTGTTGGTCCACTGTGTTTTATCAAGCGCAGGGTAAATGCAGCTAGCTATCAGGAGATTTCAGAGCACTTCATGCTTCCATCTGCTGAAAAGCTTTATGGAGATGAAGATTTCATTTTTCAGCATGACCTGGTACCTGCTCACAGTGCCAGAACCACTGGTAAATGGTTTACTGACCATGGTATTACTGTGCTCAATTGGCCTGCCAACTCTCCTGACCTGAACCCCATAGAGAACCTGTGGGACATTGTGAAGAGAAAGTTGAGAGACGCAAGACCCAACACTCTGGATGAGCTTAAGGCTGCTATCAAAGCATCATGGGCCTCCATAACACCTCAGGAGTGCCACAGGCTGATTGCCTCCATGCCACGCCGCATTGAAGCAGTCATTCATGCCAAAGGATTCCCGACCAAGTATTGAGTGCATAACTGAACATGATTATTTGAAGGTTGGCGTTTTTTGTATTAAAAACACTTGTCTTTCATTGGTGGGATGAAATATGCTAATTTTTTGGGACAGGCATTCGGGATTTTCATGAGCTGTATGCCATAATCATCAGTATTAAAACAATTAAAGACCTGAAATATTTCAGTTGGTGTGCAATGAATCTGAAATATATGAAAGTTTCATTTTTATCATTACATTATGGAAAATAGTGACCTTTATCACAATATGCTAATTTTTTTCGAAGGACCTGTATTAGTTGAGACATTTCTAAAATATTGACTAGTTTATTGTGGGAAAAAATACAAATAAATAACATCTTTAAGCAGCTATTTTTTCCCCTAAGGAACATGAATGGTCTTAATGTCAAAAATCAATACAAGGTTAAAAATTGTCAACATATCCAAGAAGTTTTTCTTAACATTGATCAATTTTAAAAGCAGACCAGATGCTTTGTTGCCTTGGTTATGAAGCTATAAGAGATGATTTGGTTTCATTCCAGGACAGAGACGAATGTCTTGAAATAGCAGATCTGTGTGGCGAACAACAGAAATGTCTGAACACTCCAGGTACTATTAAAACTGTGTAATTGTCAATGTTCTTTTTTTAACTGTATAAACAAATGCTATGTTATTCAGTGTACCTTTTTTAAACTTAATTTTATGAAAATCCCTCTCTGGTGGTTTCACAGGTGGATTCAGGTGCCAGGGCCTAACCATGCAAGATGTCAACTCAGGAATGTGCGGCCATGGCTACTTCTACAACTCAGACATGGAGGAGTGTCAGGCCTGTAGCGAGTGTGATGGAGAACCTGTAGTTTCTCCTTGTACCTTTATCACAGATACAGTCTGCTTTGGCCCTGCCTCCGAGACCAGCGAGCTGTCTCTGTCCTGGGCTGGAGATGTGAATTTGCAGGGCTCCAAAGGCCACACACTGGTTCAAGCTTTCTCCAGCGTGCAGCTTCATATCCAGGGAGGAGGTGATGGAGGCTTGGTTTTTGCTGAGAAAGGGCAGCTGGTCCTAAAGCAGCATGGTCTGGTCTGGCTAGATGGGAGTTTGGCACTTAGTCACAGCTGCCGCAGCTTCATCCAGGTGTGTCTGCGTATGAACAACACAGATGGCTCAGAAGGTCGCGACCTGAGCGGTGTGCGAGTGGAGCAGCAGGAGCGGAAATCTCTACAGAGTGTCAGCATCAGCGGTGTGGCAGAAGTTGCCCCAGGTCACATCATATCCCTCTTCATTCGGAGCGCCACTCACCACTGTAACCAAAGCAGTGAAGGGCTGCAGCTGTATGATGCCTCTGCAGCTCCGCTCAGCCTCCTCTGGCTCTCTCATGACACCGGAGCTGTTGCCATGACAGCACAGGCTCTGGTTTCAGCACAATATCACACAAACTACCGCCCCGCCTTCCAGACGACCTCTACCTCTGACCCTTATGTAGTCAGGCTGACTCATGACAGTCGGGGGATCCGTTTTGCAGAGACTGGCATAGTGCGGTTTGTGTTCCAGCAGGCCCTGTATTCTATGGGCCAAGCATGTGTGAGTGAAGGATTTCAGCTTGTGGCATATCTCAACCAGAATGGAACCTCAGCTGAGTTGTTACGTGTCTTCAAACCAGGCGTTCACTACAGGGACACATCTATATCAATATCTGGAGCCATTAAAGTCAGCCCTGGAGATGCAATTGGCTTTGAAATACTCTCTCCTGCTCAGTGCAATGTGCGGTTCTTTGGTGATGAGTCAGGCATCAGTTTACTAAGTCTGTTTTGGGTCCCTACTGCCATTTCTTCTTTTATGACTGCTTCTGTGGCCAACACTGGTCTTCCATCAGGAGCAGTTCGAAACAAGCCTCTGTTCTTCCACCAGATCAGTCCCCAGGTGTCCCAGATGGGGCTGCTGGGAAAGGGATCCACAAATCTAAGGAGAGATTTTGTATTTAGGGAGAGTGGCACAGTCAGTATGACCATGGACCTCAAACTCATTCACTCCTGCAACTTGGTGAAGGTGACTCTGCTCATGCGAGGTTATTCTGAAGGGTCAAGAGGGGGCCATGAAGTAGAGGGTCTACGGCCCATCCATCTAGCCCAGCAGGCAGCTGGCCAAATGCTTGAGGGTAGCCAGTGGGCCAGCTTGAGTCTTCGGGCATCATTTCAGGTTTATAATGGCACAGCTGTGTTTTTCCTTCTAGATTGCGTTCGTGGACGAGTCAATCAGATTAGCCACCAAACAGGAAGTGGAGTGTCAGTTTTATGGGTGGCAGCATGAAGAAACTATGACAAAATTTTGATTTTTTTTAACAGAAGCACAAGCTAACCACAACAATAAAACCATTGACAATGATCAGCTCAGTATGATGCAGTGTTGTACTGGGAATCCAAAGGTACTGGTATTTATCTGGACGCCACCTACCTGAACACTGTTGCATACAACCATTCACCCTAAAAGACAATGGACCTTGTTCCACTAAAACACAAAACTGTTCAGGAACTGTTCAACAGACACTTGATCTGGTAACACGAGAACCATCCTGGGAACTTAGCCCACAACATCAAAAGGATCTGCAACCAAAGTTTTGGCAACAGACAACCCAAAAGTCACAAGACAACTCCAAACCCCCAAATTCCCCCAAATGAAATGGGTCTGAACCTATTTGAAGACTTACAAAGTAATAAAGAGGTGGTTTAAATACTGTAACTGATTAGTATATGGTTGATGGTGTTTGGTTAGTGTGTGAAATTCAAACAAGGGTCTAACTCCACTGTCTTAATATTTCTAAAAGTTACTCTTCTATAAACCATTTTAAAAGCCATCCACACAGGAATATTTTTTTTTGTTTGTATGCAAAAGTACTTTATAAATACTGTACAGTCTTGTGACCACATAAAAACTGCTCAAAGCCCCCAAACTGTATATTTTTTAAAACAAGTTCAAGAGTGAAAAAAAATCTTAAAATATTATTATTGTGTTTTAATCTAGACAACATAATCATAACACATCCATTTGAAACCAATGATGTCATAGCGCTACCTCTAATCTAACCAAAGGCCCAAATGTGTATAACTATTGTTGGGTTTACATTTTATACCCAGTGTGCAAGCTTGATGTGCCTGCTCCACACCTTGTTTCTTGTTTGGGGCATAGTTTCAAGGCAGTGCTGCAGCTCAACAAACAGGCCTTGTACAGTTACTATGGTGGTTTGGGTTTTTAGTGTATTGGTGGGGATGGAGGCAAATATATTTAGAACAAATGTTTCCTGAAAAGGCCTCAATTTACAGTGCTTTTTTTCTTTTTTGCCATGGATGATTGTGCCGCTCAAGGTGGCTGCATGTTGGAGCAGCTCTGTTACTTTCATTCTGAGATGTTGCTTTTGGAAACTTTATGTCCTGGTTTTCTGGATGTAAATCATATTTTTTGGATTATTGTTTCCTCTGGTATCAGATGCTGTGCAGCCGGAAGGATTTTTACTGAGACTTTTTTGGTTTTGGACATTTGTTATGATGTGTAGCCATGGCAACAAGGCAGTTTTCTACAACAACAGCAGCTGATTAACATCTCAAAAGCTCAAATAATATCTCAACTATGGCCCCAGCTCTCAAATGAGTTGAAAAGGATGTTATGTGGACGCATTCTCATCTACCTGCCAGCTATGCTCGAGTGCCTGACCACTGAGATCCTGGAACTAGCAGGAAACACGGCTCATGACAGCGGAAGGACAGAATCGTCCCTCAGCACCTACAGTTGGCTGTCCGCAGCAAGGAGGAGCTTGGCAGACTGCTGGGAGGAGTGGCCATCGCTCTGGGAGGAGTTCTGCCCAGCATTCAGGCGGTCCTACAGTCCAGGGGAACCAAGAGGCCAGCTGAGTCTGAGTGGACGGATCGGACAGCATCTGCAGCCAGTTTCTTAGGATTCACTGTGGGATGGACCTTTACAAGAGATCCTTCCTGCCTACAGCCATCAGCATCTATAACATCTCTTAATGAAATGAGGATAACGAGTTACAACAACAAAATAATTTCCCTTTGGGATAATAAAGTATTATTGAGTTGAATTGAATGATTGTAGATACCCATTCTTATATTTGCTAGTATCTTCCCATGGGCTCACCACCTGTGGGAGGGGCCAAAGGGGTCAGGTGCAATGTGGGATGGGTGGTGACCAAGGACGGGGACCCTGGCGGTCTGATTCTCGGCTACAGAAGCTGGCTACTGGGACGTGAAATGTCACCTCTCTGGTGGGGAAGGAGTCTGAGTCGGATTCTCCTTGATGCATGGCTTTGGCTCTGGAACCAGTTTCCTCTAGAGGGGTTGGACACTCTTCCAATCTGGAGTTGCCCCTGGTGAGAGGCACCGAGCAGAAGCAGGCATACTTGTTGACCCTCATCTTGGTGCCTGTACATTGGGGTTCACCACAGTGAATGAGAGGGTAGCCTCCCTCCACCTACGTGTGTGTGTGTGTGTGTGTGGGGGGGGGGGACGGGTTCTGACTGTTGTTTGTTCTTACATGCCAAACAGCAGCTCAGATTACACACACTTTTTAGAGTCCTTGGAGGGGGTACTGGAGATTGCACCTCCTGGGAACTCCTTTGTTCTGCAGGGGGACTTCAATGCTCAAGTGGGAAATGACAGTGAGACCTGGAGGGGTGTGGTTGGGAGGAATGGGCCGTCTGATCTGAACCCGAGTGGTTTTCTGTTATTGAACTTCTGTGCTCATCATGGATTGTTCATAACAAACACCATGTTCAAGCATAAGGGTGTCCATATGTGCTCTTGGCACCAGGACACCCCAGGCCACGGTTTGATGATCGACTTTGTTGTCATCTCATCTGATCTGCGGCTGCATGTCTTGGACACTTGGGTGTAGGGTTGGGCATCGTTTGAATTTGAGCGATTCCGGTTCTGATTTCGATTCTTTGTTTCGATATCGATTCCTATCGGTTCCCAATTCCGATTCTTTTTAGAGGCGTGGTTAAAAAAAACATGTCAATTCAATTCAGTTCAGTTTATTTATACTGTATAGTGCCAAGTCACAACAGAAGTCGTCTCAGGGCACTGAACAGAAACAATCAAATATAAAAATAATAAGTTAACACAATTTATCTGAGGAGCAGACTGCTTTGAATTTAACTCCATCATGTTATAAATGAGCTAGCCAGAGTTCTTTCTGGATGAAATAATTTGAACTTCTATTTGAATTTTAATTCTATGAACTTTTTACTTTTTGTTATCTTTGCTTTGAATTTCTCACAGGGCTATTTTCAACAAGTATATAAATATCAAATTTATGAACTTTAATATAAATGTTATACATTTTCTTTTCACAGGGGTACACTTTCACAAGAGAACTTTATGTTTGAAAAACTCATGGAAACACATTTCCACAGGTTCAGTGTGTGATGCTGCAACCATGCTACTGAGCTCTCACTGATGAGCTAACCTGCTGCAGAATATCAAATAAAATTATTATTATTATTATTATAAAAAAACAACTTGTAAAATCCAGTCCAGATTAGCAGCAGGTACAGTATAAAATCAGAAACGGTTCTTGTTGAGGAAAATGATCATATCTGCTTCTCAGGCAGTATGTGTGAGTGTTCTGGACAGACAGTGTCTCCTGTTTAATGGGTTTACTTTGATCAGGACATGTCTTTTATCCCCCACACTAAAAATGTTACTTGAAACGCCTTCTTCCATCTGCATAATATCACTAACATTAGAAACATCTGATCTAAAAATGATGCAGAAAAACTGGTTCATGCAATTGTCACGTCTAGACTGGACTATTGCAAGGGTTTATTATCTGGGTGTCCAAATACTTCTTTAAAACGTCTTCAGTTGATCCAAAATGCTGCTGATAGAGTCTTAACTGGAGTTAGTAGGAGAGATCATATCTCTCCAGTTTTAGCTTCTCTCCATTGGCTCCCTGTCAAATCCAGAATAGAATTCAAAATCTTACTTCTAACCTACAAAGCTCTCAACAACCTGGCTCCATCTTATATTACAGATCTTATTGTTCCATATTTTCCTAACAGAGCGCTTCATTCTCAGGCTGCAGGTTTACTTGTGTTTCCTAGAATTTACAAAAACAGAATGGGAGGCAGATCTTTTAGTTATCATGCTCCTCTCTTGTGGAACCAACTTCCAATCTCTGTCCGTGAGGCTGACACATTATCCAGTTTTAAAACTAGGCTTAAGACTTTCCTTTTTGATAAATCCTATAGTTAGGGTCGGCTTGGGTTTCCGGAGCTGTCCCTTAGTTATGCTGCTATAGGCTTAGACTGCTGGAGGACAAACTGACCACAATTTTCACTCTGCTACTGTCTTTACTTACTCTGCTCAACCTGGTTTGTATTTGTAATTATTTTTTCTATCCATAACATGTTTCTTTGTCTTTCAGATACACCTGGACCTATACCTAGACCTACCATTCTGTGTTCGTCTGTCTCTCCTCCCTGTCCTCTCAACCAGCCGGTCAAAGCAGATGGCCGCTTGTCCTGAGCCTTGTTCTGCTGGAGGTTTATTCCTTTTAAAAGGGAGTTTTTCCTTTCCACTGTTGCCACTGTGCTTGCTCAGGATGGGAGACTGCAACGAAGCCAAAATTCAACTTGTCTGCTGGATTCCTTAGATAGAGAACTTTACTAATTGGCTTTTATGTATGTGAATGTTTCTGTAAAGTACCCTGAGACAACTTTGTTGTGATTTGGCGCTATATAAATAAACTGAATTGAATTAAAAACTGAACTGGGTGTGAAAGAAGCTTGAACCCATAAATATGAGAATGCAAGGTCTGACAGCAAAGGATAAGTCTTTTGTTGGTTCCACCACCAGCAGCAGGTCCTCGGACAGAACGGCTGGTGGAATGTCCTGGTCCATCTGCAGCCTCTCTCCACTTGTTTCTTCATGGACATGGAGCTGGGACATTACGTTGTGCCTCTTCCTCAGCAAAAAGCTCCTCCAGTGGAGACTTTCTGGAAAGATTGCAGGGAGGAGGTTCCTAAACAAACAGGCTAATCAGTATCATCACTAAAAAGGGATTATTAAAGGCGTGATCATTATTAAGATTGAGAATGTATATAATTTCAGCTATCATACACTTACACTCTCCTCCTCATCCTCCACTCCCTCATTCTCAGGCCTTTCCTCAGACTGCATGGTGACCCCATCATCTTCACAGTCTTCCTCTGTTGACTACAAAGAACATTACTAGCATTTAGATTTCAGATCTTAAAAGCAGAAAAAGCCAGTTGTGAATAACATTTCACCTGCTCAATCAGCTTTCTCTGGCTCTGCTCCCAGACACGTCATCCATTTTCTTTTTAAAGCACAGAGCAGCTCTTCTCCACCTTAAATCAAGATGGGATTAACTTATTTGACAAGTGATCCATGGGAGGTGGTGTGTACTTGGGTTGATGGTTTTCACCGTGTCCATGCAAACATATAAACAAACATGTAATGTCACTGTCACTGTAACTTTAGCTTGGGATGGACTATTAATTAGCTTAGCTCTATTGTTACTGCCTAGCTAACCTAAATGTTGATGATTCCACATCTGAAAAGGGATGCAACCTTTTCACAATCATATGCTGTAAACATTCTGTGGCACTCTTCATTCAGTTGCACTGGTGTATTTCCCTTGGAGAACTCCTTGCTGAACGAAGGAGCACATTGTGGAGTCTGGCTAACATTATTTGCCATTTCAGGTGGTTTGTATAAGAAAAAAATATGAGCTAACGTTAGCAGGGTGTTTGCATTTGAGTTGACCTACTCCTTTAAGTTGAGTATAACTTGTTAGCTGCCTTAATGTTGGTATGAGATGTAGTTTATAGTTTTATTTACCTGATGGAGCTGGAGAAGGAGGCAGCAAAAATAGTCCGGCAGAGCGCGTCAAAGACGAGCCACTATTTTACTTCTACACCCTCCTTTGCACAATATAAAATTATTGCAAATGCTGCACTGAGCTGACTGGTCATTTAATTAAAGTTAAGACACGCTTTCGACTGCGGCTGCTCACTCTCCATGTATGGGAACACTTCCAGTGGATTCTTCTTCGTTGGTGTTCGGTGGGCGGCTTCTTCTTCTAGGTGGCAGACTAGGCATCGAAAATATCAATCAAAAATAAATATTTCGAATGATTCCGAAAACCGGACAGTTAGTCCCGGTTCCAAATGATTGTCAATCCTCGATGCCCAACCCTACTCGGGTGAAGAGAGGGGCAAAGCTGTCCACTGACCACTATATGATGGTGAGTTAGCTCCAATGGTGTGGGAGGATGCCAGTCAGACCTGGCAGGCCCAAATGTATAGTGAGGGTCTGCTGGGTTTACATGACTCTGCAATATTGTGTGGACATCGGGGCAGTTCGCCTGGATTGACAGACAGGGGTGGTGGTCTCCCAATTCAAAAAGTGTGTTCTAACTACAGGGGGATCACGCTCTTAAGCCCCACTGGTAAGGTCTATTCAGGAGTTCTGGAAAGGAGAGTCCGTCAGATAGTCAAACCTCAGATTCAGGAGGAGCAGTGCGATTTTCGTCCTGGTCGTGGAACAAAGGACCAGCTCTACACCCTCAGCAGGGTCCTGGAGGGTGCGTGGGAGTTTGCCCAACCAGTCTACATACCATACCATACCATACCATTTTATTTATAGAGCACTTAAAACAGCGACAAGGCCAACCAAAGTGCTGTACAGACAGAACAACAGGTAACACACAAAGCAATATACAAAATGAAGTAAATCAGAATATAGACATAAAAACGATGCAGATAATGATGACTAACCAGTGTGGAGCATACGGGTTAAAAACACAGATCATCTGGTGTTGAATGCTACTGAATAGTAGTGGGTTTTTAAATGGCACTTGAAAACCGAGAGGGAGGGGGCCTGTCTGACAAGCAGAGGTAACTTGTTCCAAAATCTTGGTCCTACTACAGAGAAGGCCCTGTCACTTCTGCGCTTAAGACGAGTTCCTGGAACTGTGAGGAGCAACTGGTCCACTGACCTCAGGGGGCGTGGTGGGACATACGGTTGTAGCAGATCAGAGAGATGGGGGGGGCGACACTGTTCAGTG
>NC_056506.1:714201-721289 GCF_014905685.2 Nematolebias whitei | reverse complement strand
GGGGGGTGACACTGTTCAGTGATTTGTAGACATACAGTAGTATTTTGAACTGGATTCGAAGATGAATCGGTAGCCAGTGCAGGGAGGACAAAACTGGTGTAATGTGCTCTCATTTGCCTGTACTGGTTAAAAATTGGGGCAGCACGGTGGTGCAACTGGTAGAGCTGCTGCCTCTCAGCGAGAAGGTCCTTGGTTCAAACCCCGGTCCAGGGGCCTTTCTGGGTGGAGTTTGCATGTTCTCTCCGTGCATGCGTGGGTTTTCTCCGGGTACTCCGGTTTCCTCCCACAGACCAAAAACATGCATGTTAGGCTGATTGGTAACTCTAAATTGTCCCTAGGTGTGAGTGAGAAAGTGAATGGTTGTTTGTTTCGTTTGTCTCTATGTGGCCCTGTGATGGACTTGCGACCCGTCCAGGGTGTACCCCGCCCCTCGCACAGTGATTGCTGGACATGGGCACCAGCGACCCCCGTGACCCAAAATGGAACAAGTGGGTAAAGATAATGGATGGATGGATGGATGGATGGTTAAAAATTGGGCTGCTGCATTCTGGACCAGTTGTAGTCGTGCAATGGAGGTTTGACTGATACCAAACAGGAGCGAATTGCAGTAATCAAGCCTAGATGTAATGAATGCATGTATTACTGTCTCCAGGTTGTTTTTGGACAATATGGGCTTCAGTTTAGACAGCCACCTCAGTTGGAAGAAACATGATTTAACAATCATGTTTACATGATTGTTAAGTTTCAGGGAAAGGGCCATTATCATGCTCAGATTAGTGACTCTTTGTTTTTCTGACAGGGTTAGAGCAGAGAGGTCGATGCAGTAGTTTGTGATCTTGTCGTTGGGAGGGAATAACATGACTTCAGACTTCTTTTCATTGAAACTTAAGAAATTTAAAGCCATCCAGTCCCTGATGTCAGCCAGGCAGTCGAGTAGAGGTTGAATAGAGCATGTACCATTGTGTCTTAGGGGGAAGTAAATTTGACAGTCATCAGTGTAGAAATGAAAGGGTATGTTGTGTTTCTGGAAAATAGCACCAAGTGGCAGCAGGTATAAAGAGAATAGGAGGGGACCCAGGATGGACCCCTTCAGAACCCCCCCCCCCCCCCCCCATTTAAGCTCTGCCTCTGCAGAACTAAAATCCTTGATGGAGACACAAAAGGATCTGTCAGTGAGGTAAGATCTGAACCAATTAAGGGCTGACCCTGTGATGCCCACCCACTGCTCCAACCTAGCAATAAGGATCGCATGGTCGATGGTGTCAAAGGCGGCTGTGAGGTCCAACAGGACAAGTAGCACATAATCACCGGTATCAATGGTTAAGAAAATGTCATTAAAGACCTTCAGCAGGGCAGTTTCAGTGCTGTGGAGAGGTTTGAAGCCATATTGGAATAGCTCTAAGATGGCGTGATCCTCCAGGTAGCACTTCAACTGGGACTCGACTATTTTCTCCAGTATTTTAGAAACAAATGAGAGTCTGGAGACAGGCCAGAAGTTGGAAACGACTGAAGGGTCAAGGTTTGTTTTTTTAGGAGAGGCTGGACAGCAGCATGTTTGAAGGATTTTGGCACTATGCCAGTTGATAAACTACTGTTTACTATATCAAGAATGGACGGACCTAGAGTAGGAAAAACCTCCTTTAATAGTCGAGGGGGGACCACATCAAAGGGGGAGCCAGAAGGTTTCAAGTTGCACATGACCTGCTCTAGAGAAGATAGAGTGATGGGTTCAAAATGGTCAAAAGGAGCTACAGATTGAGGTGGGATGGATGGGTCATGAGTTGGAGGGGAAATGAGAGCCCTGGTGGTCGCAATTTTTTCCAAAAAGAAATGTAGGAAGTTGTCGCACAGCTCAGTCGAGGCTTCCAGAGGTGATGATTCAGTGAGGTGGAGAACAGAGTTTAGGGTAGAGAAGTGGACACGTGGGTTGTGAGAGTTTGAGGTTATGATATCAGAGAAGTATTTGGATTTAGCAGCTTTTACTGCTTTGTGATAACAATGCCAACTCAAAGTGTTTGAAAAGAGACGTGCAGCCTGTCTTTCCTCCACTTGCGCTCCACCCGCCTACATTGCTGCCTAACGGCCTTGGTGACGTCACTCAGACAAGGTTCTGCTCTGAGTTTAGATTTTTTGGTTTTAATAGGCACGACATGATCCATAGTCTTTAAGCAGAAGGAGTTGAACTGGCATGTCAGCTCCTCAGTGGTGGTGAGAAACACCGGGGGCAGAATTATCATTTCAAAGTTATAAACATCTGTGAAACGTGTGGCAGTGAAATGGTTAATGGTCCGGCTGCGACGTGCAGGAATACACAGCTTAGGAGTTAGATGGGGGAGGGTGAACTCAAACCGGACTGGCATGTTATCTGAAAAAACTTTATCACCAATAACAAGATTACTAACAGTCACGTCACGTGTTAAAACAAGGTCCAGTGTATGTCCACGTTCTTGGGTGGGACCGTTTACATGTTGCGTTAGATTAAATGAGTCTAATACATCTAAAAAGTTCTTAGCCAAGGGCTTCTCCTGACAGCACATGTGCAAATTAAGGTCCCCAATAATGAAAACATGATCATATTTTGGTGTGATTTCAGCCAAGAAGTCAGAAAACTCATTTATGTAATCCTTAGACCGAGGTGGGCGGTAGACGAGTGCAAATAACGTTCGAGGCGAGTGGCCAAGTTCAAAGACGCTCAGTTCAAAGCTGGCACAGGAAACTGGGATGGGCAGTTGTTTACAGTCAAAAGTTGATTTGAATATTGTTAATAATTCACCACTGCGCTGGCCTGATGGCCACGGGGCATTAAAATACAGACAGTTCGGTGTCAATAATTCCGTCAAGGTGCTGGACTCACCCGGAGACATCCAAGTCTCTGTGATACAGAAAAAGTCCAACTCGTACTCTTGAAAGTAGTCCCTAAGGATAAAAGTTTTGTTGGAAACAGATCTTGCGTTGACCAAACACATCCGGATACTGTCCAAAGTGGAGCCAGCAGCGGTGGAGTTAGCGCGCGCTAATGGCCGGAGGTTTTCAATAACAGCCCCTCTGGGTCGGTCCGTGCACCGACAACTCCCGTTGTTTACCTGGTACGGGCACGCGGGAAGCTGGCGATGGAAACCATGACCCCCAGCTGAAGAGGAAGATGCAGCGCGCAGGACTTTAAGCTTTACCAGCCGCCCAGCACGTTTTCTCCGGCGTCTGAAGCGATGTCTCCGGGTAGGCAGGTGAGGAGCGCAGCGGAGGTAAGCTGGCACGTTCGCCAGCAGGGGGTGTGTTTGTGGGTGTGTGTCCAGAGATACGCACATTTTATTCCAAATAAGCAACATCGGCCGCAGAAAAACGAAGATCCAGAAGCTGTTGTCGGTCATACATCAGCAGTGAGTTTATGTCACAGATAAAAAACAAACAAAACAAAAATAATCCAAACACCATCAGCAGAGGTGTTTTGTAAGCCATGTACACGGGCGCCATCTTTCCGGAAGTCAACAATAGAGCTCTGTCTACATATGCTTTGTGGACTTGGAGAAGGCATTCGACCATGTCCCTTGGGGAGCCCTGTGGGGGGCCTACGGGAGTATGGTGTACCAGGCCCTTTGATACTGGCTGTTAGGTCCCTGTACGACTGATGTCAGAACTTGGTCCACATTGCCGGCAGTAAGTCTGGCTCGTTCCCAGTGAGAGTTGGACTCCGCCAAGATTGTCCTTTGTCACGATTCTGTTCATAACTTTTATGGACAGAATTTCTAGGTGCAGCCAAGGTGTTGAGGGGATCCATTTTGGTGGCCTTAGGATCGCCTCTCTGTTTTTTGCAGATGATGTGGTCCTATTGGCTTCATCAGGTCCTGATCTACAGCTTTTGCTCGAGCGGTTCGCAGCCGAGTGTGACGTGGCCGGGATGAGGATCAGCTCATCCAAATCAGTGGCCATGGTCTTTAGCCAGAAAAGGGTAGAGTGCCCTCTCCAGGTCCGGGAGGAGATTATGCCCCTAGTGGAGGAGTTTAAGTATCTTGGGATCTTGTTCACAAATGATTAGAAAATGGAGCGTGAGATCGATAGGCAGATAGGTGCAGCGCCAACAGTGAAATGGGCGCTGTACCCGTCTGCCATGGTGAAGAAAGAGCTGAGTCAAAAGGTAAAGCTCTCAATTTACCGGTCGATCTATGTTCCTACCCTCATCTATGGTCATGAGCTTTGGGTTGTGAACGAAAGAACGAGATCACGGATACAGGCAGCCAAAATGAGTTTTCTCCGCAGGGTGTCTGGGCTCTCCCTTAGAGATAGGGTGAGAAGCTCGGTCATCCGGGAGGGACTCAGAGTAGAGCCGCTGCTTCTCCCAAATGAGAGGAGCCAGTTGTGGTGGCTCGGGCATCTGGCTAGAATGCCTCCTGGACATCTCCTTGGCAAGGTGTTCTGGGCACATCCCACCGAGAGGAGACCCAGTGGAAGACGCAGGACACGCTGGAGAGACTATGTTTCGCGGGTGGCCTGGGAGCGCCTTGTGATTCCCCTGGTTGAGCTGGCCCAAGTGGCTGGGGAGAGGGAAATCTGGACCTCCCTACTTAGGCTGTTACCCTGCGACCTGACCCCAGATAAGTGGAAGAAAATGGATGGATGGATATCTGGTAGTTCCCTTTAGGGAAGTAATGGCTTATCCGACCCTGACCACAAGTAACAAAATACTGCATACCTGCTAACATACAAGACTCTAAGCGCTACAGTATGTGTTTTGTACAAAGTGAATAAGATGCAAAATAAAGTTGCATATTTAATGTATAATAATTGATTCCTACAGCTCCCTGTGGCAGTTTTCTTGTGTTTTTTTCTGCAACTCGGATGTCTTTTTCAGGAGAAAAGCTTGTCAGTGATACTTTGTCAATTTTTTTGACACCATGACAAATAAAAGTCATGAGGTCTCATTCTTGCTAATATGGAGCAAATGTTTAAGATTTTTTTAAAATGTTGTTTTCCACTCTGAAATATGCATAAATACATTCTGTGTATCCTCCAGACTTATAGTTTCTGTATTTAATTAGCATCATACTTTGCCCACCTCATACAGTGTTACACACCAAACATCAGGAAAACAAACATTACGGTTCATTAAAAGTTCAAAATAAAAGTCATCTATGTCCTCCTCTTTATTTCAAACAACATAAATATTACAATAGTGGAGAGTGGCAATAGAGGCTGCCAGTGTTTTATGTCCTGGAAAATGTTATTTTATAAATGTACCTTTACAAATTTTCCTCAATTTTTGTGGTCATTAAAACAAACAGATTGTTTTCCTAAACTTAAGCTGTTCTTGCAAGGTGCTTGAATTAATTGTGACAAATTTGTAGTTAATAGTATTTTCCAAAATTTTTAATTAAACTTGAGTATTTAAAAAGGGCAGCATAGTGGCACAACTGGTAGAGCTGCTGCCTCTCAGTGCACAGGTCCCTGGTTCAAATCCTGGTCCTGGGGCCTTTCTGGGTGGAGTTTGCATGTTCTCTCCGTGCACCCGTGGGTTTTCTCCGGGTACTCTGGTTTCCTCCCACAGACCAAAAACATGCATTTTAGGATGACTGGTAATCTAAATTGTCCCTAGGTGTGAGTGAGAGAATGAATGGTTATTTGTCTCGTTTGTCTCTATGTGGCCCTGTGATGGACTGGAGACCTGTTCAGGGTGTACCCCGCCCCTCGCACAATGATTGCTGGACATGGGCACCAGCAAACCCCGTGACCCAAAATGGAAGAAGCAGGTAAAAGATAATGGATGGATGGATGGATGGAGTATTTTTTTTAAAAACACGATGCATTGATCATATTTTTATAATGCAAAATTAGTCCTTTATTTCCACATGGTAGAATCTGTGCTGAGTTGTAAAGAACAAAGTCCATGCTCAATAATCCAGGTATCCAGTCCAACATTTTTCAGTCAGGTCATCTGGACAGTTTCTATTTTTGTGCTGAAACATTTCACCTTCGATCCGGAAGGCTTCATCGGTCAAGGAAACACACAACAAAACTGATTCTTCCCCCAACAACTTACTCCAAAGTGGAACAAACCAGTTTTGTTTGTGATAAGATGGTCTCTTTGGTACGCCCCTCCTCCATTGATGGCCCTCTTCATTGTTGTCAAATTGGTTGAAAACAACAAAGTCCATGTTCAATAATCCAGGTATACAATCCAGCATTTTTCAGTCAGGTCATCTGGACAGTTTGTCATGGGGGTCGCTGGTGCCCATGTCCGGCAATCATTGTGCGAGGGGCGGGGTACACCCTGAACAGGTCTCCAGTCCATCACAGGACCGAACACTGTCCAGATGACCTGACTGAAAAATGTTGGTGTGCTTAGTTGTATTTATATGAAAATATGCTCTCCCCATCTATATGTTCTGAATGTCCATGTTTGTCATTTGTCTTTTATTTAAGTAATTCAGTTACTCTAATTGATGCCAAAGAACCTTCAGATTATCTCACTTGTTTACATTTTGTTTTCTGGTTTACATATGTGCTGGTCTGCATTCCAATGTGTGATTTTTTTTAGGAGCACGTGTTTCTAGTTAGGTGTTGTTTAATGTTCTAACTCTATTGTGCATGCCTTATTTAATGGCCATCTTGTTTATATTGACTTGAAGTGAGTGACAAAGGCTCATCGGAAAAAAAAAACAAGCCATTTATTTAAATAATAAAACTTTACAATGTAGTTAATGTTAACCAAACTGCAATGAAGTGTACATTTGATGTGTTCCTCTAAACCTATTAAAAAAGGTTTTCCACATTTCCTGCTGAGTATTTTATTATAGGAACTCTGTTTGATTTTGACATAAACTGAGGCTAACATTTTAAAACCACAACAACTTTCCTCCTATCAGAGAGAACAATATCCAAACCTCTTACTACTGAGAAAACTCATGGCAAAAACGAACGCAGACATGTTCCTTTTCTTTGCCTTTCATACCGCTTAATAATGTAGCCGTTTTGGGGTAACACTTTACAATAAGGTACACAAAATTTGCTTAACTTCTAGGGAACTAAGGAACAAATCAGGAGTTAATGGGTAGTTAACCAGTACTTACTGGGGAACACACAGCCAAGCCTTATTA
>NC_056506.1:654147-694201 GCF_014905685.2 Nematolebias whitei | reverse complement strand
CTTTATAAGACTTGACCTACTTTTTGTACATAAGTACAAACAATACAGTATTTGGCGGTGGAGAGAGGAGCAGGTTGACCCAGTTGAGAATGTCTTAATGGTGAATGTTGAAGGGACACCGTCGATCCACAGATGGAGTCCAGTGGAGCGAAGAGATCCTAGGAAGGATCTGAAGAGGCAGGCCGTGGAAGTTCCTGGAGGAGTCACAGTTGGTGAGAAGCAGCTGTAACAAAGGTCAGTCGGCTGTACACGAATTTACCATTTGGTAGAAGATGTCCCAGCACTGAAGAGGTGTCTGGCAGATGTTTAAATACCCCATCAGGCAGTCCTCCTCAGAGCAGCAGCAGGTGGAGTGAGTTGAGGTAATTGGCTGTGGAAGGAAAAGTGAGTGACAGGCAAAAAACCCAGGAATCCCACAAAAACATTGATGGAAGAGATTGTTTAAATTTGGTTACAACATTTTCTAATAAGCACCTGCTGAGATAAAATTTACTCTCAGTGCCTGTGTAATCATTTAATGTAAACTCAAAGGTTATTAAAAAATGGTCGGACAGAATAGGATTTTGAAGAACTATTGCTAAGTCCTTAATCTCTATACCATAGGTCAGAACTAAATCAAGAGTGTGATGATAAGAATGAGTAGATGTGCAGAGGTTTTGGGTAAAACCAAATGAGTCTATTAAATTAGTAAAGGCAATGCTTAAGCTATCACTCTCAACATCTACATGAATATTGAAATCACCCATTATGATGATTTTATCAGTATTTAATAATAAGTCAGTTAATAATTCTGAGAATTCAGACAAAAACTGAGAGTATGCGCCTGGTGGACGATATATAACAACTAGTAAAAGTGGCTTTTCTGATTTCCATTTTGGATGAGAAAATCTGAGGGACAGCGATTCAAAAGAATCATAACTGTAGTGGTGTCAAGGCTAGCTAGGCTGCACCTTCACTACTAATTATTTAAATATAATGGGTTCTCTCTTTTTCGAGTTAAATTTCTGCCATGTGACGAGGTACTGTGAGGATTGTTTAAATCAGTGACATGAGACGTTAATTTCCTTTGACCCATCAGAATAAATGTGGTCATTTATTGAACAGAATCAAAATTCAACATCAAAACATGTAGGCGTGATTAGCTGATCTGGTTCTGATTAATAAAACTTGGCACGCTTTACTAATAAGACAACAAGACATTTCTGAAGTCATTTAGATTACTGGCAAAATAGAAGAGTTTTAAAGGAAGGAATGAAAAGAAAAGATGGGTAAAGGGGGTGTCTGTTTGGACCAGGATGGCACGCTCCCTCCAACACCAGCTCAAACCTCTGGTATACTTAGCGTGTCACGACTCGTTATCTTTGTAGAAGATAAATCCGCTCCGGTGTCGGGTCCATTTCAACGCTACCTTCCAGCGTCTCCGGTAAGAGCGGCTGGCCATCGTCAGGAGTCGTGTCGTTTACTCCGTTCAACAAACACGCTCCTCTCCAGGGTGGATACACAGCAAGCTGTGAGTCCGTCAGAGTTTCCACTCAGATGTAGAGGATTCCATCAAAGACTGAGTTCAACTCAGTGGACTCAGAAGACTCACCAGACTCAGGAGTCTGACTTGAAGACTCGAAGTTCCAGGAAGTGTGGACTTTTAAAGAGTTTTCACTTCCTGTCACTTCAGGACTTCCTGATTGGTTGAAACAACCAACAGGGGGTGGTTCCAGTGATGTCAGAGGGTCATTACAAGTCAAGAGGACAGCAGGAATGTTTAGGAACTTTTAGTACACACAGGGAAATGTTTTGAGGAAGTGAGAAACTTTGCAGGTGCCAGTTGCTCTTATTTATTGTCTGCTAGGTTTAAAAACAATACAGCCCGTTCTAACAACTTCTTTCTGACTGTCTCTGACTTTTGACCGACATCACTACTTCTCCTTCAGACAGAAGATCAAAATGTATAATTACTTTGTAAATAGAGATATAACTTGATTTCTAATTTAAATGAGGATTAAAAAATAATCATTAATACTGTTTCACAGTTGATTTAAAATGAGTGGTTCAACATTTAGAAATGGTATGAACTAAACACACTTTTGATTTATCAAGATATTGTAAAATAGTAATGATAATATAAAAAGAAGAGTGTTCTTTCAATTGATTACTTCAGGATACAATTAGACAGTCTCTGGATGAGCTAATTTGTATTTCTGGATTCAAATCAATTAAATAACAGTTCCTGTCCCATGAAGGTCTTCAGAGGCAGGTTTTGGTCGGAGGCCATGTTCACTACATAACTAATAACTGGTATGGCATTAATCAATTCAATTCAATTCAATTCAGTTTATTTATATAGTGCCAAATCACAACAAAGTCGTCTCAGGGCACTTTACAGAAACATTCACATACATAAAAGCCAATTAGTAAAGTTCTCTATCTAAGGAATCCAGCAGACAAGTTGAATCTTGGCTTTGATGCAGTCTCCCATCCTGAGCAAGCACAGTGGCAACAGTGGAAAGAAAAACTCCCTTTTTAAAAAGGAAGAAACCTTCAGCAGAACAAGGCTCAGGACAAGCAGCCATTTTCTTTGACTGGCTGGTTTGAGAGGACAGAAAGGAGAGACAGACGAACATAGAATGGTAGGTCCAGGTATAGGTCCAGGTATAGGTCCAGTTGTATCTGAAAGACAAAGAAACATGTTAAGGATAGAACAAATAATTACAAATACAAAGCAGGTTGAGCAGAGTAAGTAAAGACAGTAGCAGAGTGAAAAGTGTGGTCAGTTTGTTCTCCAGCAGTCTAAGCCTATAGCAGCATAACTAAGGGACAGCTCAGGAAACCCAAGCCGACCCTAACTATAGGATTTAGCAAAAAGTAAAGTCTTAAGCCTAGTTTTAAAACTGGATAATGTGTCAGCCTCACGGACAGAGATTGGAAGTTGGTTCCACAAGAGAGGAGCCTGATAACTGAAGGATCTGCCTCCCATTCTGTTTTTGTAAATTCTAGGAACCACAAGTAAACCTGCAGTCTGAGAGCAAATTGCTCTGTTAGGAAAATATGGAACAAAAAGATCTGTAAAATAAGATGGAGCCAGGTTGTTGAGAGCTTTGTAGGTTAGAAGTAAGATTTTGAATTCTATTCTGGATTTGACAGGGAGCCAATGGAGAGAAGCTAAAACTGGAGAAATATGATCTCTCCTACTAGCTCCAGTTAAGACTCTAGCAGCAGCATTTTGGATCAACTGAAGATGTTTTAAAGAAGTATTTGGACACCCAGATAATAAACCATTGCAATAGTCCAGTCTAGATGTGACAAATGCATGGACCAGTTTTTCTGCATCATTTTTAGATAAGATGTTTCTAATGTTAGTGATATTACGCAAGTGGAAGAAGGTGGTTCTAGTAACGTTTTTAATGTGGGGGATAAAAGACATGTCCTGATCAAAAATAACACCACGATTTTTAACATTAGAGCTGGAGGACAGATTAATGCCATCTAAGGAGGTTAGAAAGACTGAAAAATTCATTCCTAAGGTGCTCAGGTCCAAAAACCAAAACCTCAGTCTTGTCTGTGTTCACCAGGAGAAAATTAAGGGTCATACAGATTTTTATGTCTTTAAGACATGCTTGCAGTCTAAATAGCTGATTGGATTCATTGGGTTTAATGGACAAATATAATTGTGTGTCATCAGCATAACAATGGAAATTTATCCCATGCTGTTGAATAACTTTACCTAATGGAAGCATATATAAAGTAAAGAGTATTGGCCCAAGCACTGAGCCCTGAGGAACTCCATGACTAACTTTGGTGTATGAAGAAGATTTATTATTTACATTTACAAACTGGAATCTATCAGATAGATATGATTTAAACCATTTTAGAGCTGTTCCTATAATCCCAATATCATATTCAAGCCTCTGTAGTAAAGTACTGTGATCAACTGTATCAAATGCAGCACTGAGGTCTAACAGGACCAGTATAGACACAAGTCCATTGTCTGAGGCCATGAGAATATCATTAGTTACTTTTACCAGTGCTGTTTCTGTGCCATGATGAGCTCTAAACCCTGACTGAAACTCTTCAAACAGATTATTTCTTTGTAGATGTTCATGCAACTGATCTGCAACTATTTTCTCTAGAATTTTTGAGATGAAAGTTAGATTAGATATAGGTCTATAGTTGGCCAGAATTTCTGAATCAAGGTCAGACTTCTTAAGTAAAGGTTTAATCACAGCAACCTTAAAGCACTGTGGTACATAACCATCCATTAAAGACAAATTAAGTAGATCCAAAATGTGGACATTAATAAGGGGAAATACCTCTTTAAACAGTCTGGTCGTGATGGGATCTAGCAGACATGTGGATGGTTTGGATGAGGTTATTGTTTTTGACAATTCAGAGAGTTCAGAGAGTTGGCTGCCTCGAAAGGACATCATCCACGTAGATCAATGTCCCACGTCTGGACATGGGACAATGGGCGTCTGGACATGCTTTGTTCAAAAAGATGTTGAACTCAGCTGGTGAGTTAGCGTAGCCAAAGGGGCACCTGGTGAAGGTGTATTGTCGGCTACCAAAAGTGAAAGCTAGTTTGTTTTGGTCCTCGGTGCGCATAGGAATGGTCCAAAAACCAGAGGCAACGTCGAGGGTGGAAGAGTACTTACCATTGGTGACATTGGGCAAATGGAATGCCAAGTTCAAAATCATGAAAATCTGTGGAGATCAACCATCCTAGCCTTGTGTTTCTCGGGATCAGTACCTCCTCTGTGCCTGTGTTACACACAGCAACAGATGTAGTTCTGGAGTCAAAGCTCACTTGGCTTGCGGCCTCAATGGACAGTCCTAGTTTGAAAAACATAGGAGATGGTTGAAAATACGCCTGTTTCAGGCTAATAGCTTGTCCCGCCACAATGTGGACTCGTAGCATTAGGTTTGTTACCTGAGGTGCTACTGAGGTGAGCAACCTGGCAGACCTCTGGAATGGTCTGCCCAGCCGTAAGATTTGATGTGTCTAGCACAGGAGGATCCTTTTTGGCTGGTTTTAGTGACCAAAGCACAATGTGGCTGGTGTCCACTTGGACACCTAATCTTACCAAGATGTCATAGCCTATGTAGGTTGCATGTGGTAAGTCTGGGACCACGAGGAATGGGTGGACCAGTTCCTGTTGGTTCCAGATCAGTTTCAGGTTAATGACTCCTTTTGCAGTCATCACTTGTGAACTGTTGGGATGCAATGGAAAGCGGAAAGCTTTCTCGATCAGAACTGGACCCAAATGTTTTTAACCAATGTTTCGTAGAAAGCTTGGTTAATAGCTGATTTATCTGTCCACAGCAACAGTACAACATCTTCGGTGTGGGATCCTTGGATCTCTACACCTTTAACTACCAATGGAAGGTAGTATCCGGTGGGCTCTGAATGTCTCAGCTCGCAGAGGAGGCTTTCTTGTTCGGTCAGAGTTGGATCCACCGGTTGGGTCTCTTTGGTTTCACATGCTTTTAAAGGCTTACTTACCGGGACTATGTTCTCTGCTGAGAGGTCCTCGGTGCCTTCTGCGGTGTCTTCTGTTGGGCAGTCCGTGACTGTCTCAGGAGGCATGAGTATTGGCAGGGGTTTGCTCACTCTGGCCTACATTGTCTGTTCACCATAATCTATAATCGCCTCAAAGTGATTTATAAAATCCTGGCCGATCAAAAATGGGAATGAGTCAACCGTAGACACTTGTACCGGGTGGTATAGTGTCATCTCGCCAACCTGCATGTGAACCATAGCTATAGCTATTAGGGTTGTCCTCGTCTCTGTGAGGCCCTGCAGTTCTATAGCACGTTATGTGAGAGGTATTTCCCTGTGAACACCATTAGCGGTGGTCCTGAGCTCCACGAACAGTTTGGCTGACATAATAGTTATGTCGGCTCCACTGTCCAGTAGGGCTTCATGTGTGAGGACCCCTTCAAGTGTGATCGACATGTAAGCATTTTTAGCGACCCCCTTTCTGATCAGGTTACACAGGAACCTTGTAGGTTTTGGCCAACTTTTCTTCTTACGGTTACCTTTGCCTGTGTAATTTCGGTTTGTCCGAACTGTTGGTGCAGTCGCTGCTGCTGCTGAGAGTTCGGTTTTTGACGGGCCTCCGTCATTGATGTATGAGATCACCCGCTCTCTGTGTGTTGAGGGGCTCTCATTGTTTATAACAACAAGGTCCTGGTGGCTGTCCATGACAGCGGCAACGTTGTTGTTTTTGTCACCTTGAATTGTCTGAACCGTTAGCACAGCTGTTGCTGTTTCTGAGGTTTAATTTTGTGACAGGTCACCGTTGGTGATGTGTGATTGTACCCCCCCTTTTTCTGGTGAGGGCCTGTTAGAGTTTACAACAACAACGTCATGGTGACTGTCTGTGACAGCAGTAACAGTATTGTTTGTGTGCTCTGACTCATCAGCAATGATATTGCCACACAACGCGTCAGGTTGTTTGTCCGTGGCAACACCTTTCAATATTTCCAAGAACCGACCCACACTCTCTGTCTTGTCTGAGGTCAAAGGTGCGGGGCTCTCTTTCTGGACCCGCTGCTGTTTCTTTTTCGTCTCAGGCTGTCCTGGCTGACGTGGAGGGGGAACAGGCCCCCTCCTCTGGGGTTCCCAGTGGGATCCCTGTTTGTATGGGTCCCTTTTGGTGCCATACTTTTTACCCTTAGGGCGTGCACGCCCCCTTCTGGTACATTTGTTTATCCTCTGGTTTCTTGGGAAACCATTTAGGATCTTGTCTGGACCAGGGGGCACTCATCTGGTGTGTTTTGGCTGCTGGGAAATCTCGTTTCCTTTCGCCTTTCTTGGGAGGGGGATCTGCACAGAAATCTGTTGGAATCAGTCTCCCCACCATCACAGACATCTACACCTCCAGATGCAGGAAGAGGGCCACCTGCATCATGAAGGACCCCACTCACCCAGCACACACACTTTTTGCCCCACTCCCCTCAGGAAGGAGGTTAAGGAGCATTAAGTGTAGAACCACTAGACTGAGGAACAGCTTCTACCCTGAGGCTGTTAGACTCATGAATCTCTAACTAGAATAATCACTGTGAAAAACCATATCATGTTGCTGCTGATCTGTTTCATGTTGCTGCTGATCTGTTTCAATGTTGATGTGTTCATGCGTGCACATCTGCTCACAGACTCATGTTCATGTTTGTGCTGATGTTCAATGTTTTATGTTATGAGTGCTTAGTGTATATTTAGTTGATGTTTTTCTTAGTTCATATCTTAGATGTTATTACTGTTTTTCTTAGACATTTTATTGTTGGATGTAACTGGGACCCCGTGTACATAATTTCGCTCCACCACATGTACCACATGAGGTGCGAATGACAATAAAGAAACTCTGACTCTGACTCTGAAGCTCTCATCCCTTCCAATTCTAATGACTGGGCAGGAATCTTCTCACCTGGGAACACCTCAATGGGTGTTTTGGCCTGTGAACGGGCCTCAAAGACGTTCACAGCACTATTTTTTATCTTACTGATGGTTTTCTCTTTGAAATTAGCCATCATCTGCACTGACATCCTTATGTCAGAGTGGAGATTTTTGCTGAAGATGAACTTAAACGCTTCCTCCTCCTCCATGCCGGTTTCGTTCCTGTAACCAAAACAAGCCTGCAAAATTCTGGAATAATATGCCCTTGGGTGCTCATTCTTACCTTGCATGACCTTGTCGGCAGCTGGATATCCTCCAGGTCCCGCGCAAGGGGTATACTCTTTCATAAGAGCAGCACATAACAGGCGGTAATCCTTTCTTGTGGCATCAGGTTGACGCTTTATAAAGGAAAACACCATCCTGGCTGAAGTGAGCCTGATCAAACCTATTTTATCCTCAACTGTAGCGTTGGGATAGCTTCTTAATTGGAAGTCAAGGTCGTGCAGATAGGCCTTAGTGTCGGTCGAACCCAACGGCCCTGGCTCAAAGCTTTAGACATATTTCGCGATTTTATGCAATGCCGCTATTGAGAGCGGAGACTGAGGGATTGGTGGAGTTGGAACAAAATAATCACATGGAGGTGATTCACCAGACTCCCATGGAGGTGGCATAAGGGGATTATGTGTAGGAGATACAGCAAAATCCTTCTGTGGTGGTGATGATTGACCTAGACTCTGACCCACTTAGTCTTTGAGTTCCAGACATCCTTGCCACTCGTCAGAGATTTCATTTGTGGCTGTGGCAAGTTTTACCTCACAGGCTGTTAAGCGTTCATGTGATGTATGACACTCACTTTGTAAACGCACGCCTTGTTGGACTAACGCCGCTTTTTCCAATATGCACTCGTCCAGAGCTTTTCATGTTAGCTGCAACCGTTGTTGCAGAACATCATTGTCTGAACACAGGGCTTGGTACTTAATCCCTCCTTCACGTAGCTTTTTCTCATATGAGTCTGCTTGTAACAACAGCTGAGCTTGTGAGAGCTCTTTTTCACATTTCAATTTATCCTCCCAGTTCTCCTTTACCAATTGAAACTGTGCTTTGAGTTTTAGACACTCATCAATTGTTGTTTCTTGGGCCTCTGTCTCGCATTTCAACCTTATATGAAGGGATTCTGTCCTGTTGGCCTCAAGGTAAAATTTAGCTTTTAGCAAGAGTGCTATTTTAGCTAGCTGTTCATAGCTTGACTTCATTATGGCTGTAGAAGTTACACTGCCTGCAACTTCTTTTAGCTCGTCCAATAACTGTTGAGTTCATGCGGTCCACCTGTTCACCATATGGACAGAAGGACTCTGTGAGCAGCTTCAGGGCTGTCTCCAGCCAGTCCTTTCCATCACATGGAGCAACATTAGCATTCTCAGCTTCTGTTAAATCTGCCATGGTTGTATTTACTGTTCAACAAAACCTATCTGGTGAAACCATCACAATCTTAGAGTTTTTCAACAGGTAAATGTTTGTATTTAAGTGAGCAGTGAGTTCCACACACTATTTTAGCTCTGAGTTTTATCAACAGTACTGTTATAAACCAACTTTCCAATAAATGGGCCCCTGTGTTTAGGCCTTACCCCATTAATATTGTAAGTAAACGCTTCCTGTGGCAGTGTTACTTAATATGGGCTTGATTCTTAATTTGATCTTCTGATCACAGGCCCACCTCCTCAAACATCTGCGCCTTGAGGGCGCAGCCCTCTTGAGTTTATGTCGGAGACCCGGTCCGCCGCTGTTGGACCTGCGAGCCGCTGAACCGACCTGTTTGCGGAGGAGACCCGGTCCGCCGCTGTTGGACCTGCGAGCCGCTGAAACCGAGCAGTTTAGGTTGGAGACCCAGTCTGCCGCTGTTGGACCTGCGAGCCGCTGAACCGAGCTGTTTATGGAGGAGACACGGTCCGCTGCCGATTGGACCTGCGAGCCGCTGAATCCGAGGATACTAAACTACAGCTGTGGGATCTGGGAGCTGTTGCAACCGGGACCTGGTCTGTCACCGTTGGGACTGCGAACTTCTGGACCGAGAGAATCGTGGGACCGCGTGGGACCTGGAGGTTGTTGCCGCTAGGCCTCGGCTAGACCTGGAGATGATCTCATCTCTCATCTCCAGGCCAGCGGTCACTCTTTCAGGGATGAAGATGTGCACATCCTGGATAGAGAGGAACGATGGTTTGAGAGAGGAGTAAAGGAGGCCATCTTTGTGAAAAGAAACCGTCCATCATTAAACAGGGGTGGAGGCCTACGTGTTCAATTGTCCCCCTCTTACAATGCTGTGATTGCTAGTATCACTCAGCCCTCTGTGAATAGTACACAACCATCAGTGTGCTAATGATCCATTGTTAGGCGGATGGTCCTTCTTGAGCATGTGATCAGTTGGTTTTGGTTGTCAGCAGCAAAACTGGTTGATCCACTCTGAGAAGGTGCTATTTAAGAGACTGAGCTGAAAACAGCACCTCAGACTGAAGAAGTCTCTCGGACGAGAGACGAAACGTTTCTACATTTTTTGTTGTTTTGCTTTGTTTTTTTTTTTTTTTGAATGTCCAGAGGACCAGATTTAACTTTTTTAGGTATCTGTAATGTTAGCTGGTGTATCTGAATCTTCCAAACATTAGCTGACAGGAGCTTGATGTTCAGGAATTAACAGAAATACGTCAGTAGAAGTAAAAAACGTTGAAGTAAGCTGAATACAGCTTAAAAGAGGGAGGAGGTGCTTGGAGGTGGTACATCAACAGGTGTGATCGTGGCAGGAGGAGATCAGAACGCCATTTTCAGTCACTGAACGTTGGGAGAGGAACTTCATACATCGTTTAAACTAGGGGAAAGGTAATGCATCGTTTAAAACAACACCAGTAGGAGAGGCGGCGGAGTTAGATAATGTGAGCACGCAGTTGATTACACCACAGCTGTCTGTTGCCAGACATAAACAGGGATAAGCTGTACAATCAGAGTTGACGGTGAGGAAAGAGGCAGTGACCTCGGGAACAGTTGATCTGCAGCAATGGGTTGAATCTCAAGGCCTGAGGGGACATCACGTGTACGAGCTGTAATTAACCAGGAGATGGAGTCAGAGTGAGTCAGCTGGAGGTAAGGTTGGAACATCTCACTGTGCGGGAAGAGGTAGATGTCAGACAGCCAAAACAGATGGACAGCCACTCACTGAACGGGCGAGGGACAGAGGTGAATTGATAACAAACATATTGAACATACAGGCGAAGGTGAAGAGCTGCTGACAGAGAGCTGGTGACATGATGCAGAGTAGGAAGGTAGATGGTTGAGGTGTCGAAGAGACCAAGTGGAAGAGCAGCAAGACTCACAGCAGTCGTGATGGGTTCAAACTGGTTTATCAGGGTGTGGATAGAAAGAGAAATGGAGTAGGGGTGGTCTTGGAGGAAGTGAGGCGTAGGTCTGACGAAGGCCTAAGAGGAATGATTCGTTGTAGTGACTTCTGAAAAGGGTAAAGCCGAAGGAAGCAGGACAAATAAAACCAATAAATATCATAAACAGGTCAAATTAAGTTTAAACATTTCTGGATGACACATTGTAAACAAATTAGCCTAAATTACTTCTTGGAATTGACAATAATATCAGGTTTTAAATTCAACAAAAAAAAAAAAAGAAAAACGACGGAATAAAAAATAAGTAATAAAAAAAAAATCCTTGACACTTGTAAAACAAAGAGAAATTTTATTCTGGTCAAAGAAACTCTTAACTAAACTCAAATTGAAATGATTAGATCAAATAAATTAGGACACTAAACTCGAGTTGAAATACTTGGATTAAAATAATCAGTCTTAACTAAACTCAAATTGAAATACTTGGGTTAAATTAATCAGTCCACATGAGTTTATCACATATTGAAAATGTTTAGCGTTTAGGAGCTGTTTCCTTTTAAGAGCTGCCGGAACTAGGTTAATTATGGGACAACAACAATTCTAGTGGGTAAATGGCATGACTTTAACTTTATGACTTGAGATTTCACACAGGTCCTAGGAGTGCAAAAGGACAACAGAGATGTGTACATGGTGAGTTTAAGAAGTTGTACTTTGTGAACAAAGGTGCATGTAGACGTTTTTGTGCAGTGACAATGGACTCTGTGATGTCTTGAAGGGTATACATAGTCTTAATTGATTTGAATTACAAGTATTTTGTTTGTGATACAGTGAAACAGCATAGTATGAGATGAAATGATTTGCAGATTTGTTATCTAACAAGAAGTGATTACATATTATCATGCTGCCTAAACCTTTACAAGGTCTAAATGGATAATGTGGACCTGAGAGTGGACTTCACTGTCAGGTGGTGAGTCAAAACACATATTCTACAGGATGGAAGACATTGTTTTGAAGGGAATATCTTATGCAGTAGGGGTAAAGACTTAGATTGTGCGGTGTTTAATGGAAGTTTTCACTCTTATGTAATTGAGCGTTTAACACATCTGTTGTACAATCCAGGACACCGGAATGACTCCGTTGAAGGTAAACGCTGCAGTTCCAGAGTAGAACTTGCTAACAGATGAATGTTGAATCAGATTTTAATAATTGGATTGTTTATTTTTCCTTCTCAGAGGCCTGAGAGGACAGGCCTGTGGATTGGGAAGATGAGTCTGGCTAGGCCTACAAAACACAGAAGTTAGCATTTAAATGCATACAGCATCCATCTGAGTTTTGATCAGGACTCTCTGGTGCTGGGGGGGTCGGATCAGATACCAGAGGTGTTCAGGTGGGCGCTGAATTTGGGTCTGTGAAACTGACCAATGAGACGGTTCAAAGACATTGTCAGTCAAGCACCACTGACACAACAACAAAGAACTTGTCAGCCAAGTAACGTGACTTTTCAAAGATCTAACAGTCCAACAGCAAACTGAATTAACTGTCCAGAGGGGGTCCTGGAGTTTGTCCACAGCGAGAATATCCAGTCAAGTCTTGCTGTATGCTGAGATATGTACTGCTGCACAAAGCTAAACTGGTCTCCAGACCGAGGGAGACAAACTGAAGACTGAAAGGCTGAAAGAACGAGCTGGTGGTCAATCTGTCTAAGGTCACTAACATCAACTGCAGCCTGACGGAGGTGTCAACCCCACATTTGGTCTGTGATGGTCACCTAGGCGCCTTGGTGTCGTGATCAAAACTACAGTTGGCTTTGATAATAATCACTCACATAGACTCATTTTAAGACAGGTGACACAACATGACACAGAAGTACTAATGTGGGAGTGCTAGATGATTTGCCCTTCTCCAACTGCTCTGAGATGAAAATTGTTTTATTACCTCTAATGCTCCACACCCCTGAGCAAAATATTGATTTTTAACTTTCCGTTTATACAGGTCAGGATGTCTCATTCAAGAGAAACCTGTACCTGAGACCTGATTTGGATGAAGTTCACTAATGTTTTCTAGAATAATACTAAATGATTGTCTTTGCCTTGAAGGAGCTCATTTGGTGGGTCTGGTTTGATACAAGGGATGAAATTTATTTAATGGTTAACTTTTTGCTAAAGTATAGGAGAGCTTGGGTTGTATTTGGCTATTTGTTTGCAGAACCTGGGTTGAATAACAGTAGTGGAAAGATTAAAACTACACCATATTTTATAGTTCTGAAACTAATACTCAAACTGGGTGTTAGTGGATTACAGAAGGTAATACTTCATATTTGAAACAGAAAACTGTTTCAATGGGGGGGGGGGGGGGGGTAGGTGAAGGCTGCTCTTAACAGGGAACAGTTCATACAATGATTAGATCATTACAAAATATACAACAATAACTTCTTAGGGTTTTATAATTAAAAAAAAGTAGTAAGTCTGAAGTGTTTAAAGGATCATTTAGGATAATCACATTGACATTTGAAAAGTGGAATAAATCAGAAGCCTACAAAACGACATTGCACTTGTATATTGTAGATATCGGTTTAACAACAGTATTTTTTTTTCTCTTTCTTTGTTGTAATGTGTACAGATTCCAGAAAGGGGGACGCCCCTAGCCTGAAGTGGATTTGAGCAAAGGTTAAGGGGAAATGGGGTGGTTCGATAATTTTAAACACAACTGACTTGACTGGACTGGACTGGACTTATAGTTTAATTGGGCTAATAAAAGGTTTCATGAACAAAGTATTTTAACCACATTTTTTCCTCGTTCTCTCTCTTTTATTTTTCCTCTTTCTCTCTTTTTCTTCCTTGCTATTTCTTCCCCTCTCTAGCACAGACAGGTACCTGGATGGAAGATTAAATTCTTTTTTTTCCTCACAGTGTTGTATGTCAGTTGTTTAAACTTTTAAGGTTATATTGTATTTTGATTGATGCTGTTGGCGCAAGCGATTTAATGAAGTTACTTCCACAGGCTCCAGGAGGAGGGAGGCCGGCGTGGGGGATGATTGCTTATTGCAGGGTGGTGTTGTACATGTTTTAACTTTACTAATTGTAGGTAGACCTGTTGACTGCAAAGGCTTTGAAGGAGGAAAGAAGAGACGAGAGAACATAGGTATCCCTGGAGAAGTCCAGTATGTACCTCATTTCAGTTTCAAGTGTATAGATGAATGTAAGAATAGCATTTTATTTCAGTTTTTCAAGTTCTGTTTTATTATAACATTACAGTGTAAGAGTTCACACTAGCAGTAACAATAATGACCATCAGGGTGTCCCATAATTAAGAAACCAGTTTTACTCACTAGGAAGTAACCACAGTCATTTTTCCAGGCCCACAAATGGGTCATGGATCCCACAGATAAAATAATCTAAAGGCCATGCAGGGTGTTTAACAATTCGCAAGCTTTGGTGTCCAGCTTTTCTCACCAGGAGGGAGAATCTCTGACTGAGGAGACAGACTCACATCGGACTGGGTCCTGCTGAAAAGAGGGACAGGACCCCACCAGGTGGTAGAGAGAACATCACACGCCATCAGTCTCCAGAATGAGAGTGACAAATGTTACGACCACAACCAGTGCACCCCTGGAGAGGAGCGGAATCGATTGCTGGACCTGATTGAGGCTGATCTGCTGGAACATCAGCTCCCCACTACACCTGGAGGAGGTGACAGGACCTTCGTGGGAGCTCATTCTTTGCCCCTTTGTTCTGGTTGGAAAAAGGCAGTAGCAAGCGTTGGAGAAGGAGTCTCTGCTCTGCCTGAAGTCGGTCAGTCAGGTGGATCGGGTAAGGACGGAAGATTACCAGCCCTGACCGTGAAGAACAGAAGACACGTCAAACTGATTTTAGTTTTGTCCCAATACACACACGTAATTTAGAATGTTTAATCAGACTGATAAAGGTTCTGAGGACTTGACATGAAGATATCTCCGTGGGTTGAATCCCACCGAGCACCAAAGGACCCTTGTGGATGAACAAGGCCTCCCACCGCAAGCTCAAGAACTGAAGACCTACTAGATAGTATTGTTTAAATTGAGGGTGTGGGCTTTTCCTGTTTAATATGAGTGTCTAGTCTTTCATTTCAGTCATTCTGAGGAACAACCAGAGAAGGGTCGTGGATTCAATTGGAAACTCTTAACTATTCAAAATTTTACTCCATTCAATTGGGCATGTCATCATTCTAAAATCTCACGAGGTATTATAAAGGTGGTTTAAAAAGAGGTCAATTTTGGTATTAGGGTGGAGTTTTACTTATTTTAGTGTGGGACACTTATCTCTTACTAGGAGTGTTGTAGTTTTTTCATATTTTTATAAAGGTTTATGCACTTGGTATTTTTTACAGGTTTTGAAGGGTTTGAACCAGGGGTCTGGTCCAGGACCTCTGGAGGGTTGGAGTAAGTTTGGGTCATTTCCATCTGGACAAATCCAAAAAGGGGTGATCTCCCATGAAATGGGGAGATCAAAAGAGGGAATGTTGGATTTTATATTTTTATACCTTTTCTATATTTCCTATCAAGCGTTCAAATGTCATGTTATACAAAGTGTGTGTGTCTTTCTTCCAGGGTTGCACTATATTTATAGAAAATGTTTACTAATTCTAACTAGTTGACCTTTAAATATAATCTCATATTAGCTAAGGATAATTTTACAAGTTCACATTTGATATATTACAAGCAATCAAATCATGCCAGATAGCAGACTGATTAACATAAATAAAGCTAGAACACATTTCTTTAATTTAAACAATATAGTTTGACTAAATAAGATCCCTCAGGATCTCTCTCTTAATAATAACCATTAACATTTAATCATTGTTGAATACAAGCTACAACAGCAGAAGTATAAAAAGGATCAAGTAAGAACACGCAAACATGAGTTAGATAACAATTAATAGTTATTAATTATTCCTAGAAATAAACAACTTTAACTCAAATCATTTGGTATCACGAAGGTATAATCACATTAAACAAACAGCTAAAACGAACGATTTCAGTGAGGCAAAACTTCTTATCTGAAATGTAGATATTAACGTCCTTGAGGGGGCGGGTTAGAGTCGTAACCCTAGCAACAGAAGCTAAACCAATCAGAAAGCTAGCCTTCTCAAACTGTGATAAATGGCCGGAAATGACACACGCCCACCGAGCATTTCCGGGAGGCGCACACCGAGACGGTTCGTTCTTTAATGCTCCATTTATATGCATATATCTTATTAATGTAATTGTTTGTCTCTGAATATCTGTAACCCATGTTTTGTCAAATAAATCTTTTATACCGAGGGCAACGTCTCAGCTGTGTTGAACACGACGTGGTAGCCAACCACGACAACACTTAGAGAGGTCAAGGTCGAGAGCTTCAAATCTTTTTGTAAGATATTCCAGGAAACAGGAGCGAAATAGGAGAAGGCCCTTTTGCCTAGTTCAGTCCTCATTGAGGGAACACTGCAGGTAATAATGTCCTTAGAGCGCACTCCGTAGCTGCACTCACGCAGAGACATGTAGGAGGAGATGTATGAAGGCAACAGACCAAGAAGTGATTTAAAGATGAAAATATACCAGTGAGAGAGTCTGCGTGAAGTTAATGATGTCCAGTTAACCAATGAATACAGGGTACAGTGGTGGGTACGATAATCACAGCCAGTTATGAATCTTAGTGCACCATGATAGACAGCATCCAACATCTGCAGGGTTCTTGTAGGAGCGTTCATGTAAATAATGTCACCATAATCAATTGAGGGAAGGAAAGTCACAGATACAAGGCGTTTTCTAGCATTCAGGGTTAGACAGGATCTGTTTCTGAAAAAGAAACCCAGTTTAACTTTCAGTTTCTTTATCAAGTTTTCCACATGGAGCTTAAAAGAGAGATGTGAGTCGACCAAGATACCCAAATATTTATAGGAATCAACAAACTCAATGGGGACACCATTTGAGGATAAAATCAAAGGAAGAACTGCTGGGACCAACTTCCTATTTGAAAAAAGCATCCCTTTGGTTTTTTCGGCATTTAGGACAAGTTTGAGGTGAAACAAATCAGTCTGGATGATGTTGAATGCAGATTTCAAAAGCTGGAAAGCCTTAGCAACAGTTTTAGCTCGACAATAAACAACTGTGTCGTCAGCATAGAAATGTATGGATGCATTAGGGATGTTCTTACCTACATTATGTACATAGATTGTAAAGAGGGTGGGTCCTAAGACTGAGCCTTGTGGTACACCATTGTTGACTGTTAAATAACTGGAGGAAGTACCATTATGTTGAACACATTGCCTCCGGTCTGAAAGATAGTTAGAGAACCAACCAATGGTGTGATCTGAGAGACAGATTTCTGAGAGTTTATGACACAAGATGACACAATCCAGAAAGCTTCATCAGTCAAGGAAACACACAACACAAAACTGATTCTTCCCCCAAACAGCTTATTCCAAAGTGGAACAAACCAGTTATGTTGGTGCTAATATGGTGTCATTGGCATGTGCCCTCCTCTGGAGCCGGCCCTCTTCCTCATCGACAGTCATGTCAAACTGGTTCAAAACCAAAATGTCCATGCTCAATAATCTAGGTATACAATCCAACAATTTTCAGTCAGGTTATCTAGACAGTTTATTTTCTTTTATTTTTTTGCTGAAACGTTTCACCTTCCAGCCGGAAGGCTTCATCAGTCAAGGAAACACAAAACACAAAACAGTGACAAAACTGAAATAATTCTTGTCGGTACCAAAAACTCTATTTCAAAATCAGAACATCTTCTCATCCCCTTTAACAACTCTCTGCTATCCCCCTCGCCTTAGGTCAAGAGTCTTGGTGTCATTCTCGACACCACTTTCTCCTTCACTTCACACATCAACAATGTCACTTAGTCTGCCTATTTCCATCTCCGAAATATTAACCGTCTCCATCCTTCTCTCACACCCCGCTCCACAGCCATCCTTGTGCACAGTCTTGTAACTTCTCGGATTGACTACTGCAACTCCCTTCTTTATGGCCTCCCATCAAATCTCTCCAGAAGCTGCAATTGGTCCAGAACTCAGCTGCCCGTGTCATAACTCAAACGTCCTCCTATAACCACATCACTCCAGTCCTTCAGCAGCTCCACTGGCTCTCTGTTAAATCAAGCTTCGTCTTCAAATTACTTCTTTTCACTTTCAAAGCTATCCACAACCTTGCCCCTCCTTATCTATCTGACCTCCTACACATCTCCATCCCCTCTCACCCTCTCAGATCCTCCTCTTCACTACACCTTCATGTACACTCTGCCCGCCTCTCCACCATGGGGAGCAGGGCCTTCACCTGCTCTGCCCCTCATCTCAGGAACACTCTACCCCCTGACTTACGAAACACCACCTCTCTTTCCCTATTCAAGACTGCTCTGAAAGCACATCTCTTTAGACTTGCTTATCCTTAACTTTGCTGTATGTATTTTATGTTCTGTATGTATTTTATATTCTTTTTGTTGTAAAATCTAAGAAACTTTAGTAATTTGATAAATTGTTTAATGAGACCAAAAGCAAATGTCTTTTAACTTACAAACAACTGTGTTCAACAGAACTTGTTTTTAACAGATTCTGAGAAGTGCTTGAAGTTGACCTGTACTGACCTGTACTTGTTTAAAAGTGCCAGGAATATCTGGGCGCAAGATCAACTGTTGAATAAGACCGTTTCCCGTCAGGACTGTTTTGATAACTCAGAATTGTTTTAGCAACGAGTATTGGGTTTATGTCAAGCTGACCTAAGAATAATTTGTTATTCTCAAGCGTTTTTCTAAAATGGGAAAGGACAGATAAAGTGTTATACAACCTTCTGACTTCTGACGTCAATGGAAGGTATAAAAAAGATACTGTACTGAATTTAGACAGGGGTTCTGCCTTTTGAGGTCCCGGAGGTATCCCTGGCTGCTTGGCCTACGGGCTAAGCTTCAAATAAACCCTCATTTGCTATCAAACAGAACCAAGGTGTCTACTGTTTTATTTAATGAACCCAAGTATTGATGTAGATGCTACTACAATGTATTTTATATTCTTTATGTATTTTATATTTCAATTTATTCCTGTTGATCTTTGTACTGTGCTTGTTGTTTGTTTTTACACAATCTTTCTGATATGTTTCTTACTGTAAAGTGTCCTTGGGTGTCCTGAAAGGTGCTTTTTAAATAAAATTATTATTATAATTATTATTATAAAACGGATTCTTCATCGAAACTTAAGACATTTAAAGCCATCCAGTCCCTGATGTCAGCCAGGCAGTTGAGTAGAGGTTCAATAGAGCATGTGCCATTGTGTTTTGGGGGAAGTATATTGGACAGTCATCGGCGTAGAAGTGGAAGGGCATGTTGTGTTTCCCAGAAAATAGCACCAAGTGGCAGCAGGTATAGAGAGAATAGGAGGAGACCCAGGATGAACCCCTGCGGAACCCCCCCATTTAAGCTCTGCCACTGCAGAACTAAAATCCTTGATGGAGACACAAAAGGATCTGTCAGCGAGGTAAGATCTGAACCAATTGAGTCTAACCCTGTGATGCCCACCCACTGCTCCAACCTAGCAATGAGGATCTCATGGTCGATGGTGTTAAAGGCGGCTGTGAGGTCCAACAGGACAAGCAGCACAGAATCACCAGTATCTGTGGATCTTAAGATGTCATTAAAGACCTTCAGCAGGGCAGTTTCAGTGCTGTGGAGAGGTTTAAAGCCAGATTGGAATAGCCCTAAGATGGCGTGACCCTACATGAAGCACTTCAACTGGGACTCGACTATTTTCTCCAATAGTTTAGAAACAAATGGGAGTTTGAAGACAGGCCGAAAGTTGGAAACAACTGAGGGGTCAAGGTTTGGATTTTTCAGGAGAGGCTGGACAGCAGCATGTTTTAAGGTTTTTGGCACCACGCCAGTGGATAAACTACTGTTTACTATAGCCAGAATGGATGGACCTAGAATAGGAAAAACCTCCTTTAGTAGTCGAGGGGGGACCACATCAAAGGGGGAACCAGACGGTTTCAAGTTGTACATGACCTGCTCTAGAGAAGATAGAGTGATGGGTTCAAAATGGTCAAATGGAGCTACAGATTGAGGTGGGATGGATGGGTCATGGGTTGGAGGGGAAATGAGAGCCCGGGTGGACGCAATTTTTTATAAAAAGAAATGTAAGAAGTTGTCGCACAGCTCAGTCGAGGCTTCCAGAGGTGATGGTTCAGTGAGGAGGAGAACAGAGTTTAGGCTGGTGAAGGGACACATCAAGGTTTTTCTATCATTAACTTTTATTCTTTTGATACTTTGAAAGTAAGACTGACTCTCCATTCCCAAATCTGGACCATATGGGAATCACATGTTATCATATAAGATGAATAACATAAATCTGTTATTTTAATTAATTGCACACCTGGTATTAGGATTTCAGCAAAGCTGAAAGGCCTTTTTGTATGAGAACCTTTCCATCTGACCTGTGAAATATAACATCTAGAACGTACGTTTATCTCTTCCTAAAAGGGAGAATTCATCCTCCAGTCTTAGAGTGTGAGAAAGACCCCATTGTTTTCAAAGACTCTTCGTTCCATCTCACGGTAGAAATCATTTTTTTAACAAGTTAAATTCCTGAGTTCTCCTGAACACAATTGAATGTTTTGCTGTAAAAATGGCTAAGTTTACTTACTTTCTCAGCTCAATACTCAGTAATCATGCATAAAGGAAAGTAGATGTAAAACTGGTGATCAGACGTTTCTACTGTGTTTGCATAAGTTCTAATGAAAATGTTTATGGATGAGTAAAAAGCTGCTTAGAAGTTTGATTATCCTGTTATATTGAGAATTTACCAAAGCAGAGTAAATTAGCCATATAATATTTTTATTAAGGTTATTAAAGTTCAACAGTAACTTGAAAGAAGGTCCACACTTCTGTTGTGATTGGCTGAACCATGACATTGTAACGCCCTCTAAGTCAAAGAAATTTATTTCTGACATTTGGCTTAGAGCAGTCTGGAAGAAGCTTTTGAAGAAGTAAGGTCAAACAATTGAATATTTATTGCCAGAAGATCTTTGCCACCAGAAGGAGAAAACGCAGCCCTTCAGGAGCTCATCAACTGACCCCCCTCAGGAGCCAACTTTCGACTCTAGATTTCAGCTGATTTCCAGTGGCGAGGGAAATCCCACCTTCGGCGCTGTAAGGGTGCATTCACACCAGCCCTGTTTAGTCCGCTTTAATCGAACTCTAGCTCGTTTTCCTAGAAAGTCCGGTTCGTTTAGGGAGGTGTGAATGCACCATCGAACTCTGCCATGGAACAAAAAGGCGAACTCTGGCCCGGGCTAAAACCTAGGTCTCGGTCCGGTAGAAACGAACTCCCGCGCGGTTCGAGTACAGTGTGAATGCAAACAGACCGGGCCCCGCTCCGCAGGACAAATAAACATACATTTCTCTTACCTTACATGGAGCCGTCAGCTGCCTTGTGTGGAAAACAATATTCTCTATGGTCTTCTGTCTCATCTTCTGCTCATGCAAAGTCCATTTTTGAAAAATGACAAAATACAACTCCTAAAACTGCTAAAACTTGATGCCACTTCGTTTTTATTTTTATTTACAGAAGAAGAAGAAGACGTGTCTTCAGAGGTTTTTGTGTAATTTCTCTCAATAGTTCTTGGTGCAGCAGCCCCACAGGTGATGGGGGGAATAGGTTGGTTCAAAAGGTTGACTCGACCGCACAGTGCAGTGTGAATGCAAACGCACCAGCTCAAATGTAAACAAAATGTCATGAATATTAGTCCCAAACCGAACCGAGTCTACTGGACTATCTGGTGTGAAAATGACCTAACTCATCTCAATAGTCCTGGTAACCCTCCGGGCGGTTGAATTGCAGACCACCTTCCAATCGGTTGGAAAAAGCTGCTCAGTTTTTCTCTACTGGTGTCTGATGCCCAAGATAAGAAGTTGTCCAGTCTAAAAATAGCATTATTAATTAGAATTACGTTTTCCTAAATTGACAGATTACATCTGCATTCTTCAGTTAGTTAAATTTATAGATGATAGTTTACTCTGCTTTGTAACCTCATAATTCACCATATTAAATTTAAAAGATAACTCCATAACCTTGTGTTTCCAAAGTAAAGCCATCATTCATTCTGTAGCTGTATTCACCGTTTGATCACTTATATTCACCAAAATTGATAATAAATCTCACAAAATTGTACTTTGACAAAGCGTTTTTATTATATATGACATTTTGAATTTAATAGGAAAATAATTCACTAGAACACTAAACTTGAGTCTGATTGAATAATATTAATAATTTTCTGGCTTCAGAACCAGAAGACAGTGGTGCCCCTTCAGAATAAAATTACTCATAAAAATTAAACTATCTGAGGACTGTTAATCCTACACTGGAGAAGAGGACACGTGGGTTGTGAGAGTTTGAGGTAATTATATCAGAGAAGTATTTGAATTTTGCAGCTTTCACTGCTTTCTGATAATGGCGCCAACTCTCTAAGTATTTGAAAAGAGACCTGCAGCCTGTCTTTCCTCCACTTGCGTTCCGCCCTCCTACATTGCTGCCTAACAGCCTTGGTGATGTCACTCAGCCAAGGTTCTGCTCTGAGTTTTAATTTTTTGGTTTTAACAGGCGCAACATGATCCAGAGTCTTGAAGCAGACAGAGTTGAACTGGGATGTCAGCTCCTCGGTAGTGGTGAGAAACACTAGGGGCTGAATTATCATTTCAGAGTTATAAACATCTGTGGAACATGCGGCAGTGAAATGGTTAATGGCCCGGCTACTACATGCAGGAATGCACGGCTTAGGAGTTAGATGGGGGAGGGTGAATTCAAACCGGACTGGCATGTGTTCTGAAAAAACATTATCACCAATTTCAAGATTACTAACAGTCACATCACGAGTTAAAACAAGGTCCAGTGTATGTCCGCACTCTTGGGTTGGGACCGTTTACATGCTGAGTTAGATTAAATGAGTCTAATAAATCTAAAAAGTCCTTAACCGAGGGCTTCTCCTGACAGCACACATGCAAATTAAGGTCCCCAATAATGAAAACACGCTCATATTTTGGTGAGATTTCAGCCAAGAAATCATAAAACTCATTTATGAAATCCTTAGATCGAGGTGGGCGGTAGACAAGTGCAAATAACATCGGAGGCGAGTGGCCGAGTTCAAAGACACTCAGCTCAAAGCTGGTGCGGGAAATTGGGATGGGCAGTTGTTTACAGTCAAAAGTTGATTTGAATATTGTTAGTAATCCTCCAACGCGCCGGTCTGATGGACGCGGTAGATTAAAATACAGACAGTTCGGTGGCAATAATTCCGTCAAGGCGCTGGACTCACCCGGAGACATCCAAGTCTCTGTGATGCAGAAAAAGTCCAACTCGTACTCTTGAAAGTAGTCCCTAAGGATAAAAGTTTTGTTGGTAACAGATCTTGCATTGACCAAACACATCCCGATACTGTCCAAAGTGGAGCCAGCAGCAGTTAAGTTTGCGCGCATCAGTGGCCGCAGGTTTTCAATAACAGCCCCTCTGGGTCAGCCCGAGCTGCGCATCAGCTGACAACTCCCGTTGTTTATCTGGTCCAGGCACGCGGGAAGCTGGCAATGGAAACCCTGACCACCAGCTGAAGAGGAAGATGCAGTGCACAGGGCTTTAAGCTTTACCAGCTGCCCAGCACGTTTTCCCCGATATCTGAAGCGATGTCTCCAGGCAGGCAGGTGAGGAGCCCAGTGGAGGTAAGCTGGCACGTCCGCCAGCAGGGGGGGAGAAGGGAGGTTCCAGAGGTATGCTCATATTGGTCCAAATAAGCGCCATCAGTGACAGAAAAACCAAGATCCAGAAGCTGTTGTCGGTCATACACCAGCAGCAAGTTTATGTCCCAGATCATAAACAAACAAAACATAAATAATTCGAACACCATCAGCAGAGGTGGATTGCAAGCCAAGTACACGGGCGCCATCTTACCGGAAGTCCTCTGTAGGAGTTGGAGGCGAAAAAAATTCCTATCAGACTTTTTTCCTGCCTGAGAAAAAAAAACTGTAATGTTAAAAAACACCTCACACAAGCAAGCACATATTGACTCGAGGGCACTGTAAGAGTTCTTATAAGGATGGAATAATCAGTCAGTTCCTCCGGTGAGATACATAAACATTCTCGAGGTATGTCTAGGAATGGCCAAGAATAACGTCTATGAGAATCCAAGAGCCCTGAAATGATGACACAAATTTTTCATCTGGTTATCAGTTGGAAATAACTCGGGGAGGGCGTAGTGAGCATCAGCTCACATGTTCTCCAGGCGAAATTCAGATAAGGTGGCCTTCAAGGCCAGCTAATGGAGCCAAATTAATATAAATGCACAGTTGTTTTGGGGACAGGCAGAATTTAATGACATCTACCTTGAGTCTGTGTTAGTCCACTCGGTTCCGAAATGTCCAAATTACATGGCCACACCGTTGGATCATGACTGAGTAAAATCCCCAAGATCTGATCCATTCTGCTCAAAGCATTTGAGTCTGGGTACTCGAGACACGAACCAAGCCATCATAAAAGCCAGTAGCGTGATTAGGTCCACATTTGCTGCAGACGACTTCCTTGATTGTAGATAAAACCAGCAACCAGCCAAATCTAAAAAGCAGGAACTAGTTATCGAAAATCCAATTAAATATGTATCCTTAAAATCCACAAATGCTGTGGATTTTAAGAGATAGACACAGAGATAGACACATCATCAAGTCTTCCAAGTCGATGAGATAGCCAGCTGTGTGCGTGCCAACGGGGAAAATCGGCTTGCCTAAAGCCTGTCTTCTCTTCGAAGAAATTTTGTAAATTGAGTTCAGGGACCAACTGATCAAAACAAGTCCATAATTATGGTTCGGAAGATATGCAAGACAGTCTCACAAGCAGTTTCACAGACAGACAGAGCAGCAAAGCAAAGTGGAGAGGCAGGGGAGAAGCATCCAATCTCAGCAAGAACAAGTGGTGAAGTGTACATACAATCCAACAATTTTCAGTCAGGACATCTGGACCGTTTCTTTTTTTTCTGAAACATTTCACCTTCTATCGAGAAGGCTTCATCAGCCAAGGAAACATAACACAAAACTGATTCTTTCCCCAAAAAGCTTACTCCAAGTGGAACAAAAAAGTTATGTTGGTGGTAAAATGGAATATTTGGCATGCCCCCTCCTCTGGAGCCGGACCTCTTCCTGGTCGACAGTCATGTCAAACTGGTTCAAACTCAAATAGTCCATGCTCAGTAATCCAGGTATACAATCAAACTATTTCAGTCAGGTCATCTGGACAGTTTCTTTTTTTTTTTTTTTTTTTTTTGCTGACACATTTCACCTTCATCATTCAAGGAAACACACAACACAAAACAGATTATTCCCCCAAATAGCTTACTTCAAATCCAAAAAAAGTTCAATCTGGTCCTCTGGAAATTCAAAAAAAAAAAAAAAAAACAAAGCAAAAAAATGTAGATACGTTTCGTCTTTCATCCGAAAGACTTCCTCAGTCTGAGGTGCTGTATTCAGCTCAGTCTTATAAATAGCACCTTCTCAGAGTGGATCAACCATTTTGCTGCTGACAACCAAAACCAGCAGCCATCAGTGTGCTAATGATCCATTGTTAGATTGATGGTCCTTCTTGACCATGTGAGCAGCTGGTTTTGGTTGTCAGCAGCAAATTGGTTGATCCACTCTGAGAAGGTACTATTTATAAGGCTGAGCTGAATACAGCACCTCAGACTGAAGAATTCTTTTGGATGAAAGACGAAACCTATCTATAATTTTTTGCTTTGTTTCGTTTTTTTGAATGTCCAGAGGACCAGATTGAATTTTTTGGGATTTTTCCACCTAGATTATTGAGCATGCATCAGGATAGCTTACTTCAAAGTTGAACCAACCAGTTATGTTGGTGCTAAGATGGTGTCTTTGGAACGCCCCCTCCTCTGGAGCTGGCCCTCTTCATCATCGACAGTCATGTCAAACTGGTTAAAAACAAAAAAGTCCATACTCAGTAGTTCAGGTATACAATCCAACAATTTTCAGTCAGGTCATCTGGACAGTTTCTTTTTTTGCTGAAACATTTCACCTTTCATCCCTTCATCAGTCAAGGAATCCCACAAAACAAAACAGATTCTTCCCCCAAACAGCTTATTCCAAAATGGAACAAACCTGTTAAGTTGGTGCTAAGATGGTGTCTTAGGCACGCCCCCTCCTCTGGAGCCGGACCTTTTCCTTTTTGACATTCATGTCAAACTGGTTCAAAACCGTAGCAGTCCATGCTCAATATTCCAGGTATACAATCCAACAATTTTCAGTCAGGTCATCTAAAAAGTTTATTTTATTTTATTTTTTGCTGAAACGTTTCACCTTCCATTTGGATGGCTTCATCAGTCTAGGAAACACACAACACAAAACTGATTCGTCCCCGAAACAGCTTACTCTAAAGTAGAACAAACCAGTTATGTTGGTGCTAAGATGGTGTCTTTGGAACGCCTCCTCCTCTGGAGCTGGCCCTCTTCCTCATGGACAGTCATGTCAAACGTTGGTTACGTACTGTAACCCCAGATTCTATGAGTATAGGTGTAGCCCTTTAAGACTGTCGCTGCTGGGTTCATCCCTATGCGCTCAGCGCTGCACGAAAAACTTTAGTCCACGCCCACCTGCTGTGTGTGGGCCTCACCCCCGGTCTGTATAAATTACGGTGAGACCAGGTAATCGGCTCCCAAATAGCTTTTTTCTTCAGCCATTTAGGAACCAGTGAGGCCCAGAGGTTAACGGGCTGCGCCTATACTCATAGAATCTGGGGTTACAGTATGTAACCAACGTTGTATTTCGTATAGGCTTCGCCCTTTAAAACTGTCGCTAGTGGGTTAAAGGCAAAGCAGGATGTGATCTATGCCTTACTGGGTCCACTCAGACATGACATGAAGCACCTGCTTGCATAAAAAAAAAATTTAATCACTCAGCCATCTGTGTGCGTAGTTACGCGCTGCGTAATTGCGTGCTCCTTGCACAGGAGCGCACCGGAGAAGATCTCTGGTGAGAAAAAAAGGGCTGAGATAGCAGACCTGTTGCTGTGAATAGGAACAACGGAGGATACGAATTGTAACAGTGTAACGATAAACAGAGCAGACCAACAGCTCCTCAGGATGAATCGGTTGGTTAATAACAATAAAATCAGCAGTCATGAACTTGTGACTGGTAATAAATATCTCACACTGCGACTGCATGGTATGGTATGGTATGGTATGGTATATAGTTTATTCATTTTTAAAAAGTACAAAACAATTCCATAACAATATAAAAAAAGGATACAAAAGATTTAAAATGAAAGGCAGCAGAAAGAAGAAAAAATCTTATTATATCTGCCCCTTTTTTCAAACAATTATTTCAGACATAATAATCTTCAAGTAACAGAACAAAATGAATAACTCTTTCTAATTTTTCTAATTCTAATACAAAACACACACTAAGCTACTTCATATATATTTTTTTAACAATTCAGTTTTGATCTTTTTCTTGAATGTACACATTGACTTGGCATTTTTCACATCACTCTCTAGACCATTCCACAATCCAACTCCTTGGATTGAGGTAGACCTTCCCTTCAGACTAGTTCTGAATTTTGGTTTGACAAATATTTCTATCCCCTTAAGATTGTAACAACTTTGTCTTTTAATAAAATTTCTTTGGATATTTAATGGTAATGTGTTATTTTGAGCCCTATACATAACTGATAAATGCAGGCAGGGGTGAACTCAAAAGTGAGTCTCCATGAAACAAACAATCATTCTGTCAGAACCCTGAGAACAGAATGGGTCATGGAGAAAGTAGAAACATCACGTAGATAAAAACAAATAATTGAAAATGTCGATTACCAGGTTGCTGCCATACAAATATTCTCCCCTGTCATCCCTCCTTGCAGAGCCATGGAGGATGAAAACCCTCTGGTGGAGGATCCAGTCAAGATTAACTGTAAACTTCAGAAATAGCCTCACACAACCAGTGTGAGAGGCGCTGGGTGGATAGAGGACATCCTGAAGAGCTGTCCCAGTAATGCACGAACATACGCTGAAAGCAGCGCAGTGCGGCCGTGTACACCACGTAACATGAAAAATGCGCCCATGGGACAGAAGGAGGTGAGATGTTGCTTCCTCCTCAGAATTATGAGGAAGAGGATAAAACCCATCCAAGGTTATCACTCTCGATCTGAATGAGCTTGTCATGCTTTTCAGAGCAGGGTTAAAACGCAGTACAGCTGAACTGCCATCAGTTTGAATTCTGAGACATGAGGGAGTAACAGAGAGAGCAAACAGACACTCAGTCTCTTTGTCGACATCAGAAACTAACAGCAGGGCTGTTTTAAATGACATAAATTTAAGTAAAACCTGATATAGAAACTCAGAATGAGCTTTGATCAGAGCGTGCAGGACCATCATTAGGTCTCACTGTGGAGCTAGTGGACATGACACCGGTTTGTGTCTCCGTACACCTTTCAGGAAACGCTTCATCAACAGGTGATTAAGAACTGTTTTGTCATCAAAGCCCTTGTGACAGGAAGAAATAGCTGCAATATAAGTTTGAATTGTGCTGAACGCCAGCTCTCTGTCCATCAGCTGCTACAGAAAGGACAGCATGCCACCTAGTGGCCATGAAATGGCCTCCACGCCTTTCTCTGCTCACCAGCGCTGAAAAAAAAACTGTCCACTTGGTGTGTGCAGCGTTATGGTGGAAGCAGCTTGTGCACCCTGAACGCATGCACCACATCCTGTGGGAGGTCCATCTTTTCTAAACTCATCTGTTCAGTGTACAGACCCAAAGATACTGACCTATTTCTGGGTAAATCCTGATTACTCTTCCTGCCTGGAGGAGAGGGCCCCTCCACAGCAGTTTCCACAGTCGACCCGATATCAGTCGCTGCAGATTCAGGAACCACGGAGCGCATATCCATTCAGGAGCTATGAGGATGACTGACGGTACTTCCTCCCGGACCTGGTCCAGGGTCCATGATATCGGCAGAACTGGAGGAAATGCATAAATAAGGATTTTTGGCCACGGGCTGTGAGTGAAGGCGTCCACTCCTAACGGTGGGTCGTCTCCTGGGTTCAGTGAGAACCATAATTGACACTGGGCGTTCTCCCATGTGGCGGACAGATCCACTGCTACTCGGCCCAACCTGCTCCAAAATTCAGAGAAATCAGCTCGGGATGGAGGCTCCAGTCTCTGTGGCGGGGACAGTCCCTCGACATGATATCCGATCGCCTGTTCAGGAACGCTGGGAAAGTCCACTGCTCTGATGGAGAGCAGGTTTCTGTGTGGCCAACACAACAGCTGTTTCGCGATGCGTAACAGTTGGGCTGAGCGCACAACTCCCTGCCCTGACGGTTTATGTAAACTGCCGTCACTTGTCTGTGTGCATCAGAAAATGCTGATCCCACAGCAGGGGCAAAATGTTGAGTCACATTTCAGACAGTGAAAAACATTTTAGCACATTATGTAAAGCGACATGTGGTCCATCCACTGTGTTCCCACTGCTTGGGACAGAAACTTTCCTCCCAGTTTGACAAGAACGTGTCTGTGAAAAAACTGAGACGTGTGATGTAGGCCTGCTGATGGAACTCCCTCTGACAGAATGAGGGGGTTTCCCCAGTGATTCAGATCGGTTCTCACAGACGGGGGCACAAAGATAATCCACCCCTTCTGGTGCACAGGACCTATGCGCAGGCGGGCGAACCATCTCTGAAGGCGTCTCATGTGAAATAAGCCCAACGGAACCATGATGTGGGCCGCTGACATCATCCCAGGAGTCGCATGACAGGCAGAACTGTCACTATGCTGCAGGGTTTGACACGGCGGAGGTGGGTTTGACACAGAAGAGCTGAGTTGATAAATTTTTGTCTCTCAGCTGTGATAAACGGACCTCATTGTAGTTGAGTTTAGCTCCACTTCCAGATAAACAATCATCTGGGATGAACAGAAGTTTTTCCCAGTTTATAGAAAACCCCAGGTTTAGCAGGTGTAACACTAGCGTTTTGGTCTGTGCGACAGCATTCTAACTGGACGGAGCTAATAAGAGCAGATCGTCCAGATAAAAAGATTTCTCATTCCTGCCATGTGTAATGACAGCAGAGCCATCTCCACGGATTTTGAGACAGTGCGTGGGGTGTTTCAGAATGATGGAAATGTGAAAATATGTGCTCTTCAGATCTATGGAAGTGAAAAACCAGTTGTTCTGGTGAAGTTCTCCAGCAGCTGTTCGTCAGCATGTGGAATTGTCTCCCCATGATTGAATTGCTGAACATGAACAGGTCGAGAATGGGTCTCATCCCTCTGTTTTTTTAATCAGAACCATATTTTCCTCTCTGTTGGGAACTTTGGAAATCACGTTTTCTGAACTTCTGACTGGAGAGACAAGCTCTTTTCTGGAGAAGACAGAACCATCTCTATAATCCCTCTGAAAGGTGGGGGTTGAGCTGCGAACTACAGCATGTAACCCCTTCTGATCAGATGGTCCATCTATCTGTCCAGGGAACACACTCGCTGCCACTCTGAGTAGCGCTCGGAGAGTGGGCACGCATTTGTGTTGTGTCATGTTTCTCATGAGCGTCCACCAGGCTAAATATCCTTACTGCCATCATTCGCTCCGGAGATTCTCCGGGGGAACCCATTGGGGGCTCTGACAGAAAAAAGGGCTGTATGTGTACCTCTGTGCTGGGCCCAGGCGACGGTCTCACATAGAGCTGAGGTGAGCTGGCACCCACCAAGAGGAGGCGTGAGCGCTTTCTGAGTGAGACGCCGTTTCGGTGGAGGCTGCACCTATCGTGGAGAAAACACATTTACGCCTGCTACACTTTAAGTGGGCAGAAAAACAGCAGAAATTAAAAACAGGATCTGGTTGAAAACGAGGGATTTTACCGGATTCGGTCTGCTGAAAAAACATCATTTTAGCTGACGTGGCAGACGAATGTTTTGTGATATTTACTGAACTACGATGCCATTTAAAACACTGTTTAGAGGTTACTGGCTCATTCTGTGTGGGAAATGTGTGAAGAGAGGCAGCTGAGAGATCAGCTGATCTGACAGTCTCAGATGAAAAACTTTGCTTTCAGAAGTATTTTTGTTTTATATCAAAAACATAGATTATCAAAAAACACATACCTTCCCCTCAAGGATCTGTTACCTGGTGGAGGGGGCCGGCGGAGGAGTGGGGCGTGAAGTCACTGCCACAGCTGTGGAGTACCTCTGGTGCTGTTGCTGGCCAAGGCAGTCCCTCCAGCGGCCGGAGGGGCAGATGGACTGTGACGTCACCAGATGGTGTACGGTCTCTGAGACCTCCTCGGACCTCTGCGATTTCTCAAGTATGGTCCTGAAGTTGGCCCCGAACAGCGCCTCTGGGGTGATGGGGCCCTCCAGCAGATCTTTCTGCAGCCTCTCTGACAAGGATGGCGAAAGGCGGAGCCAAGTGGGCCTTTGGATCATGGTCATCCAGGCGGCAATGCGGGACAGGCACATCGCAGATGTGGCACATGTTTAAGATGACATCAGCAGCTTTACAGAGAGAGCTCTTGTCTCCTCCAGCAGGTCTGCTTCCTCCAGCCTCTTAGAGATGCTGTAGGCCAGTAGGGCGACGTTGTTGTTCGCTGCGGCTGTCTTGAATGAGCACTGGGGAGCTTGGTTGGAGACCTTGTCACCATCTGGTCATGCTTCCCTGGAGGGACAAGTTGCTAGTCCTTCCTGGAAGCTTTTGCCCCAAGTGTCACCATCAGGCTTGGCTCCGGGGGGGGGGGGGGGGGGGGACAGAGGGAAAAACCACAGATCGGTAAAACCCTCCACTCTGGAGATGGAGGTGAAGGTGGAGTCGGATGGCTACAGCTTGCCGGCCCAGCTACAGCCTCGTTCCAGTGTGATGTCACAGCTGGACAGCAAGGCCAGAAGCGGTCAGGGCGACAAGTCAGGGTGGAGCCAACCTTGCCGATCAAGGTGGAAGGAGGCGAGGAATGGAAAGTCCCTTGTGTTAACATCCTCCTGGATTATGCTGGGCAGCTCCGAGAGGAGGGAGCCGATGGCTGGGAGCGGTGTGGTCACCGTCATGGGAAGATCTGAGGTGGCTGAGCATCAGCTCGGCTACTTGTATTCCATCACTATGCTCTCCAGGAGGGAAGGGGCAGTTCCGCATCGCCTTTCTCGGAGGAATCATTCGATTCACTGCGTGACTCTGCGTCAAAGAAGGCAGTGGCATCGTCCCACACATAGAATCCCGCCACAGAATAAAACCACTCAGCGGAGCTGCTGCCAACAACGCCTGTTTCGAGGGAATCATCTGATTTTCCTCGAGAAAAAACACGTTAGAAAAGGCGATGGTGTCGTCCAGCGAGTAGCACCCTCCAAGGAAAAGCATTCAGCGGGGCTGCTGCTAACATCGCCTTTTTTGAAGAAATCATTCCATTACCACGAGGAAAAAAACACGTTAGAAAAGGCGATGACATCGTCCATCGGGTAGCGGCCCGCCACGGAAAAGACTCCTAGGCGCTTGCCTTGAACAAGGCTGTTTGTCTGCTTCTCCTCGGGGAGGAAGAGCTCACTGGGATGGCAGGAGGTTGGCGTGACAGAGACCCAGGCTTCCTTAGCAAAGGTTACGCCGGTCAAAGCTGGACAACTTTTCCTTCTTTGATTTTATGACAGTGCAAGCTAGCTGGCTGAAGAAAAAATGGGAGCCGATTACCCGGTCTCACCGTAATTTATCCGGACCGGGGGTGAGGCCCACACACAGCAGGTGGGTGTAGTGAACTTAACCTGATGTCAAGACTAAGCCTAAGGTCAAAACCCTTGACCTTAAGAACCTTGTGGGACAGGAACTGTCATTTCATTGATTTGAATCCAGAAATACAGGTTCACCCATCCTGAGACTCTCTTTCTTGAAAATCAAGTGGAAGAACACTCTCTTTTTATTATCATTACTATTTTACAAATGTTGATAATCAATGTGTCTTAGTTCAAACCATTTTAGATGTTGCAGTGAACTAATCAATTTTATTAACTGTAGAACAGTAATAATGATTTTTAATGCTTATGCAGAGTTAGAATTCATGTTAAGGTCTGTTACAGATTTTTATGCATTTTCTAATTTCTGTCTTTGAATGAGCAAGTGTGCGTTTTCCAAGGTCAGGAGTCGAAGCAGACATGAGTTGGAACAACTGTCTTGTTTACATCCTTTCAGACGTAGAGCTGGCACCTGTTTCTAAAACTCGCCAAAACAAAACTCTCTCTGTCTCTGAGAACAGTCTAACCTGTTCCATAACAATTCTTGCTTTTTTCTGACTCCTAGTAACCTCTTACATCACAAAACACACCCCTGTCTGGTCGGTACTGACCAATGGGAAGACTCCCAAATGAACCGGAAAAGGGCTCTTTAAAAATGTCGGTACTTCCTGGTTTACACAGTTCTGTGGGTTTGGAGAAGTTCGGCGGCGCGGAGAGTTCTGATATGGCCTAGTGCTGTGCAGTTGCTGTGGGAGCCGGGAAGACCCTGACATGACCACAGAGCTCTTCCGAGTGTCATGGGATTATAACACTTTCCACTTGCTGAGGTGAGCTTGTGTCGGACGGAATCTCGTCACTACTTCGGACAGTCACAGCCATCCTATGGAGACGCTGGACAGGTAGCGTTAACTGGACCTCCATATCTGCTGATTAATCTTCAGAAAGGTAATGAGTCAAGTTTCCTACCAAACGTACCGAGGAGAGCTGGGTTCGAATGGAGGGTGCCGTTTCTGAAGCTGACACCACATTCTCCCTCATCCATCTTTTACTCCCTTTAAACTCCATCTTTCCATCTTTAAATTCTTCTCTCAAGTAGAAATCCTTCCAGATATTTTAGAAATGTCTGTGTAAAGTGCTCATCCACCGCCGTGTGGATAATTGATCATAATTGTACAGTTTTCATAAATGTCTGTGGTGAAGCAACGGAAAATCATGGCCGTATGGTTTTCCTGATTGATTGATTATGTTGTTATTTTCATATTTTGCCAAATTAATGTAAATGTTTAATGTTAAACTTTGATTCTGTAAATAAATGACCGCATTCATTTTGATGGGTCAAAGATAAATGACGTCTCACGTTTGCATTTCGTTAACATCAATGCACGTTTTATTCAGTCCAGAAAAATGAGGAATCCGTTTTAATTGATGAATATTTTGCAGCATCTGTTCATCTACATGGGCGTGGACTAGAGTTTTTTCAGTGCAGCGCTGAGTGCCTAGGGATAAACCCACCAGCAACAGTCTTAGCCTATACGAAAACAAACTGGTTCAAAACCAAAAAAGTTCATGCTAAATTTTCCAGGTATACAATCCCAACAATTTTCAGTCAGTTCATCTGGACAGTTTCTTTTATTTTGCTGACATGTTTCACCTTCCATGTGGAAGACTTTGTCAGTCAAGGAAACAAACATCACCAAACTGATTATTCCCCAAAACAGCTTACTCCAAAGTGGAACAAACCAGCTATGTGGGTGCTAATAAGGTGTGTTTGGCACACCCCCTCCTCTGGAGCCGGCACTCTTCCTCGTTGACAGTCATGTCAAATTGCTTCAAAACCAAAAAAGTCCATGCCCAATAATCCAAGTATACAATCAAACAATTTTCAGTCAGTTCATCTGGACAGTTTTTTTTTTTTTGCTGACACATTTCACCTTTCCCCTCCCTGGTCTGTCACCTTACCGTGGTGGAGGGGTTTGAATGTCCCAATGATCCTAGGAGCTATGCTGTCAGGGGCTTCACCCCCCTAGTAGGGTCACCCAAGGCAGACAGGTCCTAGGGGAGGGACCAGACAACGTGCAGCACAAACACCCCAATGATGAGCAAAATAAATTGACTCGATGTTCCCTCGCCCAGGCATGGGTCACCGGGGCCCCACTCTGGAGCCAGGCCTGGAGGTGGGGCACGCGGGTGAGTACGTGGTGTCCGGGCTTTTACCCATGGAGCTCAAACGGGCACAGCCCGAAGAAGAGACGTGGGTCCCCCTTCCCATGGGCTCACCATCTGTAAGAGGGGCCAAAGGGGTCAGGTGCAATGTGGGATGGGTGGTGGCCGAGGGCAGGGACCCTGGCGGTCTGATCTTCAGCTATAGAAGCTGGCTATTGGGACGTGGAATGTCACCTCACTGGTGGGGAAGGTGCCTGAGCTGGTGTGTGAGGTTGAGAGGTTCTGGCCAGTAATAGTCGGACTCACCTCTATGCATGGATCTGGCTCTGGAAACAGTTTCCTTGAGAGGGGTTGGACACTCTTCCACTCAAGATTTGCCCCTGGTGAGAGGCGCCGAGCAGGAGTGTGTATACTTATTGCCCCCCATCTTGGTGCCTGTGTGTTGGGGTTCACCCTGGTGAATGAGAGGATGGCCTCCCTCCGCCTATGTGTGGAGGGACGGTTCTGACTGTTGTTTGTGCTTATGCACCAAACAGCATCTCAGATTATCCACCCTTTTTGGAGTCCTTGGAGGGGGTACTGGAAAGTGCACTTCCTAGGGACTGCCTTGTTCTGCTGGGGGACTTTAATGCTCACGTGGACAATGACAGTGAGACCTGGAGGGGTGTGGTTGGGAGGAATGGCCCCCTGATCTGAACCCGAGTGGTGTTCTGTTGTTAGACTTTTGTGCTCGTCATGGATTGTCTATAACAAACACCATGTTCAAGCATAAGGGTGTCCATATGTGCTCTTGTCACTAGGACACCTTAGGCCACAGTTTGATGATCGACTTTGTCATCATCTCATCTGATCTGCGGCCACATGTCTTGGACACTCGGGTGAAGAGAGGGGCGGAGCTGTCCACTGAACACTAACTGGTGGTAAGTTGGCTCCGATGGTGGAGGAGGATGCCTGTCAGACCTGGCAGGCCCAAACATATTGTGAGGATTTGCTGGGAACATCTGGCAGAGTCTCCTGTGAGATTGAGCTTTAACTCCCACCTCCGGGAGAACTTCGAACATGTTCTGGGGTAGGTGGGTGACATTGAGTCCGAGTGGGCCATGTTCCGTGCCTCTATTTTGGAGGCGGCTTACCAGAACTGTGGCCGCAAGGTTGTCAGTGCCTGTTGCGGCGGCAATCCTCTAACCTAGTGGTGGACACCGGCAGTGAGGGATGCTGTCAGGCTGAAGAAGGAGTCCTATCGGGCCTTTTTGGCCTGTGGGACCCCAGAAGTAGCTGATGGGTACCGGCAGTCCAAGCAACATGCGACTTGGAATGAGGCAAAAACTCAGGCGTGGGAGGAGTTTGGGGAGGCCATAGAGAATGACTTCCGCATGGCTTTGAGGCGATTCTGGTTCACCATCCAGCGTCTCAGGGTGGGAAAGCAGTACACTGCCAACACTGTTTATAGTGGGGGTGGTGTGCTACTGACCTCAACTCGGGATGTCGTGGGTCGGTGGGCAGAATACTTTGAAGACCTCCTCAATCCCACAGGCATGTCTTTCACTGAGGAAGCAGAGCCTGGGGACTCTGGGTCGGGCCCACCAATCTCTGGTGCTCAGGTCACCGAGGTGGTTATAAAGCTCCTCAGTGACAGGGCCCCAGGGGTGGATGAGATTCGCCTGGAGTTCCTTAAGGCTCTGAATGTTGTAGGGTTGTGTTGGCTTACGCGACTCTGTAATATTGCGTGGACATGGGGGGAATTTCCCCTGGATTGGCAGACCAGGGTGGTGGTCCCCCTATTCAAAAAGGGGGACCGTAAAGTGTGTTCCAACTTCAGGGGATTACACTTTTAAGCCTCCCTGATAAGGTCTATTCAGGGGTTCTGGAGAGGAGGGTCTGTCGTAAAGTCGAACCTCGGATTCAGGAGGAGCAGTGTGGTTTTCATCCTGGTTGTGTAACACTGGGCCAGCTCTACACTCTCAGCAGGGTCCTGGAGGGTGCGTGGGAGTTTGCCCAACCAGTCTACATGTGTTTTGTGGACTTGGAGAAGGCATTCGACCGTGTCCCTCGGGAGACCCTGTGGAGGGTACTCTGGGAGTATGGGGTACCAGGCAGTTTGATATGGGCTGTTAGGTCCCTGTATGACCGGTGTAAAAGCCTGGTCCACATTGCCGGCAGTAAGTCGGGCTTGTTCCCAATGAGAGTTGGACTCTGCCAAGGTTGCCCTTTGTCACCGATTCTGTTCATAACTTTTATGGACAGAGATTCTAGGTGCAGTCAAGGTGTTGAGGGGATCCGTTTTGGTGGCCTTAGGATTGTGTCTCTGATTCTTGCAGATGATGACGTCCTGTTGGCTTCATCAGATCGTGATCTATAGCTTTCGCTGGAATGGTTCACAGCCGAGTGCGACACAGCCGGGATAAAGATCAGTTCCTCCAAATCCGAGGCCATTTTCTTGAGACGGAAAAAGGTAGAGTGCCCTGTCTGGGTCAGGGAGGAGGTCCTTCCCCATGTGGAAGAGTTCATGTATCTTGGGGTATTGTTCACGAATGAGGGAAAAATGGAGCGTGAGATCGATAGACGGATAGGTGCAGCGTCTGCAGTGAAGCGGGCGCTGTACAGGTCTGTCGTGGTGAAGAGAGAGGTGAGTCAAAAGGCGAAGCTCTCAATTTACCGATTGATCTACATTCCTACCCTCATCTATGGTCATGAGCTTTGGGTTGTGACCGAAAGAACGAGATATCGGATACAAGTGGCCGAAATGAGTTTTCTCAGCAGGATGTCTGGGCTTTCCCTTAGAGATAGGGTGAGAAGCTCGATCATCTGGGAGAGACTCAGAGTAGAGCCGCTGCTTCTCAACATTGTGAGGAACCAGTTGAGGTGGCTCAGGCATCTGGTTAGGATGCCTCTTGGACGCCTCCCTGGTGAGGTGTTCCGGACACATCACACCAGGAGGAGACCCAGAGGAAGACTCAGGCCACACTGGAGTTTCTCGGCTGGCCTGGGAATGCCTCGGGATTCCAACAGAGAAGCTGGCCGAAGTGGCTGGGGAGAGGGAAGTCTGGGCCTCCCTACTTAATCTGCTTCCCCCGCGACCCTACCGCAGATAGGCGGAAGAAAATGGATGGATGGATGGCATTTCACCTTCCATATGAAAGACTTCATCAGTCAAGGAAACAAACAACACCAAACTGATTCTTCCCCAAAACAGCTTACTCCAAAGTGGAACAAAACAGCTATGTTGGTGCTAAGATGGTGTGTTTGACACACCCTCTCCTCAGGATCTGGTCCTATAGCTCGTCGACAGTCATGTCAAACTGGTTCAAAACCAAAAAAGTCCATGCTCAATAATCAAGATATACAATCCAACAATATTCAGTCAGGTCATCTGGACAGTTTTTTTTTTCTGAAACGATTCACCTTTCATCCAGAAGGCTTCATCAGTCAAGGAAACACACAACACAAAACTGATTTTACCCCCAAACAGCTTACTCCAAAGATGAACAAACCAATTATGTTGGTGCTAAGATGGTATCTTTGGCACACCACCTTCTCTGGAGCCGGCCCTCTTCCTGTTCGACAGTCATGTCAAACTGGTTCAAAACCAAAAATGTCCAAGCTCAATAATTCAGGTATACAATCCAACAATTTTCAGTCAGGTCATCTAGAAAGTTTTTTTTTTTTTTTTTTTTTTGAAACGTTTCACCTTCCATCTTGAAGGCTTCATCAGTCAAGGAAACACACAACACAAAACTGATTAGTCCTAGAAACAGCTTACTCCAAAGTGGAACAAACAAGTTATGTTGGTGCTAAGATGGTGTCTTTGGAACACCCCCTCTACTGGAGCCGTCCCTCTTCCTCGTCGACAATCATTTCAAACTGCTTCAAAACCAAAAACATTCATGCTCAATAAACCAGGTATACAATTCAACAATTTTCAGAAAGGTCATCTGAAAATTTTTTTGTTTTTTTTCTGAAACATTTCACCTTTAATCCAGAAGGCTTCCTCAGTCAAGGAAACATACAACAGAAAACTGATTCTTCCCCCAAACAGCTTACTCCAAAGTGGAACAAACCAGTTATGTTGGTGTTAAGATGGTGTCTTTGGCACCCCGCCTCCTCTGGAGCTGGCCCTTTCCTCGTCGACTGTCACATCAAACTGGTTTAAAACGAAAAAAGTCAATGCTCAATAATCCAGGTATACAATCCAACAATTTTCAGTCAGGTCATCTGGACAGTTTCTTTTTTTGCTGAAACGTTTCACCTTCCATCTGGAAGGCTTCATCAGTCAAGGAAACACACAACACAAAACTGATTTGTCCTCCAAACAGCTTACTCAAAAGTGGCACAATCCAGTTATGTTGGTGTTAAGATGGTGTCTTTGGAACTCGCACTCCTCTGGAGCTGGCCCTCTTCCTTGTCGACAGTCATGTCAAACTGGTTCAAAACCAAAATGTCCATTCTCAATAATCCAGGTATACAATACAACAATTTTCAGAAAGGTCATCTGGACAGTCTCTTTTTTTTCTGAAACATTTCACCTTACATCCAGAAGGCTTCATCAGTCAAGGAAACACACAAGGCAAAACAGAATCTTCTCCCAAACAGCTTACTCCAAAGTGGAACAAACCAGTTATGTTTGGGCTATAATGGTATCTTTGGCATGCCCCCTCTTTTGGAGCTGGCTTTCTTCATCCTCAACAGTCATCTCAAACTGGTTCAAAACCAAAAAAGTCGATGCTTAATAATCCAGGCATAGAATCCAACATTTTTCAGTCAGGTCATCTAGACAGTTTATTTTATTTTATTTTTTCATGAAATGTTTCACCATCCATCCGGAAGGCTTCATCAGTAAAGGAAACACACAACACAAAATTGATTCTTCCCCCAAATAGCTGACTCAAAAATGGAACAAACCAGTTATGTTGGGGCTATGATGGCATCTTTGGCACGCCCCCCTCCTCTGGAGCCATCCTTCTACCTCCTTGACAGCCATGTCAAACTTGTTCAAAGCCAAAAAAGTCCATGCTCAATAATCCAGGTATAGAATCTAACAATTTTCAGTTAGGTCAGCTGGACAGTTTCCTTTTTTTTTTACAGAAACATTTCACCTTACATCTGGAAGGCTTCACCAGTCAAGGAAACACGCAACACAATACAAATTTTTCCCCCAAACAGCTTAATCCAAGTGGTTCAAACCAGTTATGTTGGTGCTAAGATGGTGTCTTTAGAATTCCCCCTCCTCTGGAGCCGGCCCTCGTCCTCATCGACAGTCATGTCAAACTGGTTCAAAACCAACAAAAAACTGTCCAGATGACCTGACTGAAAATCGTTGGATTGTATACCTGGATTACTGAGCATGGACTTATTTGGTTCAATACACCCATTTGTAGGTT
>NC_056506.1:648218-654047 GCF_014905685.2 Nematolebias whitei | reverse complement strand
CCCCCCCCCCCCCATTGGAGCTAACTCACCACCCGGTAGTGGTCAGTGGACAGCTCCGCCCCTCTCTTCACCCGAGTGTCCAAGACATGCGGCCTCAGATCAGATGAGACGACGACAAAGTCAATCATCGAACTGCGGCCTAGGGTGTCCTGGTGCCAAGAGCACATATGAACACCCTTATGCTTGAACATGGTGTTCGTTATGGGCAGTCAATGACGAGCACAGAAGTCCAATAGCAGAACACCACTTGGGTTCAGATCAGGTGGGCCGTTCCTCCCAACCACACCCCTCCAGCTCTCACTGTCATAGCCTAGGTGAGCATTGAAGTCCCCCAGCAGAACAAGGCAGTCCCCAGGAGGTGCAATCTTCAGTATCCCCTCCAAGGACTCCAAAAATGGTGGGTATTCTGAGCTGCTTTTTGGCTCATAAGCACAAACAACAGTCAGAACCCATCCCCCCGTACATAGGCAGAGGGAGGCTACTCTCTCATTCACTGTGGTGAACCCCAACGTACAGGCACCAAGATGGAGGCAACCAGTATGCCCACTCCTGCTCAGTGCTTCTCACCAGGGGCAACTCCAGAGTGGGAGTGTCCAGCCCCTCTCAAGGAAACTGTTTCCAGAGTCAGAGCCATGTGTCAAGGTGAGTCTGACTATTCTAGATGGAACCTCTCAACCTCACACACCAGCTCAGGCTCCTTCCCCATCAGCGAGGTGACATTCCATGTTCCAATAGCCACATTCTGTAGCCGAGGATCAGACCACCAAGGTCCCCGCCCTTGATCATCACCCATCCCACATTGCACCTGACCCCTTTGGCCCCTCCCACAGGTGGTGAGCCCATGGGAATGGGGAACCACGTCTCCTCTTCTGGTTGTGCCCGGCCGGGCTCCATGGGTAAAAGCCGGGCCACCAGGCGCTCGTCAGCATGCCCCACCTCCAGGCCTGGCTTCAGAATGGGACCCTGGTGACCCACATCCGGAAGAGGGAACACTGTTTACATCCATTTTTTTTTTCATCATAAGGGGTCTCTGGGCTGCACTTTGTCTGGTCCCTCACCTAGGACCGGTCTGCTTTGGGTGACCCTACTAGGGACATGAAGCCCCTGACAGCATAGCTCATTGGGACACTCAAACTCCCCCAATACAGTAAGGTTTCAGCCCAGGGAGGTATATAAATAAACTGATCTGAATCAAATTGAAATTCATCCATACATTTGTCCATCCATCCATCCATCCATCCATCCACCCACCCACCCACCCACCCATCCATAAATCCATCCATCCATCCATCCATCCAGCCATCCATCCATCCATCCATCCATCCATCCATCCATCCATCCATCCATCCATCCATCCATCATCTTTTACCCGCTTCTCCCTTTTGTTGTCGCGGGGGTCCCTGGTGCCCATATCCAGCAGTCCAGCAGCAGGGTACATCCAGAACAGGTCGCAAATTCATAAAACAAAGTGATGAAGTGAATTTCCCATACAAGTGTTTGGAAAGGCTGGCCCTACCTGACATTGCACGTTCGTGGTGAGACATATTGTGTCACTTACTGTTTCTCTGCTGTAGCTCGAGTGATTTGTTTGCTCGAGTCGTCTTTTGTGTTTCAAATTTTTCTGTTTTTTGCACAGTTTTTCATTCTAGTTCACAAACACCCTGAGTACAGCTGTTTTTCTAATGTTGGATAGTGCTTGAAACACCGTTCATCTTTCAACAGTTCTTGTTTTTTATTGGTTTTATGGGATCTGCTAGCTCTTTCTAGCGTTAGCTTAGCAGATTTGCTGCTTCTCTCCTAGTTTTCACTTGCTCCGTGTGTCAGATGTTTAGCTACTCCTTTGCCTCCTTTAGTGGTAATGATACATGTAACATCTAAAAAAGTTAAATCTGGTCCACCGGACATTCAAAAAACAAAACAAAGCAAAACAACAAAAATAAATGTAGAAATGTTTCGTCTTTCATCCGAAAGACTTCCTCAGTCTGAGGTGTTGTACACATTTCAGTCTTATAAATAGCACCTTCTCCGAGTGGATCAACCAGTTTTGCTGCTGATAACCAAAACCAGCTGCTCACATGATCAAGAAGGACCATCGGCCTAACGATGGATCATTATAATAATAATAATAATAATATAATCATTTTATTTAAAAAGCGCCTTTCATGACACCCAAGGACACTTTACAGTAAGAACAAAGATCAACAGGAATAAATTACATAAATAATATAAAATACATAAAGAATACAAAATACATACAGAATATAAAATGCATAAAGAATATAAAATACATACAGCAAAGTTAAGGATAAGCGAGTCTAAAGAGATGTGTTTTCAGAGCAGTCTTGAATATAGAAAGAGAGGTGTTTCGTAAGTCAGGGGGTAGAGAGTTCCAGAGATGAGGGGCAGAGCAGGTGAAGGCCCTGCTCCCCATGGTGGAGAGGCAGGCAGAGGGTACATGGAGGTGTAGTGAAGAGGAGGATCTGAGGGAGCTAGAGGGGATGGAGATGTGTAGGAGGTCAGATAGGTACGGAGGGGCAAGGTTGTGGATAGCTTTGAAAGTGAGAAGAAGAATTTTGAAGACGATGCATGATTTAACCGGGAGCCAGTGGAGCTGCTGCAGGACTGGAGTGATGTGGTTATAGGAGGAGGTTTGAGTGATGACACGGGCAGCTGAGTTCTGGACCAATTGTAGCTTCTGGAGAGATTTGTTGGGGAGGCCATAAAGAAGGGAGTTGCAGTAGTCAATCCGAGAAGTCACAAGACTGTGAAAAGGATGGCTGTGGAGCGGGGTGTGAGAGAAGGGCGGAGACGGTTAATATTTCGGAGATGGAAATAGGCAGACCGAGTGACATTGTTGATGTGTGAAGTGAAGGAGAGAATGGTGTCAAAGATGACACCAAGACTCTTGACCTGAGGCGAGGGGGATTGCAGAGAGTTGTTAAGGGGGATGAGAAGATTTTCTGATTTTGAAATAGACTTTTTGATACCGACAAGAAGGATTTCTGTTTTCTTACTGTTTAGTTGTAGAAAATTGTTAGAAAACCAGTGATTTAGCTCATTGAGACAGTCGGTGAGGATGGAGGGTGGGTGGGTGGAGTTTGGTTTTGTTGACAGGTAGAGCTGTGTGTCATCAGCATAACAGTGAAAATGGACACCAAATTTACGGAAGATGTGACCTAGAGGAAGGAGGTAAATGATGAAGAGGAGGGGTCTGAGGACAGAGCCTTTGGGGACACCCGTGGAGACGGGGGAAGACTGGGAACGAAAGGATTTGAGCTGAATGAATTGAGTGCGGTCAGAGAGATATGATTTGAACCAGTCTAACGGAGTAACTGAGATGCCAATGGAGGTTAGTCTGTTGAGGAGGAGAGAATGACAGATTGTGTCGAAGGCAGAACTTAGATCCAGTAAAATGAGGATAAACAGAAGAGCAAAGTCAGCAGCAAGAAGAAGGTCGTTAATTATTTTTATTAGAGCTGTTTCGGTGCTATGGTGGGGGCGAAAACCAGATTGAAACTCTTCATAAATGTTATTGTTGGATAGGTGAGAGTGAAGTTGACTAGCAACGGCTTTTCATTAGCACCCTGATGGCTGTTATTACTATTCACAGGCGGCTGATTGATACTAGCAATAACAGCATTGTAAGAGGGGGACAGTTGAACACGGAGGCTCCACCCCTGTTTAATGATGGATGATTTCTTTTCACAAAGATGGCCTCCTTTACTCATCTCTCAAACCATCGTTCCTCTCTATCCAGGATGTGAACATCTTCATCCCTGAAAGAGTGACCGCTGGCTTGGAGATGATAGTAGACCACAGAGTCCTGGCCTGATGGTGTTGCTCTTCTGTGCTGGGCCATCCTTTTGGCCAGCGGCTGTTTTGTTTCCCCAATGTAAGACTGATCACAGCCCTCCTGACACTGAACAGCAGACACAATATTACTCTATTTGTGCCGGGAGACTGGATCTTTGGGATGGACCCATCTTTGCCGTAATGTATTTTGGGGTTTAAAAGCCACTCGGATGTTGTGTTTAGAAAATAAACGTCTGTTTCTCTGATACTTCCTCAACATACGGAATGACCACTGGTCTGGGTCTGGGTTCCTCCTTTTCACCTGCAGACAAATATAGAAGGTGGATCTGGAGGAACACATCTGATTGGATGATGAGAAAAAGGCGTTACTGGAGGGCCACATCTGATTGGACGATAAGAAAAAGGCGTTATTGACGGATTGTGTTAACCACAGGCATAGTATGTCTATGGTGTTAACCGGTTCGATATTAGCGGCGTCTCAGGTTCGACGTTGGCAGCGTCTCCATAACTTCTTTTTCTGCCTCTCTTAACACAGAACTTCCGGTTACATTTCAAAATAAGAGCAACATAAATGGGTAGTGGGGAGGGCTTAGTGTTTGTTTTTTAATACCTAGCCATTACATTAAAAAACAAAATCCGTTTTGGTTGTTGAATAATGTGAAAATAGTTACAATCAATTCATAAAGAAAGAAAAATGAAATAACCAAAAATAATATAGATACTTAAACTGGCCTTGGGACAAAGGATGTTTCCTTTAACTTCACATTTTCTTGTTCAACCTTTTAAAGCAGTCACTACAGATGAGTCATTGTCAGTTTCTGTAAGATTTCTGCAACTGGAGCAGGTATTTCTGTTTACTGGTTAACTTCCTCAACTGTCTCACATTTTAAGGGTCAATCCTACTCCATGTTTCAGCTCCTTTCATAGATCACATCTCATAGAAGAACTTCTAAAGAGAACATTTTGCTTTTAGCGTTTGTTGTGGGCAATTATCTCGTCACAGGATTCATGATCTTTAGTTGAGACCAGACTTTTTGTCAAATGAGGGCAAGTTTATCTTCAGATGCTTCATAATACATTGTACCCTGACCACACAAGCCAATCTGTATCAGGTAAATGGTAAAAGAACTGTACTTATATAGCACCTTTCTATCTTATTGAGATACTCAAAGCGCTTTACACTACAATCTGTGTCCTCATTTACCCTTTCATACAGCACGCTACTAGATCTCTACAAAGCTAATTGAAGAAATCTCTCTAAAGAGACTAATCAGAGCTTTATCACATTCATACACCAATGGGAAACACATTGGAGGCAACTAGGGATTCAGCGTCTTGCCCAGGGACATTTCGGCATGTGACTGCTGGTGGTTTCGATCCCCCAACTCTTGCATTGGAGGATGACTGCTCTAACCACTCAGCCACAGCCGCCCCAGGTGTAGCCTACAACCCAAAAAACAAAAGAGAATATTCTTGTGTTTGACAGCAGGCATAACGCTGATTCTTAGAAACCTTCAGTAAAAAAAAAAAACTGACATAACTTACCTAAAGAACCAGCAAATACAGCTAGCCAATCAGTGTTTGCCCTCTAGAAACACCTATTCTCCAGAAACACACACTTTTGGTCTGCAGAGAACCCCTTCTCGACACAATAGGGTGTAAGGATGGTACCATTTGCTGTTTCTGTTTGTGTCTGTGTTTCCCTAGTGTTTCCTCGTCAGTTTAATTGTTGCCACCTTTGTCTCGTCACACCTGTTGTAATCACGTCTTGTCTTGTCCTTGTATATAAGCCTCCTGTCCTGTGTTGTTCCTTTGTCGGTTCGTCGTTGGGTATGGCCTGTCTTGTCCTGCCTGTGTGATCGTGTTTCTTGAGTCCATGTAAGTTTTGCTGCCATGTCAGCCTTTTTGATTTATTATTATTATTATTAAAAGTATTTTTATCTTATACATCTGCCTCCTGAGTCCTGCCTGCGCAACTGGGTTCTTCTGTCCTGATCTGCCTTGAAAATCCTGACA
>NC_056506.1:646928-648118 GCF_014905685.2 Nematolebias whitei | reverse complement strand
CACCGAGACCCCTTGCATCCACCTAGTGGTGCAGCATATCATTACAAATACCTCAGGACTGGATCTCCTACAAAAACCCAGGACATCTCCTCTCCTTCTTGGCCTCCACCTACAACACAAACAGTAAGGAGCCAGCTTTCTATCTTCAAGAATTAAAACATTCAAAACGACACCAGAACCCATACTCACCTATTCCTATTCTCCCTTACAGCTGCGACGACAAGAGTCGCCTGCAAATAAAGTTCACTTGCCTTTTGTAGTCCTGACTCTGTCTTTTTTTTTTTTTTTTTTGTGTGTGTGTGAGCTCAGTTTAAGTGTAGAAACATTGTGAAGTGTTTCAATGAACTTATCATCATCGCTCAATTTTTTATTATTTTTTTTTTTTTAAAGAAAGACAAGAAAGAAGACTCTGTCTTTATTGAATCAGTCTGCTCACGTGGGGGTCGACGTTGTTAAAACCTGATAGTTTTCCTCTGCCTTGCAGAGTAATGCATCAGAGAACAGTGACTTAGATCATCTAGTTGATCATCTTACAACTTCAATGCAAACTTCACTTGATAAAATTGTTCCACGGAAAATGAAAGTAATCAATCAGAGGAAACTGGCTCCTTGGTTCTATTCTGAGTTATGTACTTTAAAGTATCCTGAAGCATGCTCAATAATCCAGGTAGAAAAATCCAAAAAAGTTCAATCTGGTCCTCTGGACATTAAAAAAAAAAAAAAAAAAACAAAACAAAAAACAAAACAAAGCAAAAAAATATAGAAACGTTTCGTCTCTCATCCAAGAAACTTCCACAGTCTGAGGTGCTGTTTTCAGCTCAGTCTCTTAAATAGCACCTTCTCAGAGTGGATCAACCAGTTTGCTGCTGACAACCAAAACCAGCTGATCACATGCTCAAAAAGGACCATCAGCCTAACAATGGATCATTAGCACACTGATGGCTGTTTACTATTCACAGAGGGCTGAGTGATACTAGCAATCACAGCATTGTAAGACGGGGACAGTTGAACCCGGAGGCCTCCACCCCTGTTTAATGATGGACGATTTCTTTTCACAAAGATGGCCTCCTTTACTCTTCTCTCAAACCATCGTTCCTCTCTGTCAAGGATGTGAACATCTTCATCCTTGAAAGAGTGACCGCTGGCCTGGAGATGAGTGTAGACCACAGAATCCTGGCCTGATGATGTTG
>NC_056506.1:633643-646828 GCF_014905685.2 Nematolebias whitei | reverse complement strand
TGCGCAACTGGGTTCTTCTGTCCTGATCTGCCTTGAAAATCCTGACATAGGGTTCCATGCTAGACTGGATGCAGAGGGATGCTGCTGCTTTGCGTCGTATGCTTGGAAGGAGTAAATCTGTGTACTTACCATTTATAGCCACATGGTGGCAGTGTTGTGCAGGTGTTGAGTGAAAAGCATCATCCAGAGGAGTAAAGGAGGCCATCTTTGTGAAAAGAAATCGTCCATCATTAAACAGGGGTGGAGCCTCCGTGTTCAACTGTCCCCCTCTTACAATGCTGTTATTGCTAGTATCACTCAGCCTCCTGTGAATAGTAAACAGCCATCAGGGTGCTAATGATCAGGGCCAGATTAACACATCACTGTACCCTGGGCAACAATCTTCAAGGGCCCCATCATCACGACCCCAGAATCACCATAATCTGGCAAAGTACAGGATTACCATAGTATACAGTAAATATACTTGAAATTGTAATTATCAAGTGTATTTTGATGTATAAAACTCCAAATGCTCATTGACACAAATCATCAAGACTGAATTAAGTTTAACACACTTTGAACACCACATAACACCATATGTGTATCTGTTTAGTAACATGTTGGTGACTGGTGTCAGAAGCATTTATAATGTGTGTGTGTGTGTGTGTGGGGGGGGGGGCACACTGATGGGGGGGTCTGGGAGTCCTCCCCCAGAAAATTTTGAATAAAGTAGATGCCATTTCCTGCATTCTGGTGTATTTTAATGGTTGTTTAACATCTAGTTTTACCTACATAAGTAAACACTTGGAACACCTTGGGATTCCCCTGGAGGAGCTGGTCCAAGTGGCTGGGGAGAGGGAAGTCTGGTTCTCCCTACTTAGGCTGCTACCCCTGCGGATGGACGGAAGTAAACACTTGATTCAGTAGCTATTTTAGAGCTAATGGCACAAAAGCTGATTCAATGAATTAAAAATATATATTCAAAGGTGACGATTTGATGCCCAAATTAAAATTAAATGCCTGTAACTTAGTTGACTTCAAATGCAATAAGATGATCAATGAATGTTTGCAACAAAGGATTTACTGATTATAACAAAGATTCCTTCAAGAAACCTCCCAGTATAAACATAAAACCAGAATGACTTTTGCTCATTCTAAATTTGTCAAATGGCCTAAATCTCCTAAAGTGAAGGAGAATCATTTTAAAATAATAAATAAGATATATCCTGTACTCATGTTTCTGCAAAGAATATTTCAATTTGATGTTGATTTGTGTAGTGTTCTAAGGGCTAGGTTAGCTTTGTAGCTTCACTACAATTATATTTAAATAACGGGTTCTCTCTTTTTCGAGCGAATTACAGCCATGTGACGGAAGAAACTGTGCATAGATGGTTTAATCAGTGACATGAGAAGTTAATTTTCTTTGACCAATCATAATAAATGTGGTCATTTATTTACCAGAATCAAAATTTTAAATAAAAAAAATTGTACACTTGATTAGACTGATCTGGTTCTGATTAATAAAACTTGGCATGTTTTACTTAATAAAACAACAGATTTTCTGAAGATATCTAGATTAATTACTGGCAAGATAGAAGTTTAAAGATGGGGAAAATGGAGTAGTTTAAAGGGAGATGTTGAAGGAAGATGCATGTCTGTAGACCAGAACAACACGCTCCTTTCAAACGCAGTTCGCCCGCGGTACACTTCGCATGAAGCTCGTGACGACTCTTTACCTTGGCAGAGGATGGGTCCGCTACGGTCAATAGGTCCCTGGCACGCTACCTTTCAGTGTCTCCTCAGGGCGGCTGCGACTCGGCAGAAGTCGTGACATACTCCGTTCAACAGAACAAACTTCCTCAGAAGTTGTAGGGCGTTCGCCCGGGGGATGTCACAGCGAGGCGCCGTGGCTCCTGCAGAGATGGATGGCTCCATCAGACTGGAAAACGGAGTCCGAAGTTCCACTCAGCAGTGGAAAAACTCCAGAACTCCAGAACAGAACTTCACTCCAGAACTACTCCAGAAGGCAAATAGTTCCAGGAAGTGTCGACTTTTAAAGAGTTATGCTTCCGGTCACTTTAGTAAGTCCTGATTGGTTGAAGCAACCAACCGAGGTGTGGTTCTAGTGATGTCAGAGGGTCATTACAAGTCAAGAAAACAGCAGGAATGTTTTGAGACGGTTAGTTACAGACAAAGAAATGTTTTGGCGAAGTGAGAAACACTGCAGGTGCCAGTTTTCTTATTTACTGTCTGAGAGTTTTAAAAACACAACAGCCCGTTCTAACAACTTGTTTTTGACTGTCTCCGACTTTTGACCGACATCACTACTTCTCATTTCAGACAGAAGATCAAAATGCATAAGTACTTTGTAAAATAGACATTTAACTTGATTTCTAATTTAAATGAGGATTAAAAAACAATTAATACTGTTTCACAGTTGATTTAAAATGAGTGGTTCACTTCAACATTTAGAAATGGTATGAACTAAATACACTTTTGATTATCAAGACATTGTAAAATAGTAATGATAATATAAAAAAGAGAATGTTCTTTCAATTGATTACTTCAGGATACAATTAGACGGTCTCTGGATGAGCTAATTTGTATTTCTGGATTCAAATCAATGAAATAACAGTTCCTGTCCCATGAAGGTCTTCAGAGGCAGGTTTTGGTCGGAGGCCTAGTCCACTACATTTGTGTGTCTTTTGTAAATCAGACGATGAATCCCTCGAGCAATTTTTTTTAATGTCAATACAAAGTGTTTGGTCAGACATCAGAAACTGGATTAATCTCAAACTTAACATTCCTTCTTTTGATGCTGAAGCCATTTTACTTTATGTGGATAACTTAAGCTCAGCTTTCGCTGATGCCATAAATATAGTCGTACTTATTGCAAAGTACCACATTCACTGTAGTAAGAGGAGAGATAATAAGCCTTCCTTCCTGTTTGATGAACGATTTTAAGTCAAACTATTCTTCATTAAGTAGATTAAAAATCTGCAAAACTGCTAAAAATCATCTCACAACAGATACAAACATTGTTTTAATTAAAACAATGTTTCTCTAGAAAAAAAAACTGATGAGCTTGTCAGCAGGTAAGGGGCGTTTACCTTCAGGACAAATTGAGGTTGTCGATTGGTCAGTTACTGACGCGTCTTCTGAGTTGATTGACAGGTCGCGCCGTCGAGGATCCGATTGAAAAAAAAAAAGCAGAGCGCTACAGCAGCCACGCTAGGATAAGGTGGGGCGGCCCAAATGCAGCGGAAGCGCAGCCGTTTCTGTGCAGCACAGGGCTCCAAGTAAAGCAGGAGATAACCAGATATTCTGCTTGTGCCCTCACTGCCCTGGGCCCCTTAGAGATCATGGGCCCCTGGGCAGTTGTCCAGTTCCCCATATGGTTAATCCGGCCTTGCCAACACACAGGCACCATGATGGGATTCAGATGTTAAACAACCATTAAAATACACCAGAATGCAGGAAATGGCATCTACTTTATCCAAAATTTTCTGGGGGAGGACCCTCAGACCCCCCCCCCCCATCAGTGTGTCCCCCCACATTAGAAATGCTTCTGACACCAATGGCCAACACATTGCTAAACAAGCTCACATGATGTCATATGGTGTTCAAAGTGTGTTCAACTTAACTCAGTCTTTATGATTTGCGTCAACAAGAGGACATAGTAGCATTTATAGTTCTATGAGTATTTGGATTTTTATACATAAAATACACTTGATAGTTAGAATTTTAGGTTTATTTAATGTGGATTATGGTAATTTATTCTGTATTTTGCCAGATTATTGTGATTCTGGGGTTGTGATGATGGGGCCCTTGAAGATTGTTGTCCAGGGTACAGCGAACTGTTAATCTGGCCCTGATGCCCATGTCCAGCAATCACTGTGCGAGGAGCGGGGGACACCCTGGATGGGTCGCAAGTCCATCACAGGGACACATAGAGACAAACGAGACAAACAACCATTCACTCTCTCACTCACACCTCGGGACAATTTAGAGTTACCAATCAGTCTAACATGCATGCTTTTGGTCTGTCGGAAGAAACCAGAGTACCCGGAGAAAACCCACACATGCATGGAGAGAACATGCAAACTCCACCCAGAAAGGCCCCTGGACCAGGATTTGAACCAGGGACCTGCTCGCCGAGAGGCAGCAGCTCTACCAGTTGTTCCACTGTGCTGCTCCTGGATTGAATCATGAAAACTAAACCAAACTGTGGAGGAAAAGGGCAAAAACATGCCATTATCTTCAAATTCTAGCTAGCCTTTAACAAGATAATGCAACTTTATTTTTAAATCACTTTAAAAAGTTGACCAAAGATTCGTACATTGATAAAAGAACAAAGTAAAAGTTTTAAAAAATCTACTGCAGTTGCCTCCTAAGCTGATTGATTTGATATATAAATATTTGAACTAACACAAAGTGTATAGAAATAGTTAATTTATATTGAAAATATTCAACCCCAACAAAACAACAAAATACTTATTCAACATTCACATAATTACAAGTTTTCACTATTTATGGCCAGCATGGTGTTTCAGTTGGTAGAGCTGTTGCCTCTCAGCAAGAAGGTCACTGGTTCAAATCCCTGCCCAGAACGTTTATGGGTGGTTTGCATGTTCTCTCCATGCATATGTGGGTTTTCTCCAGGTACTCCAGTTTCCTCCCACAGACCAAAAACATGCATGTTAGACTGATTGGTAACTCTAAATTGTTCCTAGGTGAGAGAGAGAGAGTGAATGATTGTTTGTCTCATTTATCTCTATGTGTCCCTGTGATGGACTGAAGACCTGTCCAGGTTTTTTGTACATTTAGAATGTTTATTGTGGTACAAATTTTAAGATGTGTGAAAATGAAATCTCAGAAGCCTTGATCTTGATCTTGACCCGTCTTTGAACCTTACTACGTCTACTGGACCACAAACCTTGATTCTCCTTTCTGGACTCTTAACCAGCCTGGACCACTCTGCTGCTGCAGTTCACTCTTTCCCTGACTGACGTCAACGGCAACAGCAAGACTACAGCTCAAGTCAAATCATCAAGACAGAAGGTTAGTGTTTACCTCAGCATCTCTGTTCCAAGAACCAGTCCACTAAATATTCTGTCTTGACAGATCTGATCAGACCCAGACCTTGACCAGAAACTATATGTTTTAATACATATATTTAAACTAGGGGTTGAACGAGTATATACTTTTAAAACTCGACATTAACATAATAAAACCCGAGTAGAACTCGAGTATTCGATGACGTCATAGATCTCAAGATACAAAAATAAATAAATAAATAAAACCGAAATAAAAGGTAATTATTTACAAAAAAAAAGACCAACAAAACATTGGGAGTGTATATTATGCTCCTACCATTTATCATACTGCAAATAAGTCACAGGAAAAACTAAACTATTAGTTATTATTATTAAACTGCAAACGTGAAGAAATGTGCAGCACGTCAAAAACGAAACTTAAAACAGTGGATGGGCTGTGGATTGGACCCAGTGTTACACCATACTCTGTGACCTGCAACAGTGCAACACTGCCCCCTACAGTCATACGGTGGTCACATAATACAGTATGAGGTCACTACGGATACTCGACATTACATTTTTCACGTCGATAGAGGTCCTAGCAATCGATGTGTAGATTACTCGAGTACTCTGTTAATGCCCTAATTTAAAGCATTCCTGTGTACTGGTGTTGTGCTGATCCAAAATTGATTATTGTCACTATTGACTAGCATTTTCTTTTTCTAGTTTTTAGTTTGCTCCTATTATCTTTTAGCTAGTGTTTTGCTTCTCTAACAAAACGTTTCAGCTTCTCAGCAAATCTCAGTTATTCAATACACTCATTCAAACTGCATGGTGGAAAAGTTTGTTACAATTGCCATCCATACATCCATACATGGGGCGGCTGTGGCTGAGAGGTTGGAGCAGTCGTCCTCCAATGCAAGAGTTGGGGGTTCAAATCCAACAGCAATCACATGTCGAAGTGTCCCTGGGCAAGACATTGAACCCCTCAATGCCTCTGATGTGTGTCCCATCCGTGTATGAATGTGATAAAGCTCTGATTAGTCTCTTTAGAATGATTTGTTCAATTAGCATTGTAGAGATCTAGTAGAGTGAATGTGTATGAATGGGTCAATGAGGCACAGATTGTGTAAGGGTCCCACTGCCTGCAGCCTGCCTTGCTGATGGCCGCTGATTACAAACACCTGGCGGCCATCAGCCTGATGAGCCTCTCCATCTACTTAAGGCTTCAGTCCGGTGTGATTCAATGCTGGAGCATATCACCTCTCATGGTATAGTACTGTTGAGCTAGAAATGTCTAGGTGAAAAGAATTTGTTCACCTTCTGCTCTTTTTTCCAGTTTCCTGGTTCCTCGTGTTTTTGGATTCTCCTCGTGGCCTGACCTGGATCCCTCGGCCTGTCAGGTATCCCTAGTGCCTCTTTGCCTCCAGTTGCCAGCCTTCCTCGTTTCCCTTGGACCCCTCATTGGATTTCCCTCTGCTGCTCTCTCCCTGGACTGAAGGACCAGCTCTCCTCCTTCGGGTTTGGACTGTAAGGACAAGACGCTCTTTAAACCAACCACTCTGGTCTTCCCCGTTGGACAAACATTAACCTGTCATCCCTCTTTCCAGGAGCCGCTGAGAAGCAGCATGTGGACTTTAATATCACTGTACATAATAAACACTGTTCTTTTGTACTTCCCCTGTGTCTGCCTCGTTCTGGGTCTCATATCATCTGGGTTCCCCGTGCACTCGCAACAGATTGTTGTAAAGCAATTTGAAAATCTTGATCAGATAGAAAGGTGCTATATAAGTACAGTCCATTTACATCCCTCTTTCCATCCCTGAATATGAATAGGCTTTATCATTGTGCCGAAATACAGTGAGATTATGTTCGTACAGTCGTCCGAATGATGGGCGGCATGCACGTTGCTGCTGCTGCTACTGGAGCGCGGCCCCATATCCTTTTTCAGAATACTTAATTTTTTTAGATAGAAAAGGGGAAAAATCCATGAGGATGGACAGTGACATTACTAAAAAGATCTTTTCACACCTTGCCCAATCAGGACACGACTTGAGACCTTAAAAAACTCTGCCAGCAGCACAATTATAGTGTGTAAACACATTACATATGCATTTGAGGTCAAGACGGTGAGATTTGTCCATGAAGCACCTCCAGATAAGCCATAGTCCTGGTAAGATATTGGTCAGCCAGCACAGTTCTGATAAGCCTTCACAGAAGTTCTCAGGGGAGGGGGGTTGTGATAGATGAAGCTTTTCCTTAGTTTACACATCCCAGGAGAAATGACACATCCATGCATGCATACATCCCTTACATTCATCCATAGGTTTTCTTTTTGTCCTGTGCTGTTAACACAGTAACTAGAATAGAAACAGCTTTTATTGTCCCACGGATGGGAAATTCAAGTGTAACAGCAACAGCAGCAACAGATAAAACAATTTCACACAAGTTCCTAAATGTTAATAAACAATACAATGTATAAGAAATAAGATAAACAATATCAATAATAATGTTCAATATGTATTGGAACATTGATAAGGACAGACTATTGACAGTACAGTATTACAGGCAGTTTGTGTTTTAGCAGAGGTCAGCATGTATTTAATCCTTACTGAGTTTGTTGGGAGCAGTGATGGTTGTAGAGTCTAACAGCTGCTGGGAGGAAGGACCTGCGGTAACGCTCCTTTGTGCATTTAGGATGCAGGAATCTGTTACTGAACGAGCTCTCCAGTTCAGCAACAGCTTCATGCATGGGGTGGGAGACGTTGTCCAGCAATGATGTTATTTTAGCTAGAGTCCTTCTGTCTCCCACCACCTGCACTGGGTCGAGGGGGCGTCCAAGCACAGAGCTGGTCTTCTTGATGATCTTATGAGCTCCAACACACAACACCATAGAAGATGGCTGATGCCACTACCAAGTCAAAGAAGGTCTTCAGGAGCACCCCCTGCACTCAGGGCCAGATTAACACTTCACTGTACCCTGGGGAACAATCTTCAAGGGCCCCATCATCACGACCCCAGAATCACAATAATCTGGCAAAATACAGAATAAATTACCATAATATACAGTAAATATACTTAAATTTCTAGTTATCAAGTGTATTTTTATGTATAAAACTCCAAATGCTTGTTGACACAAACCATCAAGACTGAATTAAGTTGAACACACTTTGAACACCACGTAACACTAAATGTGTACTTGTTTAGTAACATGTTGGTGACTGGTGTCAGAAGCATTTATAATGTGTGTGGGGTGTGGACATACTGATGGGGGGTCTGGGGGTCCTCCCTCAGAAAATTTTGAATAAAGTAGATGCCATTTCCTGCATTCTGGTGTATTTTAATGGTTGTTTAACTTCTAGTTTTACCTACATAAGTAAACACTTGGAACACCTTGGGATTCCCCTGGAGGAGCTGGTCCAAGTGTCTGGGGAAAGGGAAGTCTGGACCTCCCTACTTAGACTTCTACCCCCGTGGATGGATGGAAGTAAACACTTGATTCAGTAACTATTTTAGAGCTAATGGCACAACAAGAAGTAGCCTGACCAACAGCCGATTTAATTAATTAAAAATATTATATATTTAAAGGTGACGATTTGATGCCCACATTAAAACTAAATGCCTTTAACTGAGTTGATTTCAAATGCAATAAGATTATCAATGAATGTTTGCAACAAAGGATTTACTGATTATAACAAAGATTCCTTCAAGAAACCTCCTAATTTAAATCATAAAACCAGAATGACTTCTGCTCATTCTAAATTTGTCAAATGGTCTAAATCTCCTAAAGTGAAGGAGAATCATTTTAAAATAATAATTAAGATATATCCTGTAGCCATGTTTCTGCAAAGAAGATTTAAATTTGATGTTCATTTGTTGCTTTTTGTAAATCACAAGATGAATCCCTCAAGCAATTTTTTTTATGTCAATACAAAGTGTTTGGTCAGACATCAGAAACTGGATTAATCTCAAACTTAACATTTCTTCTTTTCATGCTGATGACATTTTACTTTATGTGGATAACTGAAGCTCAGCTTTCTCTGATGCCATAAATAAAGTCGTACTTATAGCAAAATACCACATTCACTGTAGTAAGAGGAGAGATAATAATCCTTCCTTCCTGTATGATGAACGATTTCAAGTCACACTATTTTTCATTAAGTAGATTAAAAATCTGCTAAACAACTAAAATCATCTCACAACAGATACAAACTTATTGTTTTAATTAAAACAAGAAGTTTCTCAAGAAAAAAAACTGATGAGCTTGTCAGCAGGTAAGGGGCATTTACCTTCGGGACAAATTGAGGTCGTCGATTGGTCAGTTACTGACACGCCTTCTGAGTTGATTGACAGGTCGCACGGTTGAGGATCAGATTGAAAAAAGACAAAACAGAGCTGCAGCAGCTGGGAGGAGGCGGGGCTGCACAAATGCAGCGCAGAGCTCCAATAAAGCAGGAGATAACCAGATATTCTGCTTGTGCCCTCACTGCCCTGGGCCCCTTAGAAATCATGGGCCCCTGGGCAGTTGTCCAGTTGCCCATATGGTTAATCCGGCCTTGCTAATGATCCATCATTGGGCTGACGGTCCTTCTTGATCATGTGAGCAGCTGGTTTTGGTTGTCAGCAGCAAACTGGTTGATCCACTCTGAGAAGGTGCTATTTATAAGACTGAGCTGAATACAGCTCCTCAGACTGAGGAAGTCTTTTGGTTGAAAGACTAAACATTTCTAAAAAAAAAATTGTTTAGCTTTGTTTTGTTTTTTGAATGTCCAGAGGACCAGACTTAACTTTTTTAGACATCATCCATTACTTTCATCTGCTTCTGAGGAAAGCAGATTTTGTAGTTTTATATTGAAAAATAAATTTTATGGAAAGACTGCAAGAGTGTTTTTTTATGCTTTAAATTATAGTTCTAAAACTTAACTTGTCATTTTTTATTTGACAAACAGAAGCAAGTGTTCAACATGCAGTCATACACCTGCCTTTAAACCAAACAAACATTGCAGATCAATAACGATAAACCAATAAAAAAATGAATAATTCATGCCATTTTTGTTTTATAGAAACATTTAATGCAGAACTGAGATCATCATTTCCTTCATGTCCATGCAACAGTAAAAAACAACAGCACGTGGACGCCTGATGATTTATATAACAAGCAAAAAATTACGTGATGACGTTCCATCTGATGGTGAGTTGTTTATTTATGAGGCTTTCACATTATACAACCAGTGCAGAAGAACCACATCTGTTATTAAAAAAAACGTGTCAGGAAAGCATTTCATAATATATGCAATTAATATTTAATGATTTGAGGTGAGTTTAAATGGTTGTGTTGTCACTGTCATGCAGACAGAAGAATGAGGAGGCTGAGACTAGCAGCGTGAGCTGCTGAGGTGGGCAGCTGGTCAACAGATAGGCAGGCTGATTGTTGTTCCTGTGATACAGATGACCACAAAATGATGAGTTACTCATATTCTGATAGGAACAAACAAAAAGCTTTGGTCATGCAAACGTTTTTAATCCAGTGAATATATGCAGTGGATTGAAGGAAGGGGCGCTCAACCAGAAGGGATAGGGGAATACGGAACAAAATGTATTATTCACACCATCCACCAAAAGCAGTGTAAAAACTTTACCATGTGACCAGATACCACGGCCCATGAAGGATAAGGGCTTTGAATGGGACTTCCACACCGGGAGCACAGAACGAACAGTAACATCAACCTGCTAGGACCGCTCCACATTGGATAATGACCCCCCTCAACACAACACAGTTCTGGGACTGTTTGGTAAAACATTTCTGAATGTATCAACTGAAAATGTTGAGAGAAATCTTGTTTTAATTAGGCTTATCTGTTGTCCTATAAAAACATCACTTATCAAGAAATATAAATGGTATGAAGATACTTTGTCCACATTCTGTAAAAACAAGGAACTGTACACATAGAGAAATCTGGATGACTCATTTAATTCTAAAGATGTGTTGACATCTCCTGTTTCCTCTTTCCTGTTCTTTCTTGTTCCCACAAACATCCAGCTGCATGCACCCCCAAATGCACCACATCCTGGGCCCTGGTCTCTCAAACTGCATCACAAAGCAGCTGCAAGCTAGAAAACCATGCCACGCTAGCACGATGCCATGACTACAGGTCTCACAGAGGTTCAAAAGTTTTCAAAAGCAAAAAAAACCCTGAAATGTCATTAGTTTTAAATGATCATTTTGTTAATTTTTACAAAACCTGCCTGATGACAATGCTGTAGTGAACTAAGCCTCAGGTCAAAGCTAAAGGACAGGAACTCCATTGTAGCAATGCTTTAACCCCTTGGAAACAAAGTCTGTAATCCATTGGAAAAAGTCATATAATCCACAACGATAAATCCACAACGAATGGAGGTGTTGATTGATCAGCATACAGAGGGGTTCCCTTCGATTGAACTGAAGATGCAGCCACTGGATGAAGATTGGAGACCAACGTCAGGATTGCAGGTCTCCTCCAGCGAAGGTCGTCGCTGGGTGACGTCCAGTCGGTGCCGTTCTGGTTCAATGTGTCATGCAATTATGTGGTTTAAGGTGGGCTTATGAAGGGGACTTTACATAAGGCCTTAACCTATATGCACCTGGTGTGTAAGCTATTATGATTGGGAACAGCTACAGCTACCAGTTAAGGGGTGGAACATGCTGAAAAGGGTAGTTATAGGGGTCTATACCTATAGAAGGGTGTTCCAACTATACCACCATCGCTAACATTATCTATGTTAGACCTACATGGCAACTATAGTTGGTTTACTTGTCTGTTGCCTTTTAGACGAACGACTTGAGATTGGGTGTTTGGTTCCCCATAAATGTTTTTGGAGTCTATGGCGAGACTCATCAAAAAGAATTAGCTATCCCCCCGAATAGAATTGTTCGAGTAGGTTCGGCTTAAGCGTTGTGAGACCAATGTAGATTATGGTATTTAAGGTAGCATTAATCTACATTGACTCCACAAAGATTAGGTTTTAACGAGTGAACTGCATGTTGGCATAGTTAAAGTCCTTTACAGTCTCCAACTAAAATACATACAAAACTCATTCTTACCTCAGAAACAATACCAAAACCAATTAAACAGCGTTTCAACATCGACAAGAGTAGTGACTAAGCAACTAGAAACATCGTTTCACTGCTTCTTCTCACCCTGGTTGTCAGATTCAATCACGCTGTCCCGTTTGAGTTGTTTCTTTGCACACCTTGTGTGGTTTAACCTGGTTTCGATGTACCCATTTAACAATTGGCTCTTTTTGGCCTTTACTGATTTTTATCTGATAGACAACTGGAGACAGTTTGTCTGTTATCAGATGGGGTCCAGTCCATCTGGGCATCAGTTTACGGGCGAGAGTTCCGGTCCCGGACTCTCTTTTCCCAGTTGTGGGGGCAAACGTGTAGTACCAGACCCTGTCTCCCACTTGGAGTTCCTCGTGAGAGGCTTTTTGGTCGTAGTACGCTTTGCGTCCTTCAGCTGATTTTTCCAGGTTTTTCTGAGCGAAAGCAAAAGTGTTTTTAAGGTGTTTTTCCAAGTCTTTCATGTATTGTTGTGTAGTGTAGGCTGTTGCCATGGCAGCATCGCCTGGTTGGTACCGACCCAGTCAATCTGGAGGTCCGACCATGGAAATGCAATGCCTCTACTATGCAGTGGTGCTCTGTGGAGTGGTCTGGATGGCTGAAACTGGCCACAGACCAGGCACCCTTTTATGTAGTCTTTGACATCCTTCTTCATTCCAGGCCAATAAGCAATCTGTTTTAATGCTTTCAGCGTGGCATTGTCACCCTTGTGTCCTACGGACGGAAGGTCATGTGCATGAACTAACATCATCCCCCTGTGGTCATGGGGGACCACGAACACGGGTGAGGACGTCTGTCCATGAGCAAAAGTTAGGATACCCTTAAGTAGTTTTAGCTGTTTGCACAGCTGAAAGAGGACTTTAAGGTCTGGATTGGAATCCAGTTCGCCTTTTGATGGAGTGTATTTGTCTGGGTCAGTCAGATACAGTACCATCGAGTTAATTGCAGGATCCAACTTCTGAAGTTGGATGATGTCTGGGTCAGTCAGCATTGGGCGTACAGAAACTGTGTTATCAGCAGGTTTAGCTGCAGCTTGTGCACGTGTGACTGCCATTACCTCAGTTGTAG
>NC_056506.1:621644-633543 GCF_014905685.2 Nematolebias whitei | reverse complement strand
TGTCCTGGAACTTTCTTCCAGAAGATCTGTAGATCATGTGATGTCACTAAGTGATCACATGTCATGAAAAGCTCTTTGTGTTTGACCACCTTTTTGTTGCTTGTGAAAAAGCCGTTCTGTTTCCACAGAGCGAGATGACACAAGAAACTAAGTCGAGCATAGTTAGAGTCAGTGCAGAAGACTAGCGTCTGGATGGAGCGTTCCACTGCCATCTGTAGGCCTATTAGGATTCCTGCTATCTCAGCGTACTGAGAAGACTGAGAGCCCAATTTATAGCCAAATGTGACCTGTTCTAGGTCTTGGAGGAGAACACCTCCAACACCTGCTTTGCAGATTTTCTCGTGGTGGAATGAGCATCCATCCACGTACAATGTCGCCATATCTTTACAGCTATTGCTATCAAAGAAGTGGTGATTTGGGTCCTCAGCTACTGAGGGTTTACTCACAACCGGCTGTTGGGTGGCTGGTACATCCTGTGTACATTCTTGGCAGAGTGCCAAATCAGTGCCCAAGTGTGACTTCTTATTTTGACCGTAGCAGATGTCTAGGTTAAAACTTTGAAGTGCCATAAGCCATGTGGCTACACGTGAGTTTGTCACCACACCATCTCTGATGCGTTGGCTGTTTAGAAACGTTACTGGCTGGTGTTGTGTTTCAACAATAATCCTCTGTCCACCAATATAGCAGGAGAAATGTTTCACTGCCCACACAGTGGTCAATAGAGCCTTCTCACAGTCTGAATACCTTAATTCAGGGCCTGCCATTGTTTTGCTGGCGTAGGTCACAACACGCTTGTCTTTGTCGTGTATTTGGTACAGACCTGCACTTATGCAGTGAGTTGAGAAGCCCACTTCCAAGTAGAACTCTTTGTTGTAGTCTGGGTAGATTAGACATGGGGCTAACTTGAGCCTGTCTTTAAGAGCGTTCATTGCCTGCTGCTGTGTATCAGTCCAGACAAAAGGAACGTCTTTCTTTAAGAGTTCAGTCAGTGGTTTTGCGAGATCCGCATAATGCTCTATGAACTGGCGAGAGTAATTACACACTCCCAAGAAACTCTGTAGTTCTTTGAGATTGGTTGGGACTTTGAGGTTGTCTAGGCCTTGGGTGCGAGTCAATTGTGGTTGTACTCCGTCCGGACCTACTAGGAGGCCAGCGTAGTCCACCTTGGTTCTGCACCACTGGCACTTTGACAGTGAGATTTTAGCACCAGCAGTTGTTAGCTGATTTAGGACGTGGTCGATCTCAGCCAGATGAGAGTCCAGTGTTGGCTGCCTCAAAAGGATGTCGTCCACGTAGATCAGTGTCCCACGCTCGTGGGCGTCTGGACATGCTTTGTTCAAAAAGATGTTGAACTCTGCAGGTGAGTTAGCGTAGCCAAAGGGACACCTGGTAAAGGTGTATTGTCGGCTGCCAAAAGTGAAAGCTAGTTTGTGTTGGTCCTCGGCACGCACAGGGATGGTCCAAAAACCAGAGGCGACGTCGAGGGTCGAGAAGTACTTACCATCGGCGACCTTTGGCAGTTCCTGATGGAGCTGAGTCATTGGCCACCTGGATAAGGGTACTTGTTTATTTAGCTTTCTGTAGTCTATGGTAAGTCTCCACTTACCATTTGGTTTTAAAACTGGCCATAAAGGCGCAGAGTAGGTGCTATTACATTGTCTGATTATACCTTTGACCAAAAGGTCATCAACGATCTCCTGGACAGGCTGATGTGCTGCCAGAGGGATCTTGTATTGTCTGACAAATGTTGGTGGTGCATTGGGTGGGGTTGGGATGCTCACTGTGTGGAGTGAAGTCAACCCACAATCTGTTGAGTCAGTTGAAAATGACTTTTCATATTTTAAAAGAACTTGGCGAAGTTTGTCTCTTTCTTCATCAGATGTCAGAGCGTCGGCTTGGGCGACCACCTGTTCAATCTGTGATGAGACCGATAAGGGTTCTTGCTCTTTGGGGAGCTCCAACGAATCCCTTTCTGAGTCGTCAGACCTGTCTATGGGTAAGACACCATAGGTTTGTGGTCCTTGGTCGACGTCATTGGTTGAGAAAAGAGCTATGTCCTGTGTTGGTTTTGTGAACCATACTGGCCCAGTTTCTTGACTCGGTACCAGGTTATCTGGGAGTCCTCCCAGAAATGGAATGCCTAGTTCAAAATCATGAAAAGCAGTGGAAATCAACCATCCTAGCATAGTGTTTTTTGGGATCAGCACCTCATCCGTGCCTGTGTTACACACAGCAACAGGTGTGGTCCTGGAGTCAAGGCTCACTTGGTTCATGGCTTCCACGGACAGTCCCAAGTTGAAAAACGCAGGAGAAGGTTGAAAATATGCCTGTTTATGGCTAATAGCTTGTCCAGCTATGATGTGGATTCGCACCATTAGGTTAATCACCTGAGGTGGTACTGTGGTAGTTTAGTTGCTAGCAACCTGGCAGGCCTCTGGAATGGTCTGCCCAGCCTTAAGGTTTGCTGTGTCTAGCACAGGAGGATCCTTTGTGGCTGGTTTTAGGGACCACAGCACCTTGTTGATGGTGTCCACATGGACACCCAAACTTACCAAAATGTCAGAGCCTATGTAGGTTGCATGTGGTAATTTTTGGATCACGAGAAACGGGTGAACCAGTTCTCGTTGGTTCCAGTTTAGTTTTAGGTTAATGACTCCTTCAGCGGTCATTACCTGTGAACTATTGGGAACTAATGGAAAGCGGAAAGCTTTTTTAATTAGTTCTAGACCCACGTGTTTGTGAACCAAGGTTTCATAGAAAGCTCGGTTAATTGCTGATTTATCTGTCCACAGAGACAGAACAGCATCGTTGGTGTGGGGCCCTTGGATCTCTACACCTTTAACTACCAGTGGTAGGTAGTATTTGGTGGACTCTGACTGCTTCAGCTCACAGAGGAGGCTGTCTTGTTGGGTCAGAGTTTGGACCACCGGGTGGGTCTCTTTGGTTTCACATGAATTCAGAGGAATACTCACCAGGCTCGTGTCCTCGGCTGAGGAGTCCTTTGTGCCCTTCGTTGTACCTGCTGTTAGGCAGTCTGTGTTACACTCCGGAGGCAATTCTATTGGCAGTGGTTTGCTCACCTTTGCCCACATCGTTTGATCACCATAATCTATAATCGCATCGAAGCGATTTATAAAATCCTGGCCAACCAAAAATGGGAATGAGTCAACACTGGACACGTGTACCGGGTGGTATAGTGTCATTCTGCCAATCTGCATGTGAACCATTGCTATAGCTGTCAGGGTTGTCCTCTTCTCTGAGAGACCCTGCATTTCTATAGCACATTCTGTGAGAGGTATTATCCTGTCAGCACTGGCAGTGGCTGTCCTCAGCTCCTCGAACAGTCTAGCTGACATAATTGTTATGTCCGCCCCACCGTCCAGGAGTGCTTCATGTGTGAGGACTCCTTCGAGTGTTACTGACAGGTACGCCTTCTTGGCGACCCCCCTTCTGATAAAGTTACACAGAAACCTCTTAGGTTTTTTCTGACGTTTCTTCACACGTTCAGCCTTGTCTGTGTAATCTTGGTTTGTCTGAACCGTCAGCACAGCAGTAGCTGTTTCTGAGTGTTCAGCTTGCGATGACTCGTCATCGTTTGTGTGTGAGTTTACCCCCCCTTCTTCCGATGAGGGGTTGTTGGAGGCAACAACAATAATGTCTTGGTGTGTTCCACCGACATCTGTGATGTTGTCATTCGCGCCCTCAGATGTAATAGTGATTACATCACTGCATAGTGCTCCATGTTGGTTTCCCGTGTCAGTGTGTTTCAAAGTTTCTAACAACCTGCGTAGTTTCTTTGTCTCTTCCGAGCTCAGAGGTGTAGGGCCTTGTTTCTGGAACCTTTGTGATTTTTTCACCTCGGTTCGTTTCGTCCGAGGTGGGGGAGGGTTAGGTACGTCTTTTGGGGGTTCCTTTTCGGACTTCCCCTGATAATATGGGTCACCTTGGTTCCCATATCTTTGCGTCCTACGCACACCCCATTTACGATAACCACGTTCATCCTCTGAAAGAGGAGCTTTTTTGTCCCAGCGTGCACCTTCATGACGCGGTTTGTTAGTTTGAAAAGACTGCTTTTTCTCGCCTTTATTAGGAGGAGGAGGCGATGCACGCCTTCCTTTCATTTCTAGCGAGTGGGGTTTAACCTTTACACCAGGAAACACCTCTATGGGCGTCTTAGCATGAGAACATGCCTCAAACACATTCATAGCACACTGTTTAATCTCATTGATGGATTTTTCTTTGAAATTAGCCATCATTTGTACTGACGTTCTTATGTCAGTGTGGAGGTTTTTGCTGAAAACAAATTTAAAACCTTCTTCTTCCTCCATTCCGGTTTCATTTCTGTAACCAAAATAAGCTTGGAAGATTCTTTTGTAATAAACCTTTGGATGTTCATGCTTCCCTTGCGTGACCTTGTCTGCAGCTGGGAAACCAGCAGGTCCCGTGCAGGGGTCGTATTCCCTGATCAAAGCTTCACACAGAAGGTTGTAATCCCTTCTCGTGGCATCAGGTTGACGCTCGATGAAGGTGAACACCTCTCTGTCCGAAGTGAGCCTTATCAGACTGATTTTATCCTCAACCGTAGCATTAGGATAACTACTCAGTCTGAAATCAAGGTCATTTAGATACGCTTTTGTACCAGTTGAACCCATTGGGCCAGGTACAAAGCGTTGTACATATTTTGAGAGTTTTTGAAGTTCATCTATTGAAAGAGGAAGTTTCAACTGTTTCTCTTGCCTGTTTGGTAGAGGAGACCTGATCAGGTCTGTCCCTGCTACTTTAAGTAAGGGTGGAGGTGTGTGTGATGTAAGGAGATTTGGGTCTGGAGCCCAGTGTGTCCCCACATTCTGTCCATGCCTCTCACCATATTTCCGTTCTGCATGGTAAAGTTGTGTTTTAAGCGCGTCTATCTCAGATTTGCATCCGCTCAGAGCATTTGATGCTTCTTGCAACTGTTGTTGTAGAGCATCGTTGTCTGAGCACAACTTTCGGTACTTGACCTCCCTTTCCTTCAATTTCTCCTCATAAGAGTGAGCTTGTAAAGTAAGGTAATTTTGTGAGAGCTCCCTCTCACGTTTTAACTCATGTGCACTGGTCTCTTCATCAAGTTTAGACTGTGCCATGTGTTCGAGGTACTCCTCTCTTTCGCTGTTGAACCTTATTGCAAGGTCATCAGCCTTGTTTACCACAGCCTAGAATGATGCTTTCAATAAGAGCGCCAATTTAGCCAGCTTGTCATAGCTTGACTTTGTTATGTCTGTAGAGGTCACACTCTCTGCAACCACTTTCAGCTCGTCCAATAACTCTTTTGAGTTCATGCTGTCCACCTGTTCACCATATGGATGTAAGGATTCTGTGAGCAGCGTCAACGCTCCCTCTAACCAGTCCTTCATCTCACAAGGATCAAAATCCTTTTCTGTCACACCTGCCATGGTTATTCACTGTTCAGCACTTATCTGGTTAAACAGTTGCCAACTTCAGATTATTTTAACAGGTAAATATTTGTATTCAAGTGTCATGTGAGTTTCACACACTTTTTAGCTCTGGGTTCACTCAACAGTACTGTGTAAGCCACTTCTTCAAATGAATGGGCACCTATTCGTAGGTTTTACCCCAATGCATGACAATTTTTAAGTAAATGCCTCTTTCTGGCAGTGTTACTTAATGTGCTTAAATCAAACAGATACAAGAACCAGGCCTTTTCCAGTGTTCATTGACTCAAAAGCACTAAAATTAAACAAACCTGCAATTTTTCTAAAAGTCTCATGGCAACTTTAGTTTTTAAATGCTTTTTAAGCAGTTTCATTTACCAGAATTCGCTATTTAACAGTTACTCAGTAAACCAGGTCGTGTTAACAAAAAAGAAAAAGAAAAACAAATGAGGAATTATCAGTCTCCCCTTCAGGAAAACTGTTATACTCCTCTTTCAACAGCAGGTGGCGGTGTAAGCTTATTTATACCAGCAGGAGTCTATGACAACTTCCTGTGGATCGTTCCGTTGACATCCGGTTGTTAGCCATTAGCTTAATTAGCATCGGCCGAAAATCGGTCACATCAGCGTTTTCTGAACGGATTCAAAGCTTAAACGTGGCGTCGCTTTAACAAGCACGTCTATCTGCATGAACACGAGTTTTGTGGGAACAGTGGCAGCTCCATTTAGCGATTTTAAACACAGTGGAGGCTTCGGTTGAACCGAGACTCATTTTCGGGTCACGTGACTGAATCAACCAATGATCAGAGCAGCAGCGGGGGTGGGTTTTATAACCTGACATCAGAGGAAGTGATGACAAACACGTCACTCGTCTCTCCAGCGAATCAGAGCGTTTCAAACAGCGGTTTTCAACCAATGACGCATCGTCATTCTAGCTATCTTTGTTAGCATTAGCCTGAAAAAGTCCGGTCAACTTTTTGTCCATTAACTTCTCAAAATGCACAGTTTCACTGTTACAGATGTAACGAAGCAATTTTAACAGTGGCCTGAGCCAGTGCCCAGTTTCAAAACAGCAGTTTATCCATTCAAAACACGACTCGTTCAAAAGAATCTGAACCGAGTCCGACAGCCGAAACGGGTCAGAACCCCCGTCCCTCTCTGCGACAGTTTAACAGAATAAAGCGTTTTACCACAAACCCAGCTTCAGTTACACAACAGATGTACAAATTTCAGTTTTTAAATGAAACACATTGACGTTACTTTCAGCTCTAAAAACACAGCAAATGAAACATATCACTGTATTTTCTCTGAACACCACAGCTGCAAAACGCTGCGTTTCACAGTTGAACAGAAATCTGCACTTTTAATCTAATTTCAGTTAAGATCAGATATGCCAACATGATAAATTCAAGTGTTATAGAATAGCACAGTCCATTTCATGAACCCGTTACGGGCCACCAGTTTGTAATGAATGATACCTGTGTCTGATATTATTCATAATTTAAACGGATTCTTTCATTTTTCTGGACTGAGTACTCTCGTGCCTTGAATGATTAAATGTGGACGGAAACGTGTTTAAATTTCTGACTCACCAACAACAGTGAGCCGTTTAATTAAAAACGATTTAAAACCATCACACATTTACAATAATTGGCAGATTGATTACAACAACACGGCTTAATTAATGAGCTTTACAATGAGAAACCATACGGCCATGGTATCTCACTTGCAACAAATTACAACAGACATTTATGAAAATATCTGGATGATTTACTGGCAAGATAAAAGAGTTTTAAAGATGGGAAATGAAGGAGTTTAAATGGAGAGAAAAGATGTGTGAGGGAAAATGTGTCGACGAAGAACGGCACCCTCCATTCGAACCCAGCTCTACCTCGGTACACTTCGGTAGTGGAAATCGACTCTTTACCTGGCAGAAGATATCTCAGCGTCGGTGTAAAGTTCTCTTTCAACGTTACCATTTCAGCGTCTCCGTAGGATAGCAGAGAACCGTCCGGAGTAGTGACGGTACTTCGTTTAACAGCACGCTCACCTCACGAGTGGACTCACATGAGCTTTGAGTCCGTCAGAGGTTCCACTCAGATGTGGAAGACTCCATAATCCCCACGAGACTCGGAAGAACTTCGGATCATGTCTGGAACTTCTTGTTCTCTCCAGCAACTTTTCTGTTCGGTTCTGCTCTCCGAACTGTTGGAACTAGGAAGTGTCGACATTTAAAGAGTTCTGTTTCCGGTTCGTTTGGGAAGTCCTGATTGGCTGAAAGAGCCAACAGGGGTGTGGTTTTAGTGACGCAAGAGGTCACTAGAAGTCAGAAAAACAGTGAGATGTTTTGGAAAAGACAGAAAAATGTTTTTGGAACAGACAGAGAAATGTTTAGGCGAGATGACAGACAGCAGGTGCCAGCTTCTTATTTCTGTCTGAGAGGATTTAAAAACATGACAGTTCGTTCCAATAAACTTGTTTGCGACTGTCTCCGACCTTTGACCGACATCACAACTTGCTCATTTCAGACAGAAGATCAAGAAAATGAATAATTACTCTGTAACAGACATTAACTTGACTTCTACTTTGAATGAGGATTAAAAATCATTAATACTGTTTCACAGTTGATTTAAAATGAGTAGTTCACTTCAACATTTGAATATTTTCCAAGATGGCGCCGGTGTGTAGGGCTGCCCGTCTCTCGCTCTCTGCTTGTATTGTATTTTTGTTATTTTTACAATGGTTGGTGCAGTGTGCCGAGTCATATTTTCAGTATGATCGTCGGGCACTTTTGGAGCTCCGTACTTTTGTTGAAATTCCTGCAGAGTTTTTGAACAGCGGCCAGCACTCTCCCCCACCGGTCCTATCTGAGATTCCTGCGTTCCTTCTGCGTGACCCTGGCATTTCTCCATGGAGGAAACGTCGCAGACGTCGTGGGAAGCGTGCAGGGATTTTGGTGAAACTGAGGCAAAGAATGGATTATTCTTTCAGGACTCGCTCTGGATCTGATCATCTCCTCTCTGACCCGTGGTGCTCCCGGGGCCCGGCTGCTGGCCAGCTGCCCGCGCGCTCAGTCCATGGAAACACCTGGAGTTGTTTACCCGTGCGCCGCACCAGCAGACCAGGAGGAGCTGTTCTTCATAACCTGCGCCCGCTGGCGCGCGCATCTCCATCCACGGCTGTGCCTGTGTTGGACAATATCAGGATGTGTTTAATCAACGCAAGGTCTGTTTCCAACAAGACGTTTATCCTCAATGACTTTTTTTAAAGATGAGGAGTTGGATTTTCTGTTCGTCACGGAATCTTGGATTTCTGATGGTGAGTCCAGCGCCTTGGTGGAATTACTACCACTGGACTGTCTGTGTTTCAATGCCCCGCGGCCATCAGGTCGGCGCGGGGGGGGAATTATTATTAACGGTTTTTATAGCAAACTTTGCCTGTAAACAGTTGTCCATCCTGGTGTCCCACGCCAGCTTCGAGCTGAGCGCCTTTGAACTTGGACACTCTCCTCCGGTCCTGTGTGCGCTCATCTACCGCCCACCTCATTCTAAGGACTTCATAAATGAATTCTCTGACTTTTTGGCTGATATCACACAGAGATACACTCACTTTTTGTTCATTGGTGACTTTAATTTGCATGTGTGTTGTCAGGAGAAGCCCTTAGTGAAGGACTTTCTGGATTTATTGGACTCTTTTGGCTTAGCTCAGCAGGTGAGCGGCCCCACCCAGGAACACGGTCACACGCTGGACCTCGTTTTAACACGCGATGTCTCTGTTTCTAATTTGAAAATCGGTGACAATGTTTTTTCAGATCACATGCCTGTATTGTTTGACCTCACCCCCCCTTGTCCTACTACTAAGACGCGCGTTCCTGCACGTACGCTTTCCATTAACCGTTTCACTGCTGCTCGTTTTAATGAAGGTTTTAATTCTGAGAGGATCGAACAGTTCCCGGTGTCTCTTACCACTGAGGAGCTAACCTCTCAGTTCAACTCTGCCTGTTTAAATGTTCTGGACCGTGTTGCTCCCCTTAAGACCAGAAAAACGAAACTTAAATCAGAGCCTTGGCTGAATGACGTCACACGAGCCGTTAGGCGGCAGTGTCGCAGAGCTGAACGAAGGTGGAGGAAGGACAGGCTCCAGGTGTCTTTTCAAATGTTAAGGGAGAGTTGGCGTCACTATCAGAAAACCGTTAAAGCTGCCAAATGTAAATTCTTCTCTGATTTAATTGTCTCCAACTCCCACAACCCCCAGAGTTCTCTTCTCCACCCTGAACTCAGTTCTACACCTCAGTGAGCCTTCACCTCTGGAAGCCTCAACTGAGCTGTGTGAAAACTTCCTCCATTTCTTTTTAGAAAAAGTGGCAAACACCCGGGCACTCATTTCTCCACCAGCTCATGATCTGTCCATCCCATCTCAGTGTGTGGCTGTGTTTGACCACTTTGAGCCCATCTCTCTGTCCTCTCTGGAGCAGGTAATGTGCAACATGAAACCATCTGGTTCCCCCTTTGATGTGGTCCCCCCTCGACTACTAAAGGACGTTTTTCCTACCCTGGGTCCTTTTATCCTCGCTATTCTGAATAGCAGTTTATCCTCAGGTGTGGTGCCAAATACTTTTAAACATGCTGCTGTCCAGCCCCTCCTGAAAAAACCTAACCTTGACCCCTCAGTCATGTCCAACTTCCGGCCTGTCTCCAGACTCCCATTCACCTCTAAACTACTGGAAAAAATTGTGGAGTCTCAGTTGAAACAGTTTTTGGGGGATCACGCTATCCTAGAGTTATTCCAATCTGGCTTCAAATCTCTCCATAGCACTGAAACTGCTCTACTGAAGGTTTTTAACGACATTTTCATTTCCACAGACGCAGGTGATTCTGTGCTGTTGGTCCTATTGGACCTTACATCTGCTTTTGACACCATCGACCACAAGATCCTCATTTCTAGACTGGAGCAGTGGGTGGGCATCACAGGGTCAGCCCTTAAATGGTTTGGGTCCTACCTATCTGACAGAACCTTCTGTGTCAATATCAAAGATTCTAGTTCGGCATCGACAGCGCTCCAGTGGGGGGTACCACAGGGGTCCATCCTCGGTCCCCTTCTCTTTTCTTTATACCTGCTGCCACTAGGTGCTATCTTCCGCAAACACGACATACCCTTTCATTTCTACGCCGATGATTGCCAAATTTACTTCCCCCTGAGGCACAAAGTGATGATGACAAAGTGGCATCATTCCCAAGAGCCTGGAACTAAAATCTTTGGTCAGCGGGCACCGGGCAAGCAAGATCCTTCAGAAGGCACAGACACAGCTGATGAATGAACGGGTGAGACAGACCAATTTTACTATTGAGGCCTTGAAGGCCAAAGAAGAGCACAATAAACAGAAACTAACTATGTGTCTAGATCAGACCACACTTCAGCAAGTGTTGGACTGTACAGATCAGGCACGCTTAGCACAGCATGTCAAGTCCAAGACTTGACAACAAAACAAGTTTAACTTACTAATAACTCATCAACAACATCACTATTCCAATAACAACACATTCAGTGTAGGACAACACTCCAGTAGTCAATTACATGCCAGGGAGACAGAAAAGTGGGTGAAGAATTTATCTGACAGACAGCTCACCCAGCCAGAGACAGAGATTCTTGCCAGGGGACTGAACTTTGCGGTTGCACCAAGTAGAATTCCTCTGGTGGAGATGATCACAGCTACTGAGTCAGCCATCCGCAACAACAAAATTAAAGAGGCTGAAGCAGAACAGCTAAGAAACAAAGTTTCAGCCTGCCTCAGCAATGCCAAACCACCACCTTCCAACATCAGTAGAGAGGAGAGGGACACACTCACCACTCTTAGCAAGGACAAAAACATAATTATTCTCCCAACAGACAAAGGAAGGTGCACAGTGATTTTGAACCAGAAAGACTATCATGAGAAAGTTATGACACTCCTTAGTGACGTAAACACTTATGAACCTCTGAAAAGAGATCCAGGAAGTGGTTACAAGAAGAAGTTAATAGATTGCCTGAAAAATTTGGAGCAGGACAAGGCTATTGACCGTTTTCTGTACTACAGACTGTACCCAGGGGAGGCCACACCTAGTCTGTATGGTTTACCTAAAATCCACAAACAAGGTGTACCTTTAAGACCAATCGTTAGCATGATTAACTCTGTCACTTACAATGTTTCCAAATATCTGGCGTCTGTACTCATCCCTTTAGTTGGCAGCTCAGAACACCACATACAGAACATCATGGACTTTGTGGATAAGGTGAGGGATGTCATCATGGAGACTGATGAAACAATGGTCTCTTTTGATGTCACCTCACTCTTTACATGCATTCCTGTTGATGATGCAGTAGAGGTGGTCAGTTTAAAATTAACATCAGACACCACTCTGAGCAGCAGGACCACACTTTCCATAGAACAACTGTGTCAACTCTTGAAACTGTGCCTGCAGTCAACCTACT
>NC_056506.1:619862-621544 GCF_014905685.2 Nematolebias whitei | reverse complement strand
TTAGTTTCGCCTACATAAGTAATACTTGATTCAATAACTATTTTAGATTTAATGGCACAACAAGAAGTAGCCTGACCAACAGCTCTCCTTGTGTGAATAGAGCACGCTCCGCTTCTCTCATGTGTAGTGAACTAAGCCTCAGGTCAAAACCTGACCCTAAAGACCTTCATGGGACAGAAACTGTTATTTCATTGATTTGAATCCAGAAATACGAATTAAGCTCATCCAGAGACTTTCTAATTTGTATCCTGAACTAATAAATTGAAAGAACACTCTCTTTTTATATTATCATTACTATTTTTACAATGTCTTGATAATCCAAAAGTGTGTTTAGTTCAAACCATTTTAAATGCTGAAGTGAACTACTCATTTTAAATCAACTGTGAAACAGTATTAATGATTTGTTTTAATCCTCATTCAAAGTAGAAATCATTTTAAATGTCTATGTTACAAAGTAATTATGCATTTTGATCTTCTCTCTGAAATGAGAAGTAGTGATGTCGGTCAAAAGTCGGAGACAGTCGCAAACAAGTTTATTGGAACGAACTGTCATGTTTTTAAACCTCTCAGACAGAAACAAGAGAAGCTGGCACCTGAGTCCCCCCACTTCGCCAAAACATTTCTCTGTCTGCTCCTAAACATTTCTCTGTCTGTTCCTAAACATCTCACTGTTTTTCTGACTTGTAGTAACCCTCTTACGTCACTAAAACCACACCCCTGTCGGTTCTTTCAACCAATCAGGACTTCCCAAAAGGGACCAGAAACAGAACTCTTTAAAGGTCGACACTTCCTAGTTCCAGTCAGTTAGTTCTGAGAGCAGAACCGAACAGAAAAGTTCTGAGAGCAGAAGTGATCCGAAGTTCTGGAGGATGAACAGAAGTTCCATGGAGAACAGAGAGTTCTGCTGAGAAGGAGTTCAGCATGTTTGCTGAAATTCCACTTAACTTAATCCTATCTTTCGGGGAAGTTTATTTTGGAAGCTGGGCCAGTCAGCCTCGTTATCCCAAGTTGATGAGACGCGGATAAATCCCTGGAGGTAAAAAGACTCAGCCTTGCTGGATACCAGGAGAAGACCTCTCTGAAACCCCACCAAGGTAAAGGGTCGACGCTCGGGTACATCTAGCCGAAATCACTGGGAAACGTGCTATCTGGTTTCAAACAAGATAACTCCCCATCTTTTCTTTATTATCTTAGTTAACCCTAAGTATCCACTTTCCCTCCTTAAACTTTACTCCATCTCTTCTATCTCGCCAGTAAAAGATAAGCTAAGCCTGCAGACATTAATTTAAGACCTAAGGATATGTCTGTTGTATTTTAGTTGCAAGTGAGAAATCATGGCCGTATGATTTCTCATTGTAAAGCTTATTAATTAAGCTGTGTTATTGCCTTCAATCAGAATAATCAAGTGTACAATGTTTGATGTTAAATTTTGATTCTGTTAATAAATGACCACATTCATTTTGATGGGTCAAAGAAAATTAACGTCTCACGTCACTGATTAGACCATCTCTGTCACATATCTGTCTGGAGAAAACCCACGTATGCACGCAGGGCTGGAGTGGGACTCATTTTCAGCCCTGGAGTTTCAGCCTCAGAGTGGCCCACTTTAGATCACGACCTATTATTATTAAAATCATGTAATTATAAGCTTACATCAGGGGCGATTCTAGATTCTGCCCTTT
>NC_056506.1:607382-619762 GCF_014905685.2 Nematolebias whitei | reverse complement strand
TTAGTTTCGCCTACATAAGTAATACTTGATTCAATAACTATTTTAGAGTTAATGGCACAACAAGAAGTAGCCTGACCAACAGCTCTCCTTGTGTGAATAGAGCACGCTCCGCTTCTCTCATGTGTAGTGAACTAAGCCTCAGGTCAAAACCTGACCCTAAAGACCTTCATGGGACAGAAACTGTTATTTCATTGATTTGAATCACTAGTCAATATGAAACAATAATAATAATCACTCCTTCTTACCAATGGCCTAGCATAACGCAATACGATCATCATCCATCATGTTTATTAGTAGCTTAAAAAGCCAAATTAAAACTCCAGTAATTGGCTAGGTCTACTGTAACCTTACCCAGTTGTAGAGTCAATTGACAAACATGTAGCATTAACACAGAATGAACAACATTCAGGAATTGTTTCTATAAGAACATTATCAAATATTTTACATGAACAGTAAGATTGCTTCGCCCACAAGGAAATGTAAAGCTCAGTACGAACTCCAGTATCCTCACCAACTTTTATAGGTGCACCATTGAGAGCCTGGTGACAGGCTGCATCACAGGATGGTACATGAACTGCACAAGTCAGAGCCGGAAAGCTCTACAGAGGGTGGTGCAAACAGCAGAGGACATCACTGGTAGCAGTCTCCACACCATCCAGGACATCTCCCACAGCCAATGTCTGCGTAAAGCACGCAGCATCATTAAGGACCACACCCACCCAGCACAAGGATTCTTCCATCTATTACTCTCAGGTAAACAATACAGGAGTCTGTCATCGCATACGAAAAGACTCAAAGACTCAAAGACAATTATTATCCATAAACTGTCAGGTTACTGAACTCAATAAATAACACTGAACAACTGGCAATAACGTTGCACCAAGCCACATCTGTGACAACTAATATGACTAATATTAGCTTGTGACACCTAATATTTTATTACTAATGCATTATGTGGCTGTATCATGTATGTACCTTACCATCATAATTCATCTCAATGTTACTCAATACCTGTGCAATAATCTGTCACACAACCTGTGTAGTTTGTTAGTTATGTGCAGTATACATCATGTGAATTTTAGCTTATATTACTACCTTGAAATACTTATTCATACAAATTCATCCTACTTGCACCATTATATTCGACCATGTTGTTAACTATTTTTTCTTTAGGACCTTGTAAATATTGTATTTACTTTTTCACTTTTTGGTACTTTATGTTGTACCCTTATTGAATGCTTTCATAGTTCTTGTTTGTTTGTTCTTTGTTTTAGTGAGTCAAATCAGTTTTTCTCATCCTGAATATTTTATTGTACTGTTAATCTTGTGTTAACCTGCATATGACAAATAAACCTTTAATTTAACCATTAAACATAGAATGTATTTATGACAGAAAATGGAGGATTTACCTGCAGTTACTTTCATAGGGATGAACGTGTGGTAGCTAATTCCTGTTTATAACTTGTGATCAGCTGAAGGGCCGGTCCCCGGCTTGTTACATATTTTCCAAACTTCATTTAATTTTTGAAATTTATTAAACTGTATCCTACCCTTTAAACGCTCAGGATAACTTGTGTGTGGATTGCCTGTTATCCACTGACACTGTTTAACCTTTAGTTCTGGTGATTTTTCACAAACCCCTCTGACTGTAAAGTGTCCAGGCTGCAGCCTCAGGTAAGGGGTGTTTACCTTCGGGACAAATTGAGGTTACCAATTGGACATTTTCTGACACACCTACTGGATTGATTGACAGGTCGTGCAGAGGAGTCGACTTGTGGAAAAAAGAAAATAAAAGAAAAGAGATCTGCAGCCGGCCCTGCGGTAGAGGCAGAGTGGCCCAGGAGCAGTGGTAGTGTGTTCAATGTTTATATGTTGTTAATAAAAAGTTATAAAAAAAAAAAAAATAGTGAGTGTTGGTCCTGCAGCCCACAAATCAGACCAGCCCACCGGGAAATCTTCAGACCCTCCCGATTGGCCACTCCAGGCCTGCATGCACGGAGAGAACATGACAGCTCCACCAAGAAAGGCCACCAGACCAGGATTTGAATGAGGGTAACCTGCTTGCTGAGAGTCAGCAGCTCTACCAGCTGTGCCACTGTGCTGCCTAACTGATCATTTAAGGACAATATGCTTTCTAGTTTTGTAACTGAAGATAAATCTTTGGGGGGCAAGGCCACCATTGGCCACCCCCTGGCTCCACCATTTCTCCTGGTTGTGGATAAAACTGTTCCCTTCACTTGCCAGGATCTGTCAGTCTGAGCTGCCTCGAACATGAAAAAAGAAGTGTAACTCCTCCCCACTTGAATATCTTGCCCCAAACACATTATGGTTTACGTGAATTTCCTGTTCAGTTCCAGTCGAGAAAAACACTCATCTCGAGAACTACAAACATTCACTATTTAAATCACTCAGCAATGGGGAAAATTGGCATACTGCTTGCATTTTTTATATAGTAGCAGGGTCAACGAGGGGGCGTTAGCTCAACAGTTTCAACAAGAATACACCATTTCTGAAGCATTGTGTGTTTTTACCAGTCAGCAAATACTGGAGACAACATCAGAACTTCCACTGTAAGGTTGTTTTAAAATACAAGTTGACCAGAAAACACATTCAGCTGTTTAATGCTTTACAGTTTATCCACATGCAATAACTCACACCATATACGAAGATCATCCAGTTTTCTTCTTGTAGCTGTGGTACCAGACCTTTGTAATATCACTGTGTGAAGAAGCTGTTTGGTCCTGCTTCTCAGAGCTCAGATCCTCTTTTCTTACCCTCCCCTGCTGGTTCCCAACACCCTGTGCTAACATTCATCTACAGTGAGCTGAGGTCAGGATCTCACTTGTTTCTGATGATTCGTCACCTGTTCTGCCATGAAATGCAGGTTTGACTCATAAATCTCTCAGCTGTATTAAATGTAACAAAACAGACAAATTTTGACAGAATGTACAAGTGATGGTGCAAATAAAATAAAATGTCTCTCAAAATGTCCTCCCTAAGGTTGACTTGGGTGCTGTTGTGATGTTCCTTACAAAAACCCAAAGATGATTTAACACGCTGTCGTCTGTTCTATGCTCAGTCAGTGAGTAGAAAACCAAGATCAAATCATCCCACAGTCATCACTCTCTCTCCCCTGAATCTTGCTTGGGGAAGTCCCAGGGACAAACGTCAGCCATTTTTGCACTGCCGAGGACTGCCGTTTTGTAACTACCTCGCAGGGACCACTCTTTCTTCCTCTCCGGGGATTTTTTAGTCTGAGCCAAGCTGCTGTGTGTGTGAGAGTGCTCTGTGTCATGGGAGAACACCTCTGTGTCCCTGGTGGAGCTCCTACGGCACTCTGAAACAGGCTCACTGACCTCAGATGACTGGCTTACCCACCTCCTCTCTGCCACAGGCTTGCTGGAGGAGCTCCGCCTCTCTCTGCTTTTCTCCCTTAATTTCTCCTTCTCCGATTTGCGGCTGGATGAAGATGAGCCTTTCCGTTTCCTTTTGTGTGTGGTGGGACTGTTGCAGGTCTTCTCCTGCTTTGCTGAAGGTGGATTGGCATAATCCCATGGGCAGATCTCCACCATCAGAGATGGCGGCTGTAGCAGGCTGCCCGTGGACTTGGAGTGGTCTGAGTGGAGCCCTTTAGGTTTCCCGTCAGTGGGCGTAACACTTTTCTTGCGCCTGATCCTGTCAGGAGAGATGGAGTCGGAGTCTGCTTCCAGAATGGGCTGCTCATCAAACTCTGAGTGACACAGGTCTGGCTTCAGAGGGAGAGGTGACTTGGGAGGCTGATATTTCCTTAGATCTTTTCCTTCCTCCCGGTCTCCACCTTTATCCTTGGAGCACCTTTTATTAGAAGGGGACTGCCCATGCGTCTGTTTCTGCTGGGGTCGGCTGGTTTTGGTGATTCCAGAACTGCTGCTGCCTCTCTGGCTCATCTCCATTGGAGCGATAGACACATGCTTCTGGGTCTTTGGGTCAGAAGGCATCTGAGCTTCTTCCACTTCCCAAGGACACACCTCTGACACATCGTAAAGGTTCCTCCCAGTCTCTGAGCAAATGGATGGCTGGCTGCCACTCACCTGTAGAACAACAAATGTACATATTACTTCTAATTTGGGATTTACTCACCGAGCAAATAACTTTAAAGGAAGTTTACTGTGTTACTATAGAACAGATAGAAAATCCATCCATCCATGGCGGCTGGTGGATTTTTGTCCAGGAGAGGCACTAATTATCTATCTGTCTGTCTCTGTCTGTCTGTCTGTCTGTCTGTCTGTCTGTCTGTCTGTCTGTCTGTCTGTCTGTCTGTCTGTCTGTCTGTCTGTCTGTCTGTCTATCTATCTATCTATCTATCTATCTATCTATCTATCTATCTATCTATCTATCTATCCATTCATCCATCCATCATAACCTGATTATATTTACAGTCAGAATTTTTTTGTTGTTGACCATCCATCCATTCATTATCTTTACCCGCTTATTCCATTTTGGGTCATGGGGGTCACCGGTGCCCATGTCCAGCAATCACTGTGCGAGGGGCAGGGCACACCCTGGACGGGTCACAAGTCCATCACAGGGCCACAAAGAGACAAATGAGACAAACAACCATTCACTTTCTCACTCACACCTAGGGACAAATTAGAGTTACCAATCAGCCTAACATGCATGTTTTTGGTCTGTGGGAGGAAACCGGAGTACCTGGAGAAAACCCACGCATGCATGGAGAGAACATGCAAACTCCACCCAGAAGAGCCCCTGGACCGGGGTTTGAACCAAGGACCTGCTCGCTGAGAAGCAGCAGCTCTACCAGTTACGCCACCGTGCTGCCCTTTTTTGTTGACATTTATTGAAAATACATTTAATTTTATTGTAGTGCACTGAGGCATTGAATGTGTTTTATTTTGTAATACGTTGGATAAATATATTATTTCAGAGTTCTTGTTAAAATACATATTCTAATTAACAGTTTAATAATAGTTTTTGAATGTAGATAAGAATTTCATCATTTATATTACGAGTTAACAAATACTAAATCCGGATTAACAGGAAGTGAAAAAGTGTGGGTGGGGGGAGGCAGGCAACGGGGAGTAAAGGAACGTGCACAGAGAGACCGTTGGGAGCTGAGAAAAAAACTTTAAAACGTGCTGGACGCTACATTTATCTGGCTTCGACCTCAGTTTCGTGCTCAGAAGACTGTGGAGGAATCCGTGGTCAAACTGGACGCCGGGATCAGAGCTGAGCTGCCGCCGTTGAGCCGAACGAGAGGAGGACGAGTGGCACTGGGATCAAGCTGTCCACTTGCCTCGTGGAGCGAGCCACAGGGGAGGTCTGAAACTTTGTGGTTGCACCTTCAACGCGTTGTGAGGATGAGGAAATATTCCAGGCTGGTAGGATTACAGTTTCCAACAAATAATCTGAGCTCCAACGCACACCAACCAACTTATGAGCAAACTTACATGAAAGAGAAAACAAATAAAAAAAATTAAGAGTGCACTCTTATAACTGAAACTAACTGAAATTTAAACCGAGGGTTAAATTCATCCATTTATTTCAACTGTTTAATTTCATGTTCTGATTTTCATATGTTTAATACAAAAGAAAAAAAAATGTATGTCTTGTGTGAATCTCATTTATTCATTCAGCAGTACACTGTAAAAAATAACTTTTAGGTTATACTGTTATATTATATTGGTTTTGTGGTCAAACCTCTTGAGAATCATAGTTATCCTTCAAGACACAGTTACTATACATTGGAATCCAAAAAAGTTCAATCTGGTCCTCTGGACATTCAAAAAAATGTCATTGTTTTTTTTTTCTTGAATGTCCAGAGGACCAGATTGAACTTTTTTGGATTTTTCTACCTGGATTATTGAGAATGCATCAGGATTTACATTGGAATGCATTTTTCACCATAAGGTACTTGAATTCATTTGGGACCTACTGTATATTGAATAGCTAATCTCAAAATATAACGAGCTAGGTAGTGAAAGGGTTACATTTTTGGGGGCTTGTCCGGGATCTGTTTTATGATAATTAGATCAATTTGTATAAAGATTTTTTGTGTGTAGTTACCCATTTTTGGACTGAATCCAATTTTTGGCTACTAGGCTGCCATTTTATTATTATTATTATTTTGTTTGTGTTTCTGCTCGGGGTAAAAAAAAAAGATACAGTAGAGCTTGAATCTTGGTGTAGAAAATGCCTTTTACCTTTTACTAAAGCCATTGTTTTAAGTGGTGTTTCTGATGTCACAGATGATGTTCTACTTACATCTCTTAACTCAGTCAAAGCTTTTGGGAAGACCAAAATAATAGAAAAACATCTAGACACAACTTCTAAGATTGACTTTGTGCTTATCCAGACTTCTGTTGAGGTGACTCGACAGACTTTACCAAACTGTGTTGGCATTACTGGTGATGCTGGTTGTAGATGAACAGATGCTGAGATATATTCATACATTAAACGGGTTCACTCATCTTTCTGGACTGGATGATGTCGTGCTTTGAATTTAACAGAAATGTGGACGTGAGACGTTAATTATCTTTGACTCACCAAGCGAGTGGGTCATTTATTAACAGAATCAAGTTTAACACATCACACATTTACATTAATTTGGCAGAATATGAAAACAACAACATAATTAATCAGCTTTACAACCAGGAAAACCATACGGCCATGATTTTCCGTTGCTTCACCACAGACATTAATGAAAACATCTGGATTAATTTTCTAGCAGAAAGGAGAGTTTAAAGATGGAAAATTGAGATTTATCTTACAGAGAGATGTGTGAGGGAATTTGTCTGTTTTAACCAGAACGTGCACGCTCCTTCGGAAATCAGCTTGTCCCAACAGTACACTTTTGGTGAAGGTCGACTTTTACCTTTTCTGAAGATAGATCAGTTCCGGCGTGGAGTCTCACTTCCAACCACTGTTCAGCGTCTCAGTGAGAACAGCTAAATACCTCGAGAGCCGTGCGAGGTTATCCAAACAGAAGTTATAATTCCCAAAATTGTCTCTGGTTCAGCTTGATTGGTTTAGCAGCATCCTGAATGCCCGCGTTCTGCATTCAGGAACTCCCAAACTCTCTGCATTCTGGATTCCAAAACTCCTGAACTCTTCTGCTTGAACTGGGAAGTTGCCACATTTAAATGGGCTCTACTTCCGGTTCATTTGAGAGCTTTTTGATTGGTGGATGGACCAAAGCAGAGGTGTGGTTTGTGATGTAAGGTGTTATTAAAAGTCAAGGAAAAGATTCAAAATCTGTTCACCACTTTCTATGAGTAACTGTAAAATAGCAAATTTCTGGAACAGAACGGTTTAAAAAGTGTCTTTAAAATGATTTGCTGTGAGACTTTTTAGAAAATTGCAGGTTTATTAAAAATTCAGTGCTTTAGAGTAAAATACACTAAAAAAGAGCTTGGTAATCTAGTATCTGTTAAGAAATAAGCACATAAAAAGTAACACTGCCAGAGAAGCATTTACTTAAATATTCATGAATTGGGGTAAAACCTGAGATAGGTACCCACATTTGAATAAGTTGACTTATAACAGTACTTTTGTGTAAACCCAAAGCTAAAATAGTGTGAAACTCATTGACATTTGAATACAATTATTTACCTGTAAAAATATCTGAAGCTGGCAATTGTTTTATCCAGAAAAAGTGGTACACAGTGAATGAACATGACAGGTGTGGTAGAAAAGGATTTTGATCCTTATGGGATGCAGGGCTGTTTAGAATATGCGTTGAAGCTGCTGACAGGATCCTTACATCCATATGGCAAACAGGCGGAGAGCATGAACCCAAAAGAGTTAGTGGACAATCTGAAGGAGGTTGCAGAGAGTGTGACCTCTACAAAAATTTCAATGTCAAACTATGAAAAGCTGGCTAAAATTGCAATATTGCTGAAAGAATCATTCTATACGGTTGTTGAGAAAGCTGATTACCTTGCAATAAGGTTAGACAGTGAAAAAGAGGTGGTTCAGAAAATTGAAGAACACTTCCTTCAATTTAAAAGTGAACACGAAGTCCTCACAAAAAAACATTCTGAACAGATGTTTCAATCACAGCAAAATGCAAATGCAGAAATTGATTCGCTGAATAGCAAAATACAGTTACTTAATGCATCACTATCTGAAGCCAGGGATGCTAAAGAGCTGTTGTCCAGTGAATACTTTGCATTAAGACGGGATCACGACGAGAAAATGTCACAAGTTTCCCGCTGCAAAGGTGAAATAGATGTGCTTAAAAAAGATCTGGAAGAACTCAGAATTGATAAAAAAGCATTACTGGGGCTATATAGGCGTTTACAAAGTGAATGTCAAACCTCCCAGGAACGCTTAAAAGCATGTGAGGAGAAGCTAAGAGCAGCAACAAATAAAAGTTCTGACGTGGGGCGAGGTGGTTTGGAATCCAGAAAAGACCTTGAACAGTGTCGGGATAATCCACCAAAACCTCCAAAAATCTTTTACAGACCTGGTGCTTTTAGACTCATCCAACCACCCTCACCTAAAGTGGTAGGAACAGACCTGAACAGGTCTCCTCCACAAAACATGCAACAGAGTGCATGGAAACTTCCTCTTTCAATGGATGTTCTGCTAAAACTCTCAAAATATGTACAACGCTTTGTACCTGGACCGATGGGTTCAACTGGAACAAAAGCGTACCTGAAAGATCTCGAATTCAGATTGAAGGATTATCCTAATGCTACGGTTGAGGATAAGATCAGTCTGATACGGCTCACTTCGGACAGAGAGGTATTCACCTTCATCGAGCGTCTACCTGATGCAACGAGAAAGGATTACAACCTTCTGTGTGAAGCTTTGATCAGAGAGTACGACCCCTGCACGGGACCTGCTGGTTTCCCAGCCGCTGACAAGGTCAAGCAGGGCAAGAATGAACATCCAAAAATTTATTACAAAAGAATCTTCCAAGCTTATTTTGGTTACAGAAATGAAACCGGAATGGAGGAAGAAGAAAATTTTAAATATGTTTTCAGTAAAAATCTCCACACTGACATACACATGTCAGTACAAATTATGGCAAATTTCAGAGAAAAATCCATAAATGAGATTAAACAGTGTGCTATGAATGTATTCGAGGCACGTTCTCATGCTAAGACGACCATAGAGGTGTTTCCTGGTATAAAGGTTAAACCCCACTCCCTAGAAATGGAAGGAAGGCGTGCGACGCCACCTCCTCCTAAAACAGGCGAGAAAAGGCAGTATTTTCAAACTAAAAAACCACGTAATGAAGGTGCACGCTGGGACAAAAAGGCTCCTCTTTCAGAGAATGGACGTGATCATCGTAAATGGGACATGCGTAGGACGCAAAGATATGGGATCCAAGAGGACCCATATTATCAGGGGAAATCCGGAAAGGAACCCCCAAAAGACGTACCTAACCCTCTCCCACCTCGGACGAAACGTCCCGAGGCGAAAAAATCACAAAGGTCCCAGGAACAAGGCCCTAAACCTCTGAGCTCGGAAGAGACAGAGGAAATACAAAGGTTTTTAGACACTTTGATACACGCTGAAATGGGAACCCGACCAGGAGCACTATGTAGTGATGAGATCGCTACTAATTCTGAAGGCGCGAATGACAACATTACAGATGTCGGTGAAACACACCAAGACATTGCTGTTGTTGCCTCCAAGAACCCCTCGTCGGACGAAGGGGGGGTAAACTCACACACAAACGATGATGAGTCATCGCAAACTGAAAACTCAGAACCTGACTTTCATGATTTTAAACTAGGCATTCCAGTTCTGGGAGGACTCCCAGATAACCTGGTACCGAGTCAAGAAGCTGGGCCAGTATGTTTCACGAAACCATCACAGGCCATCGCTCTTTTCAACCAATGACGTCGACCAAGGGCCTCAAACCTATGGTGTCTTACCCATAGACAGGTCCGACGACTCAGAAATGGATTCGTTGGAGCTCCCCAAGGAGCTAGAACCCTCATCAGTCTCATCACAGATTGAACAGGTGGTCGCCCAAGCCGACACTCTGACATCTGATGAAGAAAGAGACAAAATTCGCCAAGTTCTTTTAAAATATGAAAAGCCATTTTCACCTGACCCAGACATCATCCAACTTCAGAAGTTGGATGATCCTGCAATTAACTCGATGATACTGTATCTGACTGACCCAGACAAATACACTCCATCGAAAGTCAAACTGGATTCCAATCCAGACCTAAAAGTCCTCTTTCAGCTGCGCAAACAGTTAAAACTACTCAAGGACAACCTAACTTTAGCTCATGGAGCGACGTCCTCACCCGTGTTCGCGGTCTCCCATGACCGAAGGGGGGTGACGCCAGTTAGGATAATGTTACCAGACGCGATAACGTGAGCAAATCTGACATTCAGAGTGAGTGGCGCACTGAAACATCGTTTTCTAGTTGCTTAATCACTGCTTTTGTCAATGTTGAAACGTTGTTTTACTGGTTGCTTAGTCACTGTTTTTGTCGATGTTGAGACATCGTTTAATTGGTTTTTGGTATTGTTTTTGAACACCCCAGGCAAGAATGAATTTTGTTGTGTAGTTAAGTTAGAGACTAAGAGGCCTTTAACCATGCCAACATGCAGTTCATTCGTTAAATTGCAATCTTTGCGGAGTCAATGTATATTATTGCTACCTTAAGTACCATAATCTACATTGATCTCACAACGCTTAAGCCAAACCTACTCCAACAATTCTATTCGGGGGGGATAGCTAATTCTTTTTGATGAGTCTCGCCATAGACTTCCAAAAACATTTATGGGGAAACCAAACACCCAATCTCAAGTCGTTCGTCTAAAAGACAACAGACAATTGAACCAAACTATATTTTGCCATGTAAAGCTAATGGAAAAATAGTTTGGAACCCTTTTCTATAGGTATAAACCCCTGTAGTTACCCTTTTCAGCATGTTCCACCCCTTAACTGGTAGTTGTAGCTGTTCCCAATCATAATAGCTTACACACCAGGTGCATATAGTTTAAGGCCTTATGTAAAATCCCCTTCATAAGCCCACCTTAAACCACATAATTGCATGGCACATTGAACCAGAACGGCACAGACTGGACGTCGCCCAGAGACGACCTTCGCTGGAGGCGACCTGCAATCCTGACATTGGTCTCCACTCTTCATCCAGTGGCCGCATCTTCAGTTCAATCCAAGGGTACCCCTCTGTATGCTGATCTATCAACACTTCCAATCGTTGTGGATTTACCGTTGTGGATTATATGACTTTTGCCAATGGATTACAGACTCTGTTTCCAAGGGGTTAAAGCATTGCTACAATGGAATTACCAACAACATTATGGAATTATCATCAACACAATGGAATTACCAAGAACATTGTGGAATTACCTTGACTTTGTTTTCCTTGCTGGATTACTTTTGACTTTTGTTTTCCTTGCTGGATTACTTTTGACTTTGGTCTTCCTTGCTGGATTACATCAAGCTCAAGGACATTCGAAGGCGTAAGTTCATGTTTGGAATTCATCCCCATGGACAGGCGATGATTTCCAAAGGGGGGACTGTAGTGGACTAGGCCTGATGTCAAAACTGACCAGATGGACAGAAACTGTCATTTCATTGATTTGAATCCAGAAATACAGTTTGACCCATCCTGAGACTTTCTTTCTTGAATTAATCAAGTGGAAAAAGACAATTCTCTATGATCATTACTATTTTACAAATGTTTTGATAATCAAATTGTGTTAGTTCAAACAATGTTTACATGTTGAAGTGAACTACTCATTTTTATTTACTTAAACAGTAGTAATGATTTTTAATTCTCAATTCAAAGTGAAATCAAGTTAGAGTACGTTAGAGAGTAATGATTCAATTTCTTGATCGTCTGCTTTGAAGGGAGCAAATTTGTAAGTGTGTTAGAGTTCAGGTTTCAGTCAACTAAAAAGTTTACTGAAAAGAAATGTCATGTTTAACTTTTACAGCAAGATACCTGAGTAGAGACGCCACTAAGACTGGTTTTCTCCAACAATCTTTCTGTCTGTTCTTAAACAATCTTAATCTCTATCCTTGACTTTCCATAACACCTTACATCACAAACCACACCTCTGTTGGGGTCCATCGACCAATCAGAGGCTCTCAAACGAACCGGAAGTAGAGCCCATTTAAATGTGGCACTTCCCAGAGTTCAGAGAGTTCAAGAGTTTTGGAATCCAGAATGCAGAGAGTTTGGGAGTTCCTGAATGCAAAACGCAGGCATTCATGGATGCTGCTAAACCAATCAAGCTGAACCAGAGACGATTTTGGGAATTATAACTTCTGTTTGGATAACCTCGCACGGCTCTCGAGGTATTTAGCTGTTCTCACTGAGACGCTGAACAGTGGTTGGAAGTGAGACTCCACGCCGGAACTGATCTATCTTCAGGAAAGG
>NC_056506.1:588770-607282 GCF_014905685.2 Nematolebias whitei | reverse complement strand
ACCCCTCTGTATGCTGATCTATCAACACTTCCAATCGTTGTGGATTTACCGTTGTGGATTATATGACTTTTGCCAATGGATTACAGACTCTGTTTCCAAGGGGTTAAAGCATTGCTACAATGGAATTACCAACAACATTATGGAATTATCATCAACACAATGGAATTACCAAGAACATTGTGGAATTACCTTGACTTTGTTTTCCTTGCTGGATTACTTTTGACTTTTGTTTTCCTTGCTGGATTACTTTTGACTTTGGTCTTCCTTGCTGGATTACATCAAGCTCAAGGACATTCGAAGGCGTAAGTTCATGTTTGGAATTCATCCCCATGGACAGGCGATGATTTCCAAAGGGGGGACTGTAGTGGACTAGGCCTGATGTCAAAACTGACCAGATGGACAGAAACTGTCATTTCATTGATTTGAATCCAGAAATACAGTTTGACCCATCCTGAGACTTTCTTTCTTGAATTAATCAAGTGGAAAAAGACAATTCTCTATGATCATTACTATTTTACAAATGTTTTGATAATCAAATTGTGTTAGTTCAAACAATGTTTACATGTTGAAGTGAACTACTCATTTTTATTTACTTAAACAGTAGTAATGATTTTTAATTCTCAATTCAAAGTGAAATCAAGTTAGAGTACGTTAGAGAGTAATGATTCAATTTCTTGATCGTCTGCTTTGAAGGGAGCAAATTTGTAAGTGTGTTAGAGTTCAGGTTTCAGTCAACTAAAAAGTTTACTGAAAAGAAATGTCATGTTTAACTTTTACAGCAAGATACCTGAGTAGAGACGCCACTAAGACTGGTTTTCTCCAACAATCTTTCTGTCTGTTCTTAAACAATCTTAATCTCTATCCTTGACTTTCCATAACACCTTACATCACAAACCACACCTCTGTTGGGGTCCATCGACCAATCAGAGGCTCTCAAACGAACCGGAAGTAGAGCCCATTTAAATGTGGCACTTCCCAGAGTTCAGAGAGTTCAAGAGTTTTGGAATCCAGAATGCAGAGAGTTTGGGAGTTCCTGAATGCAAAACGCAGGCATTCATGGATGCTGCTAAACCAATCAAGCTGAACCAGAGACGATTTTGGGAATTATAACTTCTGTTTGGATAACCTCGCACGGCTCTCGAGGTATTTAGCTGTTCTCACTGAGACGCTGAACAGTGGTTGGAAGTGAGACTCCACGCCGGAACTGATCTATCTTCAGAAAAGGTAAAAGTCGACCTTCACCAAAAGTGTACTGTTGGGACAAGCTGATTTCCGAAAGAGCGTGCACGTTCTGGTTAAAACAGACAAATTCCCTCACACATCTCTCTGTAAGATAAATCTCAATTTTCCATCTTTAAACTCTCCTTTCTGCTAGAAAATCAATCCAGATGTTTTCAGAAATGTCTGTGGTGTAGCAACGGAAAACCATGGCCGTATGGTTTTCTTGGTTGTAAAGCTGATTAATTATGTTGTTGTTTTCATATTCTGCCAAATTAATGTAAATGTGTGATGTGTTAAACTTGGTTCTGTTAATAAATGACCCACTCGCTTGGTGAGTCAAAGATAATTAATGTCTCACGTCCACATTTCTGTTAAATTCAAAGTGTAACCCAGTCAATTTTGGTGCTTTTATTTCCTCAGTTTTATGCCACTGTTTTGGGACTAAGTGTGAAATCTCATGAGATTTCACGGGATTTGAGTTTCATAGAAAAACATAGCTCCTCCCATCAATTGGGAGAGCAGGTGTGTCACTGAGGAAGTTCAGAGCTGCTGCAGGTGGGCATTAAGAAATTTTGAATACATTTTATAGACTGTCAAATACTGTCAAATCCTTACTGGTATGCTTCTCAGCTTTTAGATGTTTCTAAACTGTGAGACACTGCTGTTTGTGCTTAAAAGACCAGAAACAAGCAAACTGGTGAGTGTTTATATTGTTTGTGGCATGCTAATGCTGGCATTAGCATGCTAAAGCAAATCCTAATTGTTTGTTAGCTTATAGCCTTTAAATATAAATGGTCAAATGCTATTCAATAGATTTAAAGGTTATGTTGTACTTTTGTGTCATCTTTAACACTCAATCATACAGCGACTATGAATTTGAAGAGTACTCTATTTGGAAATTATTGTTTGTATATTTATATTATGATAAACAATTTAGAAAAGTAAATCATGTACATGTAGATCATCAACATATTAATCCTATGTATTTGTAAAACTAATTATGTTATGGTATTGATGGTGATTTCGATATTAATACTAGAAAATGATGTTAACTTGATCCTGTTGTACAGGCCAGGTTTCCTATGATGGCGAGCTACCACTAGGCTTCAGGCCCAAAGAACCCGGAGCCAGAATCGGATCTGTTTGGTGCGGTAGGAAATGCTGTGGCCTGCTCCCTACACACACCCAAGAACCTTTACAAGCATTAAAGGCCTCTGAACATTTAATTAGTCTTTGACTCATCGAACATCTAAACCCCTCAATCTTATCTGGACTATTGCCCTGGTCTTGGTATCTTGTGAACTGTGGGATTATTACAAGCACTTGGATTTAGTCTGGAAAATTTGGGAGATCTGTTCATTTATTGAAATATCTTGGTTATTGGTATAATGAATGGATTGATGATGTTGATGACAGAGCTTATTATGTACATATTGTAAATATTATCAAAATTAATACAAAGCACCTTATGCACTGTGTTTTTGTCCTTGTGTTCTTGAAATGCAAATGCAACCATAACCCTTCATGAGGAAGACGTTAGGACCTTCTGATAACTGGCCTGTTACTAATACTGTTGAGTGAACACCATTTTTGCCAGATCTTTAGCATTTACATCATATATGCTACAAAAGCACGACATCATCCAGTCCAGAAAGATGAGTGAACCCGTTTAATGTATGAATATATCTCAGGATATGTCATACTACATATTGGTGGCCCGTTTTTTGGTCAGTTTTGACATCAGGCCTAGTCCACTACATGGTCCTTGGCCTGTTCATGTACTCCCTGCAGACAAAGAACATGAGTTTCAAACTAAGTTGCTGTCCTTCCTTCAGAGTGAGGGCAGGAGCATTGCTGATGTAACAGGCACATCAAACCCTCCGGCTCTTGATGTAAACACTGCTCTCGTCAATGCTATTAGCTCCCTGGTGGAAAAATGCAATGTCATGCCCATTGATACTCAAAGCTACAGGAAGCTGCGGATGTTTTCTGGTGAGCGACCAACCCCTAGTGGCGAAGAGGAGTATTATGCTTGGGCGGAGCAAACCACACTTCTGTTGGAAGAATGGCAAATTAGTGACAGTGTAAAGAAACAAAGGATTGAGGAGAGCCTAAAAGGCCCAGCTACTGACAGAATCAGAATCAGAATAAACTTTATTGGAATTGCACTGAGGTACAACATGAATATGTACGTACAGTCGTCCGAAAGATGGGCGGAGTGCACGAAGCAGCAACTACAGGAGAGCACGACCATTTTATCCTTATCAGATAATAATCTTAGATAGGAAAAGGGGGATAAACATGAGGGTAGATAGTGGTATTACAAAAAAATAACTTTCACATCTTGTCTATCAAGACACGATTTGAGACATCAAAAAACTCTACCAGCAAGCACAATTAAAACATGATTACATTTGCATTTGACATCGAGGTGTTGAGTTTTGTCCATGAGCAATTTTTCAGATCAGCCACAGTTTCTGAAGATGTTGTTCCAGCCAGCAGTGCTGATAAGCTTGCAAAGAAAGTTCTCGGGGGGGGGGGGGGGGGGGGGGTAGATGAAGCTTTAGTCCTTTTTGTCCTTGGGTACTCATGTCCCAGGAGAAATTTGATAGTTAGCCTGTCTCCGAGGCCGTTGGGAGTCTGATTCGGTAAGATGGCGCCCGTGTACATGACTTAAAATCCACCTCTGCTGATGGTGTTTGGATTATTTTTGTTTTTTGCATTTCTCATCTGTGACATCAACTCTCTGCTGGTGTATGACAGACAACAACTTTTGGATCTTTGTTTTTCTGTCACTGAAGTCGCTTATTTGGAAAAATATGAGCGTACCTCTGGACCCCCCCCCCCCCGCCTTCTTCCCCCCTGCTGGCGGACGTGCCAGCTTACCTCTGCTGGGCTCCTCACCTCCCTGCCGGAAGATATCGCTTCAGACGCCGGGGAAAACGTGCTGGTCAGCTGGTGAAGCTGAAAGCTCTGCGCGCTGCATCTTCCTCTCCTGTGTGCCCGGACCAGGTAACCAACATGACTTGTCAGCCGATGTGCAGCTCGGACCGACCTAGAGGGGCTGTTATTGAAAACCTGCAGTCATTAGCGCACGCTAACTCCACCGCTGCTAGCTCCACGTTGGACAGTATCCGGATGTGTATGGTCAATGCAAGATCTGTTACCAACAAAACTTTTATCCTCAGGGACTACTTTCAAGAGCCCGATTTGGACTTTCTGTGCATCACAGAGACTTGGATGTCTCCGGATGAGTCCAGCGCCTTGACGGAATTATTGCCACCGAATTGTTTGTATTTTAACGCCCCACGGCCATCAGGCCAGCACGGTGGTGGATTATTAACAATATTCAAATCAAAATTTTTCCTGTAAACAACTGCCCATCCCAGTTTCCCGCGCCAGCTTTGAGCTGAGTGTCTTTGAGCTGAGTGTCTTTGAACTCAGACATTCACCTCTGACGTTATTTGCATTTGTCTACCGCCCACCTCAATCTAAGGATATCATAAATGAGTTTTCTGACTTCTTGTCTGAAATCACACCAAAATATGAGCATGTTGTCATTATTGGGGACTTTAATTTGCATGTGTGCTGTCCTGAGAAGCCCTTGGTTAAGGACTTTTTAGATTTATTGTACTCATTTAATTTAACTCAGCATGTAAACGGTCCCACCCAAGAGTGAGGACATATACTGGACCTTGTTTTAACTCATGATGTGACTGTTAATAATCTTATTATTGGTGATAATGTTTTTTCAGACCACATGCCAGTCCGGTTTGAGTTCACCCTCCCCCATCTAACTCCTAAGTCGGGCATTCCTGCACATCACACCCGGACCATTAATCATTTCACTGCCACATGTTTCACAGATGTTTATAACTCTGAAATGATCATTCAGACCCCAGTGTTTCTCACCAACACTGAGGAGCTGAAATCCCAGTTCAACTCTGTCTGCTTAAAGACTCTGGATCATGTTGTGCCTGTTACAACTAGAAAATCAAAACTGAGAGCAGAACCTTGGCTGAGTGACGTCACCAAGGTCGTTAGGCAGCAATGTAGGAGGGCAGAGTGAAAGTGGAGGAAAGACAGGCTGCAGGTCTCTTTCCAAATACTTAAAGAGAGTTGGCGCCGTTATCAGAAAGCAGTAAAAGCTGCTAAATCCAAATACTTCTCTGATATAATTACCTCAAACTCTCACAACCCACGTGTCCTCTTCTCCACCCTAAACTCTGTTCTCCACCTCACTAAACCATCACCTCTGGAAGCCTCAACTGGGCTGTGCGACAACTTCTTACATTTCTTTGTGGAAAAAATTGCGACCACCTGTGCTCTCATTTCCCCTCCAATTCATGACCCATCCATCCCTCCTCAATCTGTAGCTCCATTTGACCATCTTGAACCAATCACTCTATCTTCTCTAGAGCAGGTCATGTGCAGCTTGAAACCTGATGTGGTCCCCCATCGACTACTAAAGGAGGTTTTTCCAACTCTAAGTCCGTCCATTCTGGCTAAAGTAAACAGTAGTTTATCCACTGGCGTGGTGCCAAAATCCTTTAAACATGCTGTCCTCCAGCCTCTCCTGAAAAAACCAAACCTTGACCCCTCAGTCATGTCCAAATTCCGGCCTGTCTCCAAACTCCCATTTGTTTCTAAAGTACTAGAGAATATAGTCGAGTCCCAGTTGAAGTGCTTCCTATACCATACCATACCTGGAGGATCACGCCATCTTAGAGCTTTTCCATTCTGGCTTTAAACCTCTCCACAGCACTGAAACTGCCCTGCTGAAGGTCTTTAACGACATCTTCAGATCCACAGATACCGGTGATTCTGTGCTGCTTGTCCTGTTGGACCTCACAGCCGCCTTTGACACCATCGACCATGAGATCCTCATTGCTAGATTGGAGCAGTGGGTGGGCGTCACAGGATCAGCCCTCAATTGGTTCAGATCTTACCTCGCTGACAAATCCTTTTGTGTCTCCATCAAATATTTTAGTTCCGCAGAGGCAGAGCTTAAATGGGGGGTTCCTCAGGGGTCCATCCTGGGGGTCCTCCTATTCTCTTTATACCTGCTGCCGCTTGGTGCTATTTTCCGGAAACACAACATGCCCTTCCACTTCTATGCCGATGACTGTCAAATTTACTTCCCCCTAAGACACAATGGTACATGCTCTATTCAACTGCTGTTCAACTGCCTGGCTGACGTCAGGGACTGGATGGCTTTAAATTTCTTGAGTTTCAATGAAAAGAAGTCTGAAGTCATGTTGTTCCCTCCCAACGACACAATCACAAACCACTGTATCGACCTCTCCGCTCTAACCTTGTCAGAAAAACAAAGAGTCACTAATCTGGGCGTGATAATGGACCCTTCCCTGAAGCTTAACAATCATGTAAACATGATTGTTAAATCATGCTTCTTCCAACTGAGGCGGCTGTCTAAACTGAAGCCCATATTGTCCAAAAAGAACCTGGAGACAGTAATACATGCATCCATTACATCTAGGCTTGATTACTGCAGGCCAGCGGTCACTCTTTCAGGGATGAAGATGTGCACATCCTGGATAGAGAGGAACGATGGTTTGAGAGAGGAGTAAAGGTGGCCATCTTTGTGAAAAGAAACCGTCCATCTTTAAAGAGGGGTAGAGGCCTACGTGCTCAATTGTCCCCCTCTTACAATGCTGTGATTGCTAGTATCACTCAGCCCTCTGTGAATAGTAAACAGCCATCAGTGTGCTAATGATCCATTGTTAGGCTGATGGTCCTTCTTGAGCATGTGATCAGCTGGTTTTGGTTGTCAGCAGCAAAACTGGTTGATCCACTCTGAGAAGGTACTATTTAAGAGACTGAGCTGAATACAGCACCTCAGACTGAGGAAGTCTCTCGGATGAGAGACGAAATGTTTCTACATTTTTTTGTTGTTTTGCTTTGTTTTGTTTTTTTGAATGTCCAGAGGACCAGATTGAATTTTTTTGGATTAGTCTGCCCTAGTTATGCTGTGCCAGTACACATTGAAGACATTTACGCTAAAGCCATACTCGATACTGGTTCTCAAGTTACTCTACTTTACAGGTCCTTTTATGATAGATACTTGACTCACCTGCCATTGACATCTTTCAGCACCCTGCAGATATGGGGTCTCAGACCTACTGATTACCTGTACCATGGCTATTTCTCACTTAAGCTGGAGTTCAGGGAAACTGATGTGGGTGTGACAGAGACCATTGATGCACTTGTGTTAGTCTGGCCTGATCCCGTCATGAAAAACGATGCAGCCATGCTTGTTGGCACAAACACACCCACTGTGAGAAGACTTCTAAAGAGTTATAAAGATAGAGATGGAAAGAATGTAGCCACAGCAAAACATATTCATCCTGCTTTCAAAAAGGCTCTAGAGGAAATTGACAAATCTCAATCTGAACCTGACTCCCACCAAAGATAATCTGTCTGGTTTACCCAATCAAAACCAATAACATTGCTTCCAGGTGGAGCAGCGAGGGTCAAGGGCATGCCAAGGTTCTAAGGGATACCAAGCACTCAAGCCATTTTGGTGGACTCACCTGATGATTCTACAGAGGACACAAGGTTTCCAACTCAGCTTTTGATGAGGCCTAAACTGCAGGCAGCCACTGTTGTAAATTCCAGAAAAATCACTGTACTGGTCAGAAACAATTCCACAAAGGAGATCTCACTTAAAAGAGGCATGTCAATTGCCCACCCTTTTCCAGCTGATGTGCTATTGATGTCTGCTGACAGTAAGGGGATTGATCTAAAATCAAAGGGATTGACCCAGTCATCTTTCGACTTTGGAACTTCACCTGTCCCTAAGGAGTGAAAAGACAGACTACTGAGCAAAATGATGAAATGCAGTGAAGCTTTCTCTACTCATGAGTTTGTTGTAGGCTGCAGTAAAAGCACATACCATACCATCAAAACTACTGAGGACAAACCATTCTGGAAAAGATCCCATCGCTTGCCACTTGCTGATTTAGAAGCCCTCAGGGAGCATCTATTACAGCTGAAGGAGGCTGTTATCATCACTGAGTCACGCATTCCTTACACATCACCCATAGTGGTGGTGAAAAAGAAGTGATAAGATTAGGATGTGTGTGGACTATAGGACATTAAACAGGCGCACTATCCCTTATCAGTACACAGTGCCAAAAATTGAGGATTCCCTGACCTGTCTCAATGGAAGCAAATGGTTCAGTGTCCTTGATCTGAGGAGTGGATTCTACCAAGTGCCCATGAGTGAAGCAGACAAGGAAAAGACCACTTTCATCTACCCACTTGGTTTCTATCAGTTCGAGAGGATGCTACAAGGAGTGTCTGGTGCCCCTGCAACATTTCAACAGATCATGGAAAAAAACATTGGAGACATGAATTTGCTGGAGGTATTGGTCTACTTGGATGACCTAATTGTGTTTGGCAACACACTCGAAGAGCACGAACAACGTTTGTTAAAGGTGCTTGACTGCCTAAAAGTGGAGGGCCTCAAGCTGTCATTGGACAAATGCCAGTTTTACCAGGTATCTGTGTCCTATGTTGGCCATATTGTGTTCCCAGAAGGAGTGTCTACAGACCGAAAGAAAACAGAAGCAGTCACCTCCTGGCCCAGGCCACCCACTGTAACTGCTCTGTGATCCTTCTTAGGATTCTGTGGGTATTACAGATGTTTTGTCAAAGACTAATCCAAGGTTGTTTTCCCGCTGAATCAACATTTTTCGGGCTACCCACCTCATGGCAAAAGATTCAACAAAAAGCAGGCTCAAACGTATTTCAATCCATCAGAGACATTTGGTTCTAGATGGGACGATAAATGTGAAGCTGCTATTGAGAAATTAAAGAAAAGACTCACAAATGCCCCAGTGCTGGCCTTTGCCAACCCCCAGTTACCCTATGTGCTACATGTGGATGCTACCAGAGAAGGACTAGGTGGCATTCGGTACCAGAACCAAGGTGAAGGACTAAGACCAATCGCGTTCGTTAGTCGCAGCCTAACCACATCTGAACGTACAAACCGGATTCCAAAAAAGTTGTGACACTAAACAAATTGTGAATAAAAACTGAATGCAATGATGTGGAGGTGCCAACATCTAATATTTTATTCAGAATAGAACACAAATCACAGATCAAAAGTTTAAACTGAGAGAATATCATTTTAAGGGAAAAATCTGTTGTTTCCAAATTTCATGGCGTCAACTAATACCCCCAAAGTTGGGACAAGTCCATTTTTACCACTGTGTGGCATTCCTCCTTCTTCTTACAACACTCAACAGATGTCTGGGGACAGAGGAGACCAGTTTCTCAAGTTTAGAAATAGGAGTGCTCTCCCATTCATGTCTAATACAGGCCTCTTAACTGTTCAATCGTCTTGAGCCTTCTTTGTTGCACCTTCCTCTTTATGATGCGCCAAATGTTCTCTATAGGTGAAAGATCTGGACGGCAGGCTGGCCATTTCAGTACCCGGATCCTTCTACGTAGCCATGATGTTGTGATTGCTGCAGAATGTGGTCTGGCATTATCGTGTTGAAAAATGCAGGGTCTTCCCTGAAAGAGATGACGTCTAGATGGGAGCATATGTTGTTCTACAACCGTAACATAGTTCTCTGCATTAATGGTGCCTTTCCAGACATGCAAGCTGCCCATGCTACAAGTGCTCATGTAACCACATACCATCAGTTATGCAGGCTTCTGAAAGGAGCATTGATAACAACTTGGGCTATCCTTGTCCTCTCTGGTCCGGATGACATGGTGTCCCAGTGTTCCATAAAGAACTTCAAATCGTGACTCATCTGACCACAGAACAGTCTTCCATTTTGCCACACTCCATTTTAAATGACCCCTGGCCCAGTGCAACTGCCTTAGCTTGTAGAGCTTGCTTATAAATGGCTTCCTCTTTGCACGGTAGAGTTTCAGCTGGCAACGGCGGATGGCACGGTGGATTGTGTTCACTGACTATGCTTTCTGGAAGTATTCCTGAGCCCATTCTGTTATTTCCTTGACAGTGGCATTCCTGTTTGAGGTGCAGAGACGTTTAAGGGCCCAGAGATCACAAGCATCCAGTAGAGTTTTATGGACTTGACCCTTACGCACAGCGATTGTTCCAGATTATCTGAATCTTTTGATGATGTTATGCATGGTTGATGATGATAACTTAAAAGTCTTTGCTATTTTACGCTGGGTAACACCATTCTGGTATTGCTACACTATGTTTCTCCGCAACAATGGCAGAATTGGCGATCCTCTTACCATCTTTGCTTCTGAGAAACACTGGAACTCTGAGAAGCTCTTTTTATACCCAATCATGTTGTCAATTGACCTAATTAGTGTTAATTGGTCTTCCAGCTGTTCGTTATATGCCCACTTTCCTTTTGCCAGCCACTTATTGCTACTTGTCCCAACTTTTTGGGATTTGTTGACAATGTGAAATTTTGAATCAACATATTTTTCTTTTAAAATGTTACATTTAGTCAGATTAAACTTTTGATCTGTCATCTATGTTATATTACGAATAAAATATTGACATTTGCCATCTCCACATCATTGCATTCAGTTTTTATTCACAAATTGTATAGTGTCCCAACTTCTTTGGAATCCGGTTTGTATATATGTGTATATATATATATATATATATATATATATTTTACTACATACATATATTACTACATTACTACATCTCTCCTGCCTTGTAGCATGTCCTCTTCCTCTCTGATCTATTTCAAATGTTCATTTAAGGTTAAAGGTTCTATTAGCTTGTATGTCATATGTATGCACATTGCAGTCATGTCATGTGATAATGCGCCTCATACAACTTGCTCAGTGCAGAGTCTGTTGATATCAGATAACTGCAGACCTCCCTTTCGGAACACACAGTGCAGCAATTTGTCCAGTCATAGCAGGTATGCTGATAGTTTTTCTCCTTCGCTTTGAAAAATTTGTCTGAATTTTACCAAGAGATCAGATGAGCTTTCTGTAGTGCCAAAAGCAGCCTCCAATGCTTGCATGTAGTCATTTGCCATGGCATTTGGATTACATGCTCTCAGAGGTCTTATTATCTCAGGGGTCTTTCCTTCCAGGCTTTCATTGAGGTGGCATCTTCTGTTTCTCCTCCCCCGTTTTTTTCCCTTCTTCCTGCTCTGCTTTCTGTGTGTCTGAAGCACCTGGGTCTCATCTCCCGAACATAAATTAAGAAGATTAATGATTTGGTATCATGGGTGTTCAACTCTATTGATAAGATTTTTTCATCAAAACGACAAGGTCCTGGGGAACCGGCATATCCAGCTGAGACTCATGCTGTGGGGTACGTCATGGATTCGTGGGGAGTGTGGCAATTGATGTGCATTACAGTTTTGTCTCAAGAGGATGTTGAATACGTTTACATATTTGGATTTATGATAGCAGGGTCTCTGCTTTTTGGCATCGGCGGGGCTCTGTTTTATCGACTTTTGAAGAAGACAGTGGGATCAGTTTTGGGCAGAGAAAAGCTTCCGTCAGTGTGAAGGTCTGGTCCTCGCTGTGGGAACTTTCAATCGTCTGGTCTACGAGCTTAACCGTAAGGTAGAGGCGATTGAGAATCACAGACCACCTGCGGCTTCTGGGACTCGTCAGAGTGGTGGGTTCGACCTTGAAGGAGACTCGTAGCATGGATCAGTGGAATGTAATCCCACAATTAGGCATTTTTGGAACCAGAATGCCCAGATGGACTCAAGGCTGAAGAAAAAAATCTGTCTGCCTTAAGAAAAAACAAAAATCAAGCTTATCTGAATCATACCATACCATACCATACCATACCATACCATACCATACCATACCACTTTATTTATAAAGCACTTAAAACAGCTACAAGGCCAACCAAAGTGCTATACAGACAAAACAACAGGTAACACACAAAGCAAAATACAAAATGAGGTAAATCAGAATATAGACATAAAAACAATGCAGATAATGACGACAAACCAGTGTGGAGCATACAGGATCAAGACACAGATCATCTGGTGTTGAAAGCTACTGAATAGTAGTGAGTTTTTAAGCGGGACTTGAAAACCGAGAGGGAGGGGGCCTGTCTGACAAGCAGAGTTAACTCATTCCAGAGTCTTGGTCCTGCTACAGAGAAGGCCCTGTCACCTCTGCGCTTAAGACGAGTTCCTGGAACTGTGAGGAGCAACTGGTCCGCTGACCTCAGGGAACATGGTGGGACATACGGTTGTAGCAGATCAGAGAGATAGGGGTGGTGAAACTGTTCAGTGATTTGTAGACACACATGAGTATTTTGAACTGGATTCTAAGGTGAACTGGTAACCAGTGCAGAGAGGCCAAAACTGGTGTAATGTGCTCTCTTTTGCCTGTACTGATTAAAAATCGGGCTGCTGCATTCTGGACCAGTTGTAGTCGTGCAATGGAGGTCTGACTGATACCAAACAGGAGTGAATTGCAGTAATCAAGCCTAGATGGAATGAATGCATGTATTACTGTCTCCAGGTTCTTTTTGGACAATATGGGCTTCAGTTTAGACAGCCGCCTCAGTTGGAAGAAGCATGATTTAACAATCATGTTTACATGATTGTTAAGCTTCAGGGAAGGGTCCATTATCGCACCCAGATTAGTGACTCTTTGTTTTCTGACAAGGTTAGAGTGGAGAGGTCGATACAGTGGTTTGTGATTGTGTCGTTGGGAGGGAACAACATGACTTCAGACTTCTTTTCATTGAAACTTAAGAAATTTAAAGCCATCCAGTCCCTGATGTCAGCCAGGCAGTTGAGCAGCGGTTGAATAGAGCATGTACCATTGTGTCTTAGGGGGAAGTAAATTTGACAGTCATCAGCATAGAAGTGGAAGGGCATGTTGTGTTTCCGGAAAATAGCACCAAGCGGCAGCAGGTATAAAGAGAAAAGGAGGGGACCCAGGATGGACCCCTGCGGAACCCCCCATTTAAGCTCTGCCTCTGCGGAACTAAAATCCTTGATGGAGACACAAAAGGATCTGTCAGCGAGGTAAGATCTGAACCAATTGAGGGCTGATCCTGTGACGCCCATCCACTGCTCCAACCTAGCAATGAGGATCTCATGGTCGATGGTGTCAAAGGCGGCTGTGAGGTCCAACAGGAAAAGCAGCACAGAATCACCAGTTTCTGTGGATCTGAAGATGTCATTAAAGACCTTCAGCAGGGCAGTTTCAGTGCTGTCGAGAGGTTTAAAGCCAGATTGGAAAAGCTCTAAGATGGCGTGATCCTCCAGGAAGCACTTCAACTGGGACTCAACTATTTTCTCTAGTACTTTAGAAACAAATGGGAGTTTGGAGACAGGCCAGAAGTTGGACACGACTGAGGTCAAGTTTTGTTTCTTTCAGGAGAGGCTGGACGGCAGCATGTTTAAAGGATTTTGGCACCACGCCAGTGGATAAACTACTGTTTACTATAGCCAGAATGGACGGACTTAGAGTTGGAAAAACCTCCTTTAGTAGTCGATGGGGACCACATCAAAGGGGGAACCAGAAGGTTCTATTTCATATAGGCTTCGCCCTTTAAAGCTGCCGCTTAGTGGGTTTTATCCCGTCATGCGGAGAATTACACTGAAAATTTAGTCCACGCCCACCTGCTGTGTGGGCCCCACCCAGTCCATATAAATTACGTTAAGACCGGGAAATCGGCTCCCATTTTTCTTCAGCGAGCTAATAGCACTGTCAGAACAACGAAGAAGGAAAGTTGTGTAGATGACCAACCTTTGTTAAGAATGCTTGGCCCGTCACGTCGACCTCCGGTTGTCCCGGTGAGCTCTCCTCCCCGAGGAGAAGCTGACGTGCAGTCTTGTTTCAAGGTAAGCGCCGAGGAGGATTTCTCAGTGGCAGGTTGCTAAATGCTAGACAACGCCATCTTGTAATTTTCCTCCTATCGCTGACCCTCGGAGCGAATCGGATGGTTCCTCTGGGACAGGCGACGTCAGCAGCAGCCTCCGCTGCTCATTCCGTCCTGGAGAGCGTAGGGTCGGTGGAGGGGGGCTGAGCGAATGCTCACCCCATCCCACCTCATTTCGCATCGGCGATCACACCTCTCCTAGCCAACGGCACCCTCTGGAGTTTGCCGGCTTAACCCAGGAGGCGGCTGACATGAAGAGACCTTTTTTTTACGTCCCACGCCTTTCCCCGCCAGTTTTTGGATGATCCAGCGGGAAGGTTTCTGGGCTCCACTCCGGCTCGTCATCTTGATCTCTGGCCTCGCCTTCCCAGTGGTGACGTCCTTCTGGGACGAGGCTGCCACCGGTCCTGGTAGAATAGGGCGCCAGTTCTCACATCCGCACCCATCACCAGAGTGGAGGGGTTTCACCGAGCGGGAATCCCCTCAGTGCCCCCGTGAGCCGAGCCTGACAGAGTCTTTTCTCGGAGTAAGATGTCCAGGTTGGACCAGCGTTCCGCGCCTCCGATTAGTGTAATCCAGAAAGTGACACCGCTTTCCAACCGAGCTCACCAGCATGCGTTTCCAGACGGCCGCAGCGAACAACACGTTACGCTGATGGCATACACATTCAGAGGCGGGAGGAGACGTACACTCCTTCTGCAGGGCAGCTGACGTCATCCTCAAACGGTGTGCCTCTTTTGCTGTCTGCCGGCCCGCATTGCAGCCGGAGGACGAGGTTCCAGAGGTTCTCCTGGCTCGTCACTCCACCTACCTCTCGGGGGAGCTGCAGAAAGCTTTTTGTTGGAGGGCTTTCATCAACGAGAGATCACTTTCAAGATGTTCCACGGCTGCACAACGCCTTCCCAAGTCTGCTTCGCCAGCCCCTCCCGTCAGACGTCCCGGGCATCCGGAAGTTCAACTTTTCCCGGAGTTTGCCAACAGGGGGCCCCCTAGGACAACAAACCACAGAGCTCAGGGGAAGATGTCCATATGTCGGTTTGCTGGATGTGTGTAAGATGACACGATGTGGAAATAAACATAATTTTATGATGAAGTGTCTTTTAGCCAGTCTGTCAGCTCGGATGACCTGACAGCGGCTCCGTCACACACACTCCACACGAATGAGCTGGTGGGCTTTTAAGGTTGTTTCAATCACTACTGGCAATGCCAACGCGCGCTCCCGCGGCATGAGCAGCCTTCACCTATAAGGCGCTGCGTTATGAGAGCACTCACGCAACTCTCGGCACCCGCCGCTCACGTCAACGTAAATGTAAGCTCGTGGTACGAGCCCAGTATCGTATCTCGCTCTCAGCAGGAGCGACACGTGTCTCACCGCAGTGGTGTCAAACGTGCGCTCCCATGGCGTCAACAGTTTTCACACGCCTCATAGCGGCTCCGCTCCTTCATCCTCGAAGAAGGTTTTCTGAATTAACACTGCAGCTCGATGAATCACTTAAAAGCTCACATGATTCGCAGCCAAGAATGAACATGTTCTGCAGACGGAGCCAAGTGGTAACCTCGCCCTCAACCAACGCTGCACGCTACTTCCTGACCGCACCAGCGTCAAACACGCGTCCCCGCGACAATCCTCACCTAAGACGTCGCGTCAACAAGAGCGCACACACACGACTCTTCAGTGTACGTCAGCTCATACGCGCTCCCCGAGTGTTACGCGGAGTAGCAGCACCAACTTGAGCACAGCACAGAGGAGTCGCGTCCCGCAGCATCGGCAGCCAGCACACAGCCTGCATGCTCGGGGGCACGCGTTTTTCTTTTTCCTTAAGCACGCACCAGCTCACATCAGCATGCATGTGAGCCCACAGCATAAAAGCGTGCCTGCTTTATAAACTTTATAAGCAAGTGGCAACGAGCGCGCGCTCCAGACGGATAGGTAAACCATTATCAGCAGGGGATTCACGCTGCAGTACAGCTCAAACCCCGGTGCGGAGGAACTGTAGTGATGTTTTCTGTCATTTCTAGAACAGATCTCATCCCCTCTCGCAGAAGCTCAGGAAATTCTGATTAAACTGTAATTCCAGGGTCTCAGAAGGAGAAGAAAACACAGGGTTCCTCTCTCGTCACTCCCTGGTCCCAACGAACTGGAAAGATGAGATTTATTATAGATTTGTCAATTTTGAACAGTGAGAAACAACATTCCATTAATGCACCCGAGCCGCTCTGCAGCCGCCGCACAGAGCAGGGAGGAGAATTCTGCTTTATCTGGTGTTGGATTTAATATTTTATACCTTTTTATAATTCCTATCGAGCATTCAAATGTCATGTCATATAAAGTGTGTGCGTGTCTTTCTTCCAGGGTTGAACTATGTTTATAGAAAATGTTTGCTAATTCTAACTAGTTGACCTTTAAATATAATCTCATAGGAGCTAAAGATAATTTTACAAGTTCACATTTGATAGATTACAAGCAATCAAATCATGCCATAAAGCTAGAACACATCTCTTTAATTTAGACAATATAGTTTGACTAAGTAAAATCCAACTGAAACTAAACTAAAACAAATATAAAAATGATCCAAATAAAAACACAAACATGAGTTGGATAATAATTAAGTTATTAATTATTCCTAGAAATAAACGACTTTATTTCTAATCAGTTGGTATCACTAAGGTATAATCACGTTAAACAAACAGTGTTAACAGTTTAAACGCAGACAAGGAAAATAAGATGAATCTGCCTTAAAAAACAGAATCACCAGGCCTTCAACAGATATTGAATTAACACCCATGAGGTAGGTAATAATTAATAGTTATTAATTATTACGTATAAACAATTTAGGCACGAATCAGTTTGTATCCCTAAAAGTATAATAGCAAGTTAAACTTTAAACAAAAGCCGATTTCGGTGTACCAAAACTTATCTGAAATATAGACGTTAACGTCCTTGAGGGGGCGGGCTAAGAGTCGTAACCATAGCGACAGAAGCTGAACCAATCAGGAAGCTAGCCTTCTCAAACGGGGATAAAAGGCCGGAAATGACACACGCCCACCGAGCATTTCCGGGAGGCGCACACGGCGACGGTTCGTTCTTAATGCTCCATTTATATGCATATATCTTATTAATGTAATTGTTTGTCTCTGAATATCTGTAACCCATGTTGTGTCAAATAAATCTTTTATACGAAGGGCGACGCCTCAGCCGTTTTGAACACGACGTAGTTCTCTAGCCACAACACTGGACAACTGTTGCTGCTGACCAGTTTTTCCAAAGATGGTAACAATGCAACTCACGTGAAACCGGCAGAGTGACATCAACCGTTTACCATCAGCAGACCTACGTCACACGTCAGACTTCACAGAGGCACATACATTTAACGAGTTGTGGGGGCGCTATGGTTCTCCACACATCAGCTCATTTGAATGTTTTTGGAGTGTCGCACGGGTTTTTGAATGTGATTCAACACTTTGCTTCTGTGCTGCGGAATCATCAGGGTTTTTGATTCACACAGACAGCAAGTGACTGTCTCATACATAACCGGCAGGAGGTGTATGCGTTCAACCCATGTGCCACATTGTGAGACAGATGCTGTGTGGGGCACACCAAATCTGCTCTCCATCAGAGTAGTCTACATCTCCTGTGTTTCTGAACAGGGGGCGGATGTGATGGCCAAAGACGGTTTTGTAGCACGGGGACCTTCCATCCAGAGCTGATGGCTCAGACGTGGCAGAAATCCTGTGAGCGGCTGTGGACCTGTTGTAACACGAGAGAACGCTCAATGTCAACTATGGTTATCATTGAGCTCACGGGATGAACCACCGCTAGGGGTGGACGCATTTGCTCACAGCCTGTGGTCGTAATGCTTCTTCACTTCCCTCACTCCCTCTGATATCACGGTTTTCTGAACTGAGCTCAGGAGGAGGGACTGACAGCTCTTCTGTCCCAAGCGCCTGAACGCATCATGGCCCCCAGTCCTACGACGCCCGTTATCGGGGCGCTCGTGGAATCTACCGTGGAGGGAGGACGCTCTCCTCCAGGCGGGAGGAGCAATCAGGAGTTACCCAGAATAGGCCAACACCTTTGGTCTGGCCGCTGAGCGGATCCATTTAGAGAGGATGGGTCTCACTCAAGATGTAGTGCGTATGATTCAGGATTCACGTGCTACAACCACCACAGCGCTGTTCACATCAAGTGGACAGCTTTTCAGCGCTGCTGTACAGAGAAAGGTGTAGAGGCCATTTCATGTCCACTAGGTGGTGTGCCGTCCTTTCTGCAGCAGCTGATTGACAGAAATCTGGCATTCAGCACGATTAACGTATGCTACAAACTTTTCTTCTTGTCACAAAGTTTTCGGAGACAGAACAGTTTTTAATCATCCGCTAACGAATCGTTTTGTAAAGGTGTATAGAGAAGGTGTAGAGGCCACCTCATGTCCTCTAGGCGGTGTGCTGT